>NC_139218.1:138217276-138661060 GCF_055691185.1 Crinia signifera | reverse complement strand
TACCCAGCAGGGAGGGGGGACACAGAAAAATTAAAACAGATGGTGCCCAGTTAACTCCCCTGCATTTACATGAACGAAGCAGGGGAGTTTGAAGAAAAAGATAAAGTTTTACACTCACCCAGCAACAGACCACTACACAGCACCTCTCCATAAAGATAATGGCGGAGGAGTGTGGGTGTGACTGGCCTGCAGGCGAATTGGACATAGCCCCTTTCGCCTCATAGGTGTTTTAACGCCTGGAGGCGTTCCGCCCTGTATTCATTGTAAATACACTTATTGGTGAAAAGCTGAAACCAAATACGCCTGTCTAGCTGATGTAAAAGCTAGAACAGGCGGAACTACATCAGCTAACGACGGACCCTGAATATGCCCCAATAAGTGTCTGCAGGAAACAGTGAAGCATGGTGGAGATTCCTTGCAAGTTTGGGGCTGTATTTCAACAGTTGGGTATTTGGTCAGTATTAATGTTGTTCTCGATGCTGAACAATACAGTCAGGTGCTTATCCATCACACAATACCATTAGGGAGGGCATCTGACTGGCTCCAAATTTATTCTGCAGCAGGACAGCAACCACAAATTTACAGCCAATGTCATTAAGAACTATCTTCAGCGTAAAGAAGAACAATGAGTCTGGGATTACATAAAGAGACAGAAGAGCAAAGGGGGGGGTGACAATTGATTAGTTTCAGTGGGGGCCATTCAGTTTAGTTGCCCGTAAAATTATTTAACATCCCCCACCATGTAAAATGTCTGTGTGTTAGTCCACCTTTGTATGCTTCAAAATAGGTGTGGAGCGCTAATCCCGTGGATGGTTCGACCATCTTGAATTGGTTACTTCCCTTTTAAGAGCTCTTTTTCTTTTGGGGACTGCACTGCTTACATGTTCTGTGTGGTTTGGACCTGTTACACTGCCGGGATTTTTCTGGGCTCTTAACCATATTTCTTATGTGATCGTAGCTAGCACCTTGTCTTGCTAGGTTTTTTGCCAGTCTTATTCCTCTTGGTTCTGTTTTTGTGTGTGTTTTGGTGGCAGTTTAAGCTTTGTGAATGTTCTGTTATTCTTAATTTGTTTATGCATAATGTGGGTAGTCGTTCCTGGTCTGTTGTATACATATTCCTTGCATGTGATCCCTACTGCTCTCACACACAATGGTTTCCACTGCAATGAAGCTCCTTCATTCAAGCGGGTGGTTGTTGGTTTTTTTTTTTCTTCTCCCTTTCTTTCTTGGGAGCAGACTGATGACAGTCTAACCCCCCAATCCAACAGACCCTCTTCCAAGCATCGCTGCAGCTGTGATGGCGGATCATCAGGAACGTCCACCCACTGCGGCAGGCTTCTTTAGCAGGACTTTAATATCGTGCAAGAAGTCTTATTACTGTGTGTGTATATATAATATAGTATTCACGCTTGGGTTTTTTTAGGGCATGGTGCTGGCCACCGAGCAGGGCACATTTTTCAATCGAAAGGGTACATTTTACGTAAAAAAAAAAAAAAAATTTCAAAAAATGGCACACTGCACCAGTATTACGCCCATTGCACACTGTGCCACACATAATAATGCCTATAACATAATAGTCCACTCACCATAATGCCCATTACACATGACACAAACTGCACTGCCCATTACACAGTAATGCCCATTACACATTATGCTTCTACCCCTAATATGCCAGCCTCACCCACCGTCCACCAACTCCCCCCTCATGCCAGCCTCCTCTACCCCTTAATCTGCTAACCACCACACACATACACACACCGTTCCATCTGCATGCCCCCTCCTCCCTCATTCCAGCCTGGTCTAGTGTGTACCAAGCACCTTGTATATTATGTCCTTTCATTTTAACCCTAGGAATTCCCTCAACTATGCCCGAAGCTTAGCCATGCGAGCAGACGTGGTACAACTATACAGTGTCCAATTCAACATAAACACAAAAATGTTTGATTGATTGCTGGGCGGCTGAGTGCAGGGATGGGCAGGGTGCATTTGGTAGTTAAAAAAAAAAAACGTCAGGGCACAGCGCCCTGTAACACAAGCTTAGTGGGAACACTATATTATGTATGTTAGTGTGTCTGCATACTGTTTGAATTTCGGAAAAAAGCCCCACATGGTACACTAGGTCCTGGGCGACTCAGCTGTGCCGACAGTCTTTCTCACTCAAAAAAAGTAAGTAAGCTGCACTGGATGTCTTGCACCATAGAAGTTAGGTGCGCTAGGATTTGTGTGTAAGCAAATTTATTATTATTATTTTTTAACATCACAAGTAAAGAGCTGTGCGCTGGACTCAGTCACTGTTTTTTATTTTGGATCTGTCATCACCGATTGGCTGAGAGCTGTGTCGGACAGCTCTGTCAGCCAATCGGCTGCAAGCCCATTATAGACAATGGGCCTTTGCAGTTTGGCATCCGAGGCAAAAGGACAGTGGGATCTTGCAGGTTCTCCTTGGATAGAGTTTCGGGACAGGCACAGAGGGTCCTGGAAGTTTGGATGGGTTCGATTCTCTGAGAACCGAGCCCACTACTCTCGAATGTAAATAAAAGCAATTTAGACTTGGCTTTGCATTTTTTTTGTAAAATTTAAATACATCTATAATATTCTGAAGCAGGCTTAACTGGCTATTATTTATTTAGGGCTTTATTTTAATTCAGCGCACTGTGAATATAGCCGGGAAGGCGCTCCCAAAGCTATTCAAATCATTGTGTTGTTTTGTAAAAGAATGCTGGGACTTGTGGGTGTTTAGTCGGACTTAGGTGTCCCGTTGCAATGCTGTTTGCGCTGTGCTTCTGCTAGTTGGCCATAACAGTGTGCTGATTGGAATAGCTCTGGGAGCTTTCTCCCGGAGCTATTTACAGTGTGCTGAATTAAATCGACATGATTTAGTAAATTTTTTGTGGACATTTGGTTCAACAGTCGTGTGGTATAATATAACCTTAAAGCAGGTCACAGAGGGCCATGAGTTTGACACCACTGCTTTAGACCAACTGTTGTGCAACTACACGACCCAGCATTCCCTGCCACAGTTTTAGCAATCCATTATATATATCTGGCACGGCGTGCTGGGATGTGTAGTTCCACAACACCTGGAGGGCAATGAGTTTGACACCACGTGTCTAAAGAAACTATTTTTGTTTTGTGGGGCTTTTTAATTTTTTTTATATTTACCCTGGCCTAAAGTAAATTAGGTTTTGTTGCTCTCAAATGCTAAAATTTGTGTGTTTTTTTGTGTTTTTTTTTTTTTTTTTTTTTTTTTTTTTTTATTCCTCAGAAATAATGTGTTTTTGTTGTAGAAATATTGTAATTAAGATTTATACTTCCTCTTGTAGGTTACATGTTTGACATGCAGTTATAAGTCTGATACAGTAGAACCTTTCTGGGACTTATCTCTTGAGTTCCCAGAGCGTTATCATTGCTTAGAAAAGGGGATAACACCAGTCACCACTACTGAGTGCACTCTTACCGAAATGTTGGCCAAATTTACGGAGACCGAGGCCTTGGAAGGAAGAATCTACGCTTGTGACCAATGTAACAGTAAGTCCCTTCTAACGGTCATCTTGGCTCTGACTAGCCCCATGTTCATTTTCAGTATAAATTTTAACTTTCTAGCAGAAAATATTTTAAATGATTATTAATAGCATATAATCTTTTCCTTGAAGTCCAAGGCAGCAGACCCACTTGCATTCTCATTAATTCCTCCTTCAATGCTTATAATTCCAGACCATGCCCCCCTTAAAGTCAGAGTTTTTACATCTTTGTACCACTGTTTTGCGCTTTTAATCTTTATTAAAATAATCTAAATGTCCTTCATAATTAATGTAATGTACAAATATGATACAAATATAACTACAGAATGAATGATAAACCTTTAAAAAAAACTTTCTTTCTTGCTAAGGTCGGCGGCGGAAGTCGTCCCCAAAGCCCCTTGTGCTCAGTGAGGCCAAGAAGCAGCTTATGATATTCAGACTACCTCAGGTCCTGCGGCTGCATCTTAAGCGCTTCAGGTATGTTATGTTGCTGCTGTTTAGTACTTTTCTTAAACATTCAGTTTATGTTGATTACGATCTGCTTAGATGGCGCCTAAAGGAGCTATTCAGTTGTTCTGTTGGAGGGTGGATTGGGGCATGATAAACATCTGAATTCCACCCAGTGTATCTGTAATGTCTGCTTAATCAATAATTTCCTACCAGACTCTTTAGATAAAACAAAATGAGACCTTGGAGACCTTTTTATTTGTAGGTCTTCCATCTATGATTATTAATTATCAAATTAGAGCAGTGGTTCCCAACCTGGGGTACTAGTTTCCCTCGTCTCCTCTGCAGACCAGTTGGGGGGGTACTTGAAAATAATATTGGTAATGGCAGAAGAAAAAAGTCTCCCGATGGCAAAAGAAGTCTATCATTGCCATGGAGACGAACCACGTTACGTCACATCTGGTTCTATCTGTAGCATCATCGGTGTCTCCTTGTGCTTTTGCCCAACCACCAATCCACTGAGAGCTACCTGCGCTGCCCTCAGACATCAGCAAATATCTGCCCTGCACTGACGTGGGTGGAAGGAGCATTAATCTTACAGGCATTAGTGGGAACTCTGGAGACCATACACAGCCAGCGGCCAGACAAAGAGGGACCCGATTCCTGACCAAATACTAGTCCACGGCTACTCCTTAATATTAGGACACGCATACCACTCACTTCAACTCATAAGTATTTATAAGGCTATTTCAAATTGAGAGGAAGGGTACTTCTAAATGAAAAGCCTAATCAAGAGGTATGGGAGAGAACAAAGGTTGGGAACCACTGATTTTGAGCATGTATTGTGGGAACAGTCTTTCTTTAAAAGAAAAATAACATTTGGTAAAATATTATCTTCAGCCTGGATATTTTAGGCCGTATATTTAGATTTAAGCCCTTAGTTATATAGTCTACACTACATATGCACTGCATAAAATGGTGGCACTATAAATACATGTTGATATTAAGGGGGAAATTTACTAAAGGAAATTTGTAAAAAGTAGGTGTATTTGTATCCAGAAATACACTTATTTTTGACATTTACTATCCCGAAAATACGGCAAGTCGTATTCGTATTGATGTGCTATCAATACGAATACGAATTGCCGTATTTTCGGGATAGTAAATGTCAAAAATAAGTGTATTTCTGGATACAAATACACCTAGTTTTTTACAAATTTCCTTTAGTAAATTTCCCCCTAAATGAGACTCTGATCATATCTCTCAGGAGGCTTATTTCAACAGTGCAATATGTGAGGCTGAATTATAGCACAGTTGGTTCATTCTGATTTGATGCCAGACTTTTACTTGTAAAGATCCGAGATTCTGTGACGCTGTCTCGCTCTTACAAATTGAGGAACCTGTAGTACTCCATTGCAGCCCTTTCAATTGGTTAAGTCTCTTAATGTATATAGAAAAAATATATACTGTGGCCCATCTCTAAACTATGTTGGTCAGGTGGTGGTTTTGTTTCTTCTCTATAGTGCAGTTGCTTACTTTCTTAGACTATATAGTCCCATAACCAAATGGGGCTTTAAAAAAAAAAAAAAATGGTACTCTTTACCGAGAACGGCGCCCGTCGCGGGCATCGCGGGTACATTTATGCCTGCGACGCGACCGACGCGATGCCCGCGATTTTCCCATTGAAAACCATGTTAAACCTGAAAAATCGCGTCGGTCGCGTCGCGGCCGGCCATAAATGTACCCGCGATGCCCGCGACGCGATGCTCCCGATTTCCCATAGGAAGCAATGTTAAAAGCCGCGATGGACCCGATTTTTGTGTTAAATGCCTCAATCCACCCGATTTGGCCATAGAAATCAATGTTAAATGGGCCACAGAGCCCATTAACCCTTAAATGTCCCCCAAAATTTTTTACGCCACCACACTATCCACGCCAACCCGAAGCGTGGCGAGCGCAGCGAGCCCGCGAGGGGCGGCGGTACGCGTCCTCCGACCTTTTCATGCCCTACTATCCACGTCGGCGTGGAGTTGAGAATAGAATAGTGTGGCGAGCGCAGCGAGCCACCGAGCCCGAAGCGTGGCGAGCGCAGCGGATACCTTCACAGGTAAACGCGGATACCTTCACAGGTAAACGCGTCACCTCGCGGGCTTCACAGGTGTCCGTGGCCACGCGGACACCTGTGAAGCCCGCGAGGGGACGCGTATAACTGTGAAGGTATCCGCGTCCCCTCGCGGGGCTCGCTGCGCTCGCCACGCTTCGGGCTCGGTGGCTCGCTGCGCTCGCCACACTATTCTATTCTCAACTCCACGCCGACGTGGATAGTAGGGCATGAAAAGGTCGTAGGACGCGTACCGCCGCCCCTCGCGGGCTCGCTGCGCTCGCCACGCTTCGGGTTCGCGTTGATCGTGGGGTGGCGTTAAAAATTTTGGGGGCCATTTAAGACTTCAGGGGGACTATTAGGGCTCTGTGGCCCATTTAACATTGTTTCCTATGTAAAAATCGCGGGCATTGAGGCATTTAACGCTAAAATCGCGGTCAATCTGCCTTTTTAACATTGTTCCCTATGGGAAAATCGCGGTAATCGCGGGTACCCGATTTTGATGTACCCGCGATTACCGCGATTTTACCCGCGATGCCCGCGATTTCAATCGTGGGCGCCGTTCTAGGTAAAGAGTACCAAAAAAAAATATATATATATATATATATATATATATATATATATATATATATATTCAGAGAACCAATCCATTTCTGGTATTAGAACATAAGAACCAGCACACCACCATTTTGAGCCAAAAAAAATTTTCTTTAGTTAATTTTCATGAAGAGCCATCAGATTTTTCAAGCATCAAGCAAAAGAAGCATTAATCAGGAGTACTTATCCATACATGGGGAGCTATACAGCAACATCAGCTTAACCCCGTGGCCCTATCTGCCCGACAGCCGTTTCGGAGGTCCTCCTCCTTCCTCAAGGGCATACGGTCTGACTACACACATCCGTGGCTAAATAGGGAACGGGATGCCCGCCAAAATCACAGTGCACCTGCGACTTACCTGTCCGCCACCTATCACTGCATTTCGTGCGCGCAATCATTACCTCCGGCTGCTATAACCAGGAAGCCCCGCCGTGACACGCACCGGACGTAAAGCCGTGCACCGCACACGTCATATCCGTCCGTGCAGTATCCAGCGTCTAGCGTCTAGGGAGTCATGGCAACAGCCGCGTCAGGCACACAGCCCGCCCTCACAGCGCTACCAAATAGCAGTTTCTGCTGTCACTCAGCGGACGTTTGGGCGAGTCACGCCCATCGCCGCCGGTTACTGGCATATTCCTGCACTTCCCTACTATTTAACATAGGGCTATGGATTTTTTAGCATATTTCCGGAGTTATTCGCATGTTACTGTGCACTTAAACAGTTTAATAAACACCTTATACTGAGGTCAGCTAAGGACAGTGATCGCATTGATGCAGCATGCCGCCTGACAGGCACCCACATTCCCTTGTCCACACATAATGAATGTAATACAAGTCTCGGGGCCAAAACAGAGATCTTATATCAATCCCCTTCTAAGAACAAGCCTGATGGATCCCTGATGATGCTACAGTAACTCCAATCAACAACCAGTATTATAATACAATACACCATATTAATACACCACACCAAAATACATTTATAATACATTTGCAATATATAACCGTGTCAGCAGCCCTCCTAGATACCTGTATATCCCGGTATTCCAGGTTTACCCCCCAGTATATCATGGAGTTGAACCCAGAATAACCACACAAAAATTATCTTTAAACAACAAAGAATATACACAAAAAATAAAAAAATGAAAATATGAAAAAATGAAAAACACATCTGTATGTCAGGAGTATATACGGCGCAACCATTATTTCCTGCGCTCATAGACTACTCCTATCCTCGTACATATAATGTTATTACTCCAATAAATCAAGTATGGACATATTTAGAGGAATATATTCATGTTCAGTTCTTCATTTAGTCCCATAGGAACCATGGTGTTTAATTTATAAATATATTCACTCTCCTTCCTTAGGAGCATAAGGTGTCGATCACCACCTCTCTTAAGTGGTTTCACGCAGTCCAATGGCATGAATTTGAAATCCCGTATGCTATGTCCAAATTCAAAAAAGTGTTTGGCTACAGGTGGTGTGCTGGCATCCCGGATTGACAAAGCTCGCTTGATGGACGAACGGTGCATCGCAACCCGTTCCTTCACCATCCTAATCGTCTTCCCGATGTATAATTTTTGACATGGACAAATAATAGCGTACACAACGTATTTACTCTCGCATGTTAGCCTATGTTTGATTGGGTATCTTGTTCCAGTCCCGGGATTAATAAAACAATCTCCTGTAGAAATATGTACACAGTTCACACATCGGCCACATCTAAAAACTCCATTTCTTACACCCAGCCAGCCAATGTTGCTGTTGCTAGTGCTAATGTCAGAGGATGTTATACAGTCCTTCAGATTGTTGCTTCTTTTGTACGCAAACATGGGTTTATTGTGACAAACTTAAACGTAATGATTGCGCGCACGAAATGCAGTGATAGGTGGCGGACAGGTAAGTCGCAGGTGCACTGTGATTTTGGCGGGCATCCCGTTCCCTATTTAGCCACGGATGTGTGTAGTCAGACCGTATGCCCTTGAGGAAGGAGGAGGACCTCCGAAACGGCTGTCGGGCAGATAGGGCCACGGGGTTAAGCTGATGTTGCTGTATAGCTCCCCATGTATGGATAAGTACTCCTGATTAATGCTTCTTTTGCTTGATGCTTGAAAAATCTGATGGCTCTTCATGAAAATTAACTAAAGAAAAATTTTTTTGGCTCAAAATGGTGGTGTGCTGGTTCTTATGTTCTAATACCAGAAATGGATTGGTTCTCTGAATATATGTAATTGTGTATGTCCCAGCACCTGCAACCTTCAATTATCTCTAAAAGTGTGCGGTTTCTCCAGAATTCTTGTGTATATATATATATATATATATATATATATATATATATATATATATATATATATATATATATATATATATATATATATATATATATATATATATATATATATATTCTATCCATAGGTAATCAAGATGTGTTTGTACATCTTCCAGTTGCAGTTCATGCAGTTTTCTAGTCTGGGCCATGAGATTACCTTTCCAAAGCTCCTGTCTGCCTTTTGGCATGGCAACATCCTCGAGAGCCTTTATAGGTGTGCTAGAGACTTTGGTTTTAGGAGTTAAGCTAACAGGGCCAAGATAGAGCTATATCTGGATTGCGACATGTTGTTCTACACCATAACCTTAATTCACAAACCATGACTGGATGAACAGAAGAAATCTACTAATCCCCAAAACAACTAGTGGGTGTGTGTATTAGGTTAATGCCTGCAACATCATTCCAGAAAAAGGGCATTGCAACTTCACTAGGAACAGGATTGTATCAGTACAAATTTATTGTTGTGCTGATACAATCCTGTCTTGAATAACCAGTTTAAGAATGATGCCAATGTACCATATAGAAATGTATTACAAAATGATCAAGTACATATGGTGACAGATTTCAGTGATACAGGCTGCTAGATCTTTAGTCAGAATGATACAGCCGTACAGGTAGCAAGAAAAACAAACAAAATATGCTGAACATGTGAAGCGCATAGAAAGCATTTTATCGGTTGCTGTAGAAGCATCTCCGACTATTCTCTGGCAACAGAAAAGTGGTGGCCTTCATGAGGTACCAGAAGCAGAACTTGTGATGGTGGAATTGGCAAAATTAATACTTTGGTTAGAAACCTACGGTCACGTATAGCATTCTATGTTGCAGGCCAAGAGAATGCAGTGGCATATTAGTTCAGCCGTAGGCAAGTGGTTCCAGAGGAATGGTCTCTACATCAGGAAGTCTTCCAACTGCTTATAGTAATGTTCATCTGGGGAAGCCATTGTAAGGTACCAAGATTCTTAACTCAACACTCTTCCAGGGACAGAAGGAGTATATACACAGACTCATGGAGATTTAGCTAGCCTGTGTCTTCTCTCCGTTTCTGCTCTTCTATCGCTTACTACAAGGGTTTAAAAAAGATGTGGAAATGAATGCAATTCTTCCATTATTTGCAATGCAGGAGTATACTAACCCATACAGTAGTGGGGACCTCAAAGAAACAGTTTCCCACCCATGTTCTAGATGCTCTAATTTTTCAGTGACCGCTTGGGAAGTCCCTTGCACATAGGGGGGAAAGGAGGGGCAATGTTCTATAACCTGTCTAACTTAGAAGGAAGTTAACCCATTGTAAGGGCTGCTGTGTAATACTCAGGACAAAAAAAGACTTAATCAGGTCATTATAATTCTCTGTATTGTGGAAGCCTAATACAACCGGGTCATTTTAACAACCAGCCACTTATCTAGTGTAGTACTCATGAAATTGCTGAGTTTCTTCAATATGCACTTACTAAAACACTGCATCAGGGCTAAACAATTTATGGTTTTCATTGGCTATTATAATTGAGACAAAGCCTGTGTGTTGTGTGACTGTATGTTAAGGTTTATAAACCAATCCTTGTGTATACTTTGTAAACTGGAGGTGAGTCATGCGATCGGCACATCAAATGGTGCATTAAAGCTGGAGTACGCTGATGCTTGTTTTGGTTCTATTCTAGATTAATTTTTTAACAAATCTGATACATGTTTCTAGACTGTCCGTAGAAATACAGTTCTCCCTTCACATAGACAAAAGCATATCACAAGAGAATTTGAAAAGATGCTCGACTTTAAATAATTTATGTTTCGGAGCTTGCTCTCAAATATTGTGATATGATATCTAGTTGGGATTATACTGTGTAGGAGCATGATGCGTGTTCAGGTCATGTGTCGACGTTTCCACCACGCTCCGACGGCGTTCCTCAAGACACCACCAATATCATCCCCACCAGCAAGCAAGCCGGGCTTGCTTGCTGGTGGCAATCATTGGTGGTGTCTTGATGAAGACCGTCGGAGCACGGTGGAAACGTCGACACATGACCTGAACACGGTCGCTGTAACCCATGTGAGAAATTAAAACATTTTTAAAGCAAAATTGAAAGAAGTCCTGGTGAGTGCATTCTATTATATACCTGCTATTTGTTTGGCTTGCTAAGCCATTGGATGGACACCCCAGGCACTGGATGATTTAAAAATATAGTGGAGCTTAATGATAGTCAGCATATTCAATCTCACTGGGCTGGCTCCAGACTCCCAATGTCCTCTGGATAATAGTATCAACAGGCAGCAAGATGTATAGCGGGCGGCTGGCCTGTAAATTGAACAGCAAGTTCAAACGTGCTAATTCTCTTTTAGGCAGAGAGTCCATCTGGTTAGCTCTAACAATTGCCCACTGATGTGGATGTTGCTCCACTCCGATATTGTAGTAGCTGGCTGTTGAAGCGGTATTCACGTGCAGTGCGGTGGGCAGACAATGGTAGAGAGGCTTCACATCACCTGTGCTTGTACGCGTTTCACAGGGCGGCTTTCTCAAAAAAGGCTGAAGTGGTGTGAAAATATGCTAATGCTGCAGAAGGTATCTGTGGAAAAACGATGACTCCTGCCAACATTGCAGATCCGGTGCTGCATACTAAGATGAGGATAATGGGGGGGGGAATGTAATAGTGTGTGTACTGAGACTTTTTCTTAGATTTTGACTATATACTGTAGTTGAAATCGATTCAACATTGAATGTTTTTCTGCAAAATTTTATAAAGATTCGCTATCGATGCACGCTCCCGTGAAGTTTAAATTATAGAAAAGTAGACTTGCCAGGCATGACTACATAGTATAAATCTAATGTCAAAAAGTGAAAATCGAATAGGCCAAATCGAAAACTCGGTCTCACTGTGTACACAGCATTAGAATCAGAAGGATATTTGTGAGTTCTCTGGTGTTTTTTCTAAAGCAGCAAACATTTATACTGCTAAACCAAGTTGATGTATGCTGCTTTACAAATCCGTGAGCATTCTCTAAAATTCTCAATTTCTGAATCTAATAACCCTATAACATTCCACCAAATGGGTTCTTGCAAAATTGCCTAAAGGTTTTCAAGTATTTTAAAAAAGAAATGCTTGTTTTATGTAAAAAGTAGAACTCTTGTTTATGCACAGGTGGTCTGGACGTAATCACCGTGAGAAAATTGGAGTCCATGTGTTTTTTGACCAAGTTTTGAATATGGAGCCATACTGCAGAGCTGCATTTTCTCCCACCGATACTGGGACATTTCTTTATGACCTTTCTGCTGTGGTGATGCACCATGGTAAAGGATTTGGTTCCGGGCACTACACTGCTTACTGCTACAACACAGAGGGTGGTAAGTATGTTGCACTCTCTCAGAAGCATTGTACATCTCTTGGCTACCAAAGTGTGGCGCTAAAAGGAGCTAGTCTTATAGCTGCAACTTCTTCCTTTTGTTTTACTCTTTTGTAGCAGAGTAATTACTAGTTACAAGCCCATTAAAATGACAGAGCAATATAACAGAAATGTGCTGAGCCGGGGGGTCTGCACATTTGAAGTTAGCGATTTGAATCCAGGGATTGAAGCTTCTAATCCCGGGATTAGTACCCCCATGCAAAAATTCACTTTTTGTTTAAAGCCTGGCAGTGCTGAGCACCTTTAGAATATGGCTCAGACGCTGCTCGGCTGACTGTTCCTTATCCCGCTGCTGTTCGGGTGTCGGGACAGAGTGCTGTCAGGCATGGCGGCGCCCAGGCTGTGCAGCGTGACCCCCTGACATCATGTCAGGCTGTGCAGCCTGGCCGCCGCTATGCCTGTCAGACTCGGCACACTGTTTTAAACCCGAACAGATGCCCACTGTGCTGCTCCAGCCGCCGGAGATAATCACGGTCCTGCTGCTGCCTGTCACCACTGCCGCATTAAGTGACAGGGCAGCGCAGGGGGGTTGGGGAGGATTGGTGAGGAGGTTAGGGTTAAAAAAAATTTTTGTGACATTTGGGGGAGGGGCTTTTTTTTTTATTTTTTTATTAGGGAGGCAAATCCCGGGATTGAAAAAAATGCCCCGGGATTGGCATCCCTAGCCTTTACAGCACAAAACAAGAAAGATGCCCAACGCTAGCCGAGTCAGGTAGGACGCACTTGTACCTATATAATAGAATAATCATTTTACAAAGTTATTTTAGGCAGAATTTTAAAGCATTTGGGGGGTTATCCAATTACCCATGAGCATTGATCGCTGGTAAATTGCTTTAATCCCCAATAAGCCAACATGATCCATATCTTATAAGGCATTTTGGGCAAAGCAAAATCACTGAACCTGAAAGTTTGGAAAACTAAAGTTTTTTTCGCTCCTGGGGTTTCATTGTGGGTAATTGGATCTTTGAGTCCTATAGGAATGCTGCTATTTAGATAACATTATTATTATTATTATTATTATTAGAGTAAAGCTTGGGTAAAAAGTGTATTCAGGATTGTCATTTGCCTACTGATGTTCTGCTTCCTGATAAATGGTCATTAGATTTCTCCTGCAGTATTCATATGCTATATTCACATTTCTCATTCATAATTTTTTTTTTTATTTCTTTTCCTCCTCCAGAATTCTGGGTTCATTGCAATGATTCCAAACTAAACATGTGCTCTGTTGAGGAGGTGTGCAGGACACAGGCCTACATCCTTTTCTACACGCAGCGGAGTAATCCACAGAGCAGCATGCAAAGCAACAACACACAAAGTGACGCAGGAATCGCTGACCTTCTCTTCTCACCTCAGGCTCCGTCCAGTCCCCAGGAGCAAAGCCGGCGGATAACCATACCCTGACACCACTAATGCCGGTGCAAATCCGGCCAATTTTCTAGTTTTTTGTTTTCTTTTATGGGTGGGTGGTTTTCTTTTCCTTGTGTGTTTTTTTTTTTTTTAAGTCTGTAGACTGATTCTTAGCTGTGTTTTATTCATCTTGTCAGAGTAGCAACAGAAGATTTGCAATGTGAGTCCACCTCATTTTAGGAACCCAGCAAGTGGGCAGAAAGTGGTTCCAATGTGTGTCTGCATGGAGGAAAAGCATGGGAAAGTACTCCTATCAGTTCTCATAAACGTATTTACATTTGAAGGTCTAGAATTGGCTATATGGTAATCTGTTATTTCTAATTGCTGAAGGGTAAAGGAAGCCTCTATCAATATAAAAGGTGTCGCCTATATTTCCATAAAATTTTGAAAGAATCTGTAGTGATCAAATACAGAAGCCTTTAGTGCAGTCATTGATGGTGACTGTGTAGCAGCATACTAGTGTATGGGTTTTATTTATTAAAATTTTTTTTTAACTCCAATGTTAAATGATTTTGCTTTGAGTGGCCCAAGATCGTTTGTCTTTTCCTCTTTTTTTTTTTTTTTCTTTTTTTTTCTTTGTCTTTAATGTTGACTTGTGTTAAATCTGTGTAGCATTCAGGGGTACTCTTTACCTAGAAGGGCGCCCGTCGTGGTGATCGCGTGTACATTTATGTCTGGCCGCGACGCGACCGACGCGATGCCCGCGATTTCCCATTGAAACCCATGTTAAACATGTAAATCGCGTCGGTCGCGTCGCGGCCGTCCATAAATGTACCCGCGATGCCCGCGACGCGATGCACCCGATTTCCCATAGGAATCAATGTTAAATGGCCCGACCGACGCGATTTTACTGTTAAATGCCTCAATGGACCCGATTTGGCCATAGGAATCAATGTTAAATGGGCCACAGAGCCCAAATAGGCACAATTAACCCTTAAATGTCCCCCCAAATTTTTTACGCCACCCCACGATCCACGCCAACCCGAAGCGTGGCGAGCGGCGGCGGTACGCGTCCTCCGACCTTTTCATGCCCTACTATCCACGTCGGCGTGGAGTTGAGAATAGAATAGTGTGGCGAGCGCAGCGAGCCACCGAGCCCGAAGCGTGGCGAGCCCCGCGAGGGGATGCGGATACCTTCACAGTTATACGCGTCCCCTCGCGGGCTTCACAGGTGTCCGTGGCGACGCGGACACCTGTGAAGCCCGCGAGGGGACGCGTTTACCTGTGAAGGTATCCGCGTCCCCTCGCGGGGCTCGCTGCGCTCGCCACGCTTCGGGCTCGGTGGCTCGCTGCGCTCGCCACACTATTCTATTCTCAACTCCACGCCGACGTGGATAGTAGGGCATGAAAAGGTCGGAGGACGCGTACCGCCGCCCCTCGCGGGCTCGCTGCGCTCGCCACGCTTCGGGTTGGCGTGGATCGTGGGGTGGCGTAAAAAATTTGGGGGGACATTAAAGGGTTAATTGTGCCTATTTGGGCTCTGTAGCCCATTTAACATTGATTCCTATGGCCAAATCGCGGGCATTGAGGCATTTAACATGAAAATCGCGCTCAATCAGCCTTTTTAACATTGTTCCCTATGGCCAAATCGCGGGTAGCAGATTTTTATGTACCCGCGATGACCGCGATTTTTACCCCCGACGCCCGCGATTTCAATCGCTGGCGCCCATCTAGGTAAAGAGTACCCATTCAGGAATTTTACTTTATTTATGTTTGTATAATAGTTCTTTTTTTTCTGTCACTAGTATTTACCTAACTGTTTATGGTAGTTTTTAATGAGGCTCTCCACATTTTTCTTTTTAAAACCTTTTATTGCATAGTTAATAAGATAAGTATGCAGTTATGGCATGTCTTACTTTTGGGAACCAGGTATCCAATAAGTTCCGAAATTGTCCAGGATCATTATCATCAGGTATCTTCTACTAGGAATGAGGAGTATTACTACACCAGTAAATGGTTCACTTCACTTCAATGTAAATTTAATACATTTTAAGTATAATTATCTGAATTCATGAAAAACTTTTTATCTTGAAAACCTGAAGCCTCAAGTGTTCCACATAATAGATTCTATATCATAATTGTTTGCTTGGTACCATACTGGTACCATTTTGCAGTTGTGCTCTTGGCACCAATGGCAAATAGTGGCGTCTTCCCTTGTTGGTGTTAACTTGGAGGAATTGCGATCCTTACTCATCCAGAAATGCCAGTTCATTAAACCTTTGAGTGTCAACATTTCAGCGAGAGATGTTCAAAATATCGGCAAAAAATGCCGATTTTTATATCACATTTGTTATATAAATTCAAATAGAAATGGTTTCATGAAAAAAAATATTTCTTATATAAGGTAAACATTACAGGTCATTATGATAAATAAAAATTTTGCTTGCCAATTTTCACACCAATTTTGACAAATTCACTTGGCACTCGGGGTTAAGTAGTGTCCAGTATGCAGTCTTTGTGTCTTGGGCATGCAAATTCGCATTCTAACCACCAATGAAAGACCATAAGAATTAAAGACCTAATCAGACCCAAAAGTAAATGTAATAATGGAAAGTCAGCTTTTGTTGGAATTCTATGAACACTTCTGTATAACAGCACCAACAACTATCCAGTTCAGGAGCCAGAAGCTGGAAAGGAGCAGCAGAAATTGTTCGGTAACCAGAATGTAATTCAATAACGTTTTTGATCCACACACACAAACACACGCTCACACTCATTCTGCGATCCAAGACCAGATTAAGGTGGAGATCACCTTTTGACTGATTTTTAAGTACCTAGTGTGTTTAGTATTTGCACATTTTCCATTGTTCCTTTTTGTTACATTTACTTTCCATTAAAGATGATGGCGATGCATTGTTTCACCCTTTGTGGTCTATCAGAAAGCCACAGTGTGACGGTCTTGTATATTAGTCCAATATGATCAACACACTATTGTACTTCATTTCTCCTAAAGACTGTATGAACAATTCTATTTGATAGTCCAGTCCATCTCTGGTGCAATACTTTGTTGTGCATCACAGCAAATTGCAGCCAGAAGTTTGAATCTTCCTTGTCTGACACTGGTCTCTGTATTATTATTATTATTTTATTTTTTTAAGCAATATTACAGTTTGTCTTTTCTGTATGTGTTTTTTTGTTTGTTATTTTTACACCTCAGCTGGAGAAGCAACCGAAATCAGGGGCAAAAGCCATCTTTCCAAAGCCTTTGTTTTCCTGCGCTTCTTGATGGCAAAATGGTGGTTAATTTACATTGTGTTAGATTTTATTACTAATCCTAGACCCCTTTTTTGAGTATTACTTCTACAAAGGAGCTGTATGTTCTTATTGCTGGTCTCCTCACCTTCCAAACTCAGGAGTCTGTCCAAACCCAAGTCCCATACGTGCTGGCACAAAAATTGTATTCAATTTTATTTTGTATGATATTGACCCAAGTCTTCATAAGCTTAATAAATTTTCAAAGTCTGGTACAGATTGTTTTGGCATGTTTATGACTCTTCTTATGTTGTCTAACAGATAAAAGGCAATTTTAAGGCTAAATGCACATGTATGTCATAGATAGAAGAACTCTTTTTGATCTTTAGGAAACATTCTCATGCAGTTTACAGAAGTCCTACCAAAGCAGGCGCAGCAGAAGGGCCCCTCTTTTTTTTTTTTTTTTCTCCATGCCCTATTATTTTGGTCTGGTTATATGGACATGTCCACTGCCCCAGCATAACTCCATGGGTTATTCGCTCAGAGATCATAAGTCTACTTCTGAATACTGTAAATCTTTCAAAACCAAACTGAAGACTGAGAGAATCATTTAATATTGTATAGGTGTCATTTCTTGACTCATTCTTTCAGTGGTCTGTTATTAGATATGACTGTCTAGAATCTGCTACACATAGCACAGCAGCAACTCAAACACTAAACTGTTCAATTGTGTGGGTGGTGTTTACAGTACCCCTACATCGTACCTACAGTATATGCTTTGTGAAAGATAGATTTGTGCAGTTTGTGGCCACATAACTGGGAGAAATGATCCCACATCGCTTCAGTTGAATTTCCCACTAGAGCAGTGGTCCCAAACTGTGCCTTGGGGGACTTGCAGGGGGTACCCTGGATTGGTTGTCCATGACCAATTCAAATTATTTATGACCAACCTGGGTCACCCATTATATGGAGGGCGACCTGAGTTTACCCCTTCTTATAACCTAGGTCGAATTGCCCGGTCGGTCAACCAGGGTTATAAGCTGTGGTGCTTTCACACCGCACCTCGACCCGGGTCCATACGACGCCAACCCGGCAATAGTCCGGGTGCGATGTGAAAGGGGTACTAGTGTCAAAACAGTGTGTGCAGTAATGTGATGGCTTTGGGGATGGGGGAGGGAGGAAACGTGGCTTAAAAATTTTGCCAATTAGTAAAATTGTAGCAGGGAATGTTGGGATGTGTAGTTCAACAAAAGCTGGAGGGCGATGGTTCCCCATCCCTGCTTCAGTGCTTTTAAGCCATAGCCAGTTATGAGTTTATAGCCCCAACAATTCCTCTGAGAGTAGAATTGTAGTCATGTACTGTGGGCAGGAATTATGTGGTGTGTAGCTGTGTGTTTTTTTTTAACCTCCTTTTTTTTTTTTTTTTTTTTTTTTTTATAAAGCTGGGGAAGACATGGATTTGATTATATATGTAATCCGTGATCTTTTAATGGCTGAATTGAATTTTGCAGGAACGGGGTAATTCTGTACATTACAAATACATGTTTTCCTTCCCTAAGAAACATTTTCTGCAATTTAAAAAAATAAGTGAATGAAATGCAGTGTTTTTGTTTTGTTTTTGTATTTTTTCTTTCTTTAAATCAAAACACTTCCTTTATTCCAGATACTGATAATGGGGCAGCTTTTTTTCTGTGTTTCTGACCTGCTGTGGATCTTCTCCTATGCAGCAATTCCTACAGTGTTGCTGATCTTTAGGCCATAGAATGGTGTGATGAGTGACAGCCGTCCAGCAAGCCACACACTGTTTAATAGCAGCAATCCTCTTTGTGTTATATCTGTAAATATGTTATTTTGTTCTATTTGGAAGATTAATAGTATATTTTGATTAGTTTAACAGTGATGCAGATTTTAAAGGTTAAGATTTGCTTTCCTTTTTTTTTTTTTTTTTTTGAGGGGGTTTGTTGAATTTTGTTATTTATAGTTTATTACGGATGTAAACTAATGCTGCTACTTCCAGTTTTGGAAACCTTTTGGAACGTTCAGAATGCTGTTAAATTACTTATGACAGAACTAGGGTTTTGTTTGTTTTTAAGTCCTGTTATAAAAACATTTGGTACTGCTTTCCTAGCACGGCGCCCACGATAAGCATCGCATGTATCGGTCCTTAATCGCAAGCATCGCATGCATCTTATGTGTTTCTGCACCATAAGATGCATGCGATGTATACGATTTATGCGACTACAGTGATTTTTCATCGTATCCATTTTTATCACATGTATCGCATCGGTCGTACTGTTTTAATGTCATAAGATGCATACGATTGATGCGATGAAAGTATTTTTTTATCTTGGGCATTGTAAATCGCATGCATTGTATACTCTTAAACATACATACAATGTATGCGATGGACGCTATTCATGCATCAAATTGGGTGCTTATAATGTCAACTCCACTTCCATTGTTAATGCCTCCCCAAACTATCAACGGCAATCTAAAGCGTGGCGTGGGGCGGCGGTACGCGTCCTCCGACCTTTTAATACCCCCACTATCCACATCGGCATGGAGTTGATTTTATAAAGTGTGGCGAGCCACTGAGCCCGAAGCATGACGAGCACAGCGGATACCTTAACAGGTATCCGCGTCCCCTCGCGGGGATCGCTGCGCTCGCCACACTTTATAATGTCAACTCCACGCTGACGTAGATAGTGGGGGTATGAAAAGGTCGGAGCTGCGCTCGCCACGCTTCGGGTTGCTATACACTTTTGCATACATACACCATAGTACATGCACTTTAGCATCGCACCCATCGCACATATAAAACTACATACAATCCATACAATTGACTCGACATACAATCATCGCACGCATCGCGTACATCGCACATGAATAAAGTAAACGATGAGTGCGATGCATGCGATTTAAACGCATACATCGCAGTCATCGAATCACACGCATCATACCTTTACTATACTACTGTTTTTCATACGATACATGCGATTTTAAAACCGAAATCGCACAGATTGTATGCCTTATAAAAATGTACACGATTAATGCGATGGGCGCCGTGCTAGGAAAGCAGTACCAAACATTTTCTACATTGCCCACTCTCGGCCATTGAAATTAATAGGATCGGCCCCATGAAATAAATGCTAGTCTCTTTTAAATTCTCAACAGATCTCCTAAATTACAATTACACCTGGTGTTTTACATTGGTTTAATTAGGTCCCCTCAATGGATATAAATGGATTTAGGTTATTTCATATTTTTATGTAGTTTATTGCTTTTTGTGGCAAAACGTTGAGTTAAAGGTAGTCGTCCTAAGCATTTTATGACCTTTATGTGGTTAGACACTCAGGGGGACATTTACAAAGATGGGAGTTTTATTTCAGATGGGATGTTGCTATGGGCAACCAATCCGATACTATCTTATGTTCCATCTAGAAGGTGCTAAATTAAATAAGAAGTAGATTCTGGTGTCCCATAGCAACATCCCATGTGAAATAGAACTCCGATCTTAGTAAATGTCCCCCTCAGATTGATGTTTTACATAGCAGATTGACCAGCTTTGCATCGTTTAGTAACATTCTCAACTACCACATATTGACTTCTTCCATTACTTTTTAAAAGCTGCACCTGTATTGGTACAATTTGAGGAAACCTTTTACTTTTTTTTTTATTTCCAACATTTTCCATCACGGTTTTAAAATATTGAATAACTATTTCCTAACACCAATCTTTATCATGAATGAGGAAGAGTAACGGGTTTTGTATAATGCTTGTTTCAGTGTAGATCAAGTTTTCTGTAACTTGTAACTGTTAGGACACTTAATTTTTGGATCACCAACAGTGTAGAATTGAGACACACTGGGGAAAACTTACTAAAATGGGAGTTCTATTTCACACGGGATGTTGCTATGGGCAACCAATCCAAATCAACTTATTTGGAACCTTCTAGAGCAGTGGTTCCCAACCCTGGTCCTCAAGTACCCCCAACAGTGCACGTTTTCCAGGTCACCCAGCAGGTGCACTCATTATTCAGGCACATTTGAAAAGATCACAGGTGGAGCTAATTATGTCACCTGTGATTCTGTGCGGAGACCTGCAAAACATGCACTGTTGGGGGTACTTGAGAACCAGGGTTGGGAACCACTGTTCTAGAAGATGATAGATAGCATCTGATTGGTTGCCCAAAGCAACTTCCCATCTGAATAGGATTCATATTTTAGTCAATTTCCCCCCGCTATAGCTTGTTGGTACTTTTTATGTGTTTGCTTGAAAATTACCTCACTATGGAGGTTATTCTGGTTGGTGCGTAAATTTCTGAATTCTTTCGGAGCGGACCTCACGCCACGCTGTGCGGACATTGTAAGAAGAAACGCCCACAGGTCCTCCGCATTCGGACGGACTTACACTTTAAGAAGAGGGCGTGTTTACGGACTACATCCAAACCTTGCGTGTGCGGTGGACACACACATATTCTGCATGGTCTTACAGCGTCAGAACGGACGGGAAGCTGCCCGTACGCACCGATGCGGTGTATTTCCGCAAAACATACTATCATCGGAACTCATACATTACACACATGACACACTTATGCAATTAGGCTATCTTATTAAAAAGGGATTGTTTTTATTGGTCATCAATTGCAGTGTAAATGTGTGTAAAAAATGCAGCTGTGCTTTCAGCGTATATTTGTGTGTATAGTAATGGTCCATTTAGGCTGCAATGGTTCCAATTAAAGCAATGAAAAGAGTGTAATTAATGAGTAGAGGAGTGGATTGTATTGTGTTCAGCTGACAGTGGTTCAGGTGCGGCCGTACTAATTGGGCGATCCGAATGCTAGCGCATGACCGAGTGGTATCCGCAATGTGAAACTTGCTTATGAAGACCGCATATTTCCTGCCTGTTGGTTCGTTTGCAGTCGGTGTTCTGGCCGAATGCATGCCTACCAGAATTAGTGCACTCCCTCGTGTACGCCCATGTTTACGCCCAGTTTAGCCTACTTTGAAACTACGCCCCTGTGTAGTTCCGAATGACGCCCATATTTCCCGAGTGAATGCGGTGCACATTTCTGTACGGTATAAACCTTTGGAAGTTACCTCCGAGTGCCGCCCATTCCTGTCCACCTACCTATACCCATTCGGGGGGGCACCGGGGCCTGTTGTACCTGTGAGGAGAGTGCCGGGCCGCCAGAAACATATATATTTATATATATATATATATATATATATATATATATATATATATATATATATAGAGAATAGATTTAGAGTGCGCTTATAAATAACTCAACAGATTAAAAGTTATACATTTATTTCTTAGTCTTTACAAAGACTTCACATTTAAAAGGTACAGCAAATCTGTTACTGGTACAGATGATGTAGTAGGCCCAACGCGTTTCGTCAATAAATTGACTTCATCAGGGGCTTAGCGAACAATAAGTCAGCAAGGCGTAAAAAACACTGTGAATAATACAAATAGTAAAGTTCATTCATATGAACATAAAAAATATAAAAACAAGCAACAAATCATGGATGACAAATATGATGAGGTCTACAAAATCACCTGCAGCTGTAATCTCCATTACGTCGGCAAAACAATTAGACAAGCAAAACTCAGAATCCAGGAGCACATGAGAAACATCAAGAACAAAGTAAGAGTACACAGTCTCCCCAGACACTATCAGGAGAAGCACAACTCTGAGGTCACAAAAGAAAATTTCAAGTTCACGATCTTGGAAAGAGTCCCTGTTAACCCTAGAGGGGGTAATAGGGGTCAAGATCTCATCAAAAAAGAAAGTTTTTGGATCTATACCCTGAATACCCTTTTCCCTAGAGGACTAAATGAAGGGGTAGATATTGTAGCTTTTATTTAGCTCACATCCCCGAACTTTTTCTGGTGTTTTTCTCTCTACTTTTTTTCAGCACTAATTACGATACTCTTTTACAAATGTATCTGTTTATATGCTGTCCCACTCTAATAAAAAATAGGTAGATCTCGATGTAAATGGAACAATGACTATAAATGTACATGTCTACACTGACCGATTTGTGATCCCTAGCCCTATCTCTATATATTATATTATTTTATCACTTTTTGTTACTTTAAGTAACTTTTTTCAGATTATTTACTTATTTGTTTTTGATAGGACCTTACCCACAACTAGTCACCTTTATAGAGGTACACATAGCATAAATTACACATATACACGTGTCATCCATTATATTTGTTAGGATGTTAGCAGTATATAGTATAAGTATTATTAGCATTATTAGTTTTTTAATAGTGCAATTGTCAATATAATTTGCACTATCCACTTATATGGCACATTTATTGGCATAATTATATCATTGGCCCCTATTTCACTATTAAATTATTTGACTTTAGTGGTTAGTATATGAAGTCTGTCCACCGTTATTAGCGCGATTACACTCACAGTAGATATAGGAAAATTGCGATATTACACATCATATTATATACAGATTATTGTATCCAAGATGGCGCCCATTTGGAACGCACGTAGATGTGCGCTGCGCTCCTTAGACTGTGGTGCACGTAGGTAACGTCGGCTCAGCTGCAGCATTAGCCCTCTGACAACAGAGGAGGAGTCCTGACGTAGATGCTAGCCAATATGGCGCCCGTTTGGAACGCACGACGGAGACGCCGTGCGTTCCACAGTTCAATTAGCTTATTTTAACTAAACTGGTCTGTGGAAGTTAGCGTTATTTAGCCTATTTACATTATATACACTGTTGCATTTAGCACCCCCAGCCTAATACTTGTTCAGCGAGAGCTTACACGCTTTTTCAACACACAGTAGTTTTGGAAACAGGAAGTGGTCATACTTCCAGTGCTCCATAAATAGCAGCTTCTCACATAGGAGCTCATTCTGCATTTGGATCCCATGCTGCACACTTCCGGTTTTACTACTAAAGTAAGTTTTTACTTAAGGCATTTAGACTTTGGGTCATTGTTCCATATCAGTTCATGGTTTGTAAAATATTGTTTTGTATTCATTCAAGGGTTCTGAAGTGTCTTAGGAACCATACCTGAATTTTGTATGAACGGCTGATGTAGGTCTCAGACCACTTAATTGCTTCATTTGAGCTCATTTTTGTGACACTGTAAGTTTAAATATGTATTGTTTATTTACCACCTAGTTAAAGGTGTTGGTGAAGGTTAAAGTCAGAGATGACCATTGGAATATCTATATTTCATCCTATAGATATGTCCACTACCAACTAAGGCACATTACTGAAATATACCTGACCATTGCGTGAACGACCGATCCAGGTCCTATACCTCACAGATGTATTAGCAGCTTTCCTGTGGTATTGATGTAAGTTTTTATATCTCCACTGGAGACCATCAAGCTAGAGGTGCTGGTTAAGGAGTACATTGGGCATTATACTATTAATATTTACATTCCTTTCTATAGTAACGCTCACCACCCACTCTGGTCTCGCATTGAGTCTCATTCCCCTATATGCTGGACACTGTATGTGATCCTCTAATCTGCGAAAGGTATTAACAGACTATTGATTTGATTAGGCGACTGCACACGATGGGTGATTCTCCACCTGGGACTGGTCCTCTGTTTCTCTGTACCAACCATGCGATGTTATCAATGGTATAAAGGCTCTCCTGCCTGCTATCTATTACCCTAAAAGCACACTAATGCTTATCAATAAATCTTTCTTCTCCGCTGTCCTCCACTCCTCATCATATTTGTCATCCATGATTTGTTGCTTGTTTTTATATTTTTTATGTTCATATGAATGAACTTTACTATTTGTATTATTCACAGTGTTTTTTACGCCTTGCTGACTTATTGTTCGCTAAGCCCCTGATGAAGTCAATTTATTGACGAAACGCGTTGGGCCTACTACATCATCTGTACCAGTAACAGATTTGCTGTACCTTTTAAATGTGAAGTCTTTGTAAAGACTAAGAAATAAATGTATAACTTTTAATCTGTTGAGTTATTTATAAGCGCACTCTAAATCTATTCTCTATCTCTATTTGCCTGTTCTGACCCGGCTAACAGGGGTCAATTAGAGTTGCTGCTCTCACTACTATCTTGGGCGCGGTTGGGGAACCATTCTTTGTGATATATATATATATATACACACCACCAATAATCTGGCACCATTGGTGCCAGCACTGTGCTGGATTATCCAGATTGCTGGATTATTGCATACAGCGACATCCCCGATGAGTTATCCTGCCCACCGCTTAAACCTCATGCAGCCTGACTCCCTCCCACAGCCTAAATGACCCCCTACTGTGTACTTTTCCCTGCCATGTAGCATCTACATTCCTCAGCTCGTGGCCTAACTGATTTTTAATTGTACTTTTGAAAATCCTGATATTGGGCCTTATTTTGGTTCATTCTTTCTGACAAAATCCTTCTTAGATGGACAAAACCACGTGCACTGCAGGGGGGGCAGATGTAACATGTGCAGAGAGAATTAGATTTGGGTGAGTAATTTTGTTTCTGTGCAGGTAAAATACTGACTGCTTTATTTTTACACTGCAATATAGATCTCACTTTGAAGTAAAACCCCACCCAAATCTAATTCTCTCTGCACATGTTACATCTGCCCCACCTGCAGTGCACATGGTTTTGCCCATCTAAGAAGGATTTTGTCAGAAAGAATGAACCAAAATAAGGCCCATTGTCCGCATGGCATCTGATGAGAAATCTTCTACTGGGGTCTTACATTCTTTCGTATGTGGAGTTAAACATTACATCTAAATGGGTTTACCATGCTTTACCTTTCAAATGGGACACTCCTAAATTACACAGGTTCTGTGGCTGATCAAAGATATTTGAAATGCAAGATTGAAGCCAGCCAGCCACAGAACCTGTGTAATTCAGGATCGTCCAGTTTAATCGCATAATATGGTAAGCCTACATATTCATTTTTTGTTAAATTGTCTCTCACAGATCTTTGATGCTGTTTGAGTTGGGAGCAAATTAGAAAATTACCTGGAATTAGGAATGGCAATTCTGCAACTGGCCATCGCTCGTGCTAAACTATTCAATGGATGACCATCGATATTTTTACATATCCATTGTGTTTGATTGATTGGCCTGTGGGCCAATCAAAACATGGGGGTGGGGCTTAGTGGGTGTCGGGGGCCGGCACTTTGAAAAATAAAAAAAATAAGCTGTTCTATCGATGGAAGGAAACCATCTGGTTTTCCCCCATCGATGGCAAAAGTATTCGACATCGGCCATGAACCATCAATGATTTCAAATCATCGATGGTCGGTGGCCATCCCTACCTGGAATAAACCATGTTGCAATGCAAGGGGTGCAATTTACATTTATTTTTTTGTATGCCAAATAGTTACTTTTGCATGTAGTCCATAACTTCTGCATAAGAATTTAGCACATTTGCCCCCGAGTGACTACTTCCAGCGCATTATATGTTTTCTAATCTGTTTTATTTATAAAATGGTCATTGCGTCCTTTGTAAGTGGCAATTTTTTTTTTATAGTCCCAAATTATAATCATCTTTTCTATATACTTTCCAGAAAAAATGTTTATTAATTATCCTAAAGCAGAACCTTGTACTGGCAGCTGTTTTGTAAGAGCAGATCAAAAACACACATACTGTATTCTAAAATGAAATGGTAATGCTCCCATGTGTTACTGAAACATTACTATATCCATTTGTATGCTTATAACATAGTAGTAGTGTAGTTTCATGAAGGTAAAGGTTGGCATGCAATGGGATCTATGTAAAGCTAGCCATACATCTCCAGATTGATTGGGCTGGTTGGAACAAAAACCTGGTAGTATCTGAATGGCAGTTTTCCAGCATTTCAAAGCAAATGTTCAACTGTCATTTGCTCTCATCCATTACCAGGATTTTGTTCCAACCGGCCAGATCTGACAATCAATCTGTAGATGTATGGCCAGCTTTACATTACAGATTGGAATTCAGATTCCAGGTAAGTGTTTTTTTTTTTTTAAAGCTTATAGTTTACAGAAAGTGATCACCATAAGGCTGAGCACAGTAATGTGGGTAAGCACAGACTTTATACCAAACTGTATGTAATTAAAGCCCATACATTACATGCTGACAATGTGGCTGTTATTTGAAACCTATTTTAAGTTTTGTATTCTAATAAAAGCAGCAGCAGGTGCAATCCCTGCTGAATGACATGAGTATGTGGATGTTAATCGGTAATATTGCAGAGCCATCACCTTAATTGGCAAGAACTACTCAGTGCTGCAAATAGTCTCTACAGTATTTTACAAACATTTATGAGGGGAAAGCTTTGTACTTCTGAGAGTACTGAGACTTTTTAAATGTATCTAAAAAGCTTTGGTGAAACCACATTGCACAATTTATTGTTAACTATATGCACGATTATGATTTATTGTGTATATTGTTAATTAACCTGCAGGTCATTAATGTCTTCCTATCCTCCCCACCCCCTCCCCTATATTCATCATTTGTACAGGCAGCTTAATCCTGATTATATCGGCAACGACTGCATGTTCGGAGCCGTATAAAGATGACATTACTGGGCAAAATCGTTAACCGTATCAATTGGGGTGTATGCACTGGATCATTTGCCTGGGAATTCAAGGTACATCGCTAATTAAATCAAGGAGCATATGGTATAGTGTGTACCCAGCTTAAACATATTGCATGTGATACCATTCCCCGCTGTGGGTTCCGATGTATCCTTGGTGCAGCACTGACAATCTCGGGCTCCGATCCCATGCGCAAGTGATGGTACATCAGATCGGAATCGGAGGTTAAACACATAAGATTTGCGTCCTTTCCATTCGATTCCTCAGCCTGATGCCTCGAAATTGGATGAAAAGGGCCCAAATCTAAAAAATGGATTGCAAAATCCTTAGTGACAAATTAAGGAACCATGCCTATCGAATACCAGCCTCCTGAACTGCAACACTGCCTAAGAAAATAGACGTGGACCATTAAACCTAGATTCAGGTTATAGTTGTAGGTTTAGTGAAACTATAACCATTGTTGTAGACTTCTATTGTGTCTTCAAATACTTAGAAAAGGCAACATGAGCTGCTCTATTCGTTGACTAGAGAAAATAATTCTGTGCCTCTTAATGATTGGTTGTTATATGCTTGTGTATTTTGCTCAGAACAATTGTAGACTGCTGCCCTTTTTCAAGATGTTAACCTATATGTGACAAGGTATCTGGCCTAAGGAAACCATTCATTGTATTGGGTGTCTGTCTGTTCTACACCAAGCTAAAAATGATCGCTTGCCACTACGCTGTTTCCAATAACACATAGTACTTTATTTGTGTGGTGTATATGCGCCATAGTAGTCCTTGCTACAATTCCATTCCACATCACTTTTAATCTATTCAACAGCTGTAAATCCCTTTTACTTCCCATAAATTATTTTAAATGGCACTGAGTGATGGTGAGTGAGAAGACACAAGCTTGTGTTAATCATATGAAGAGGCTTAGTTCCTTGGTTGGGATTGGGGTAGAAATGTTTTTATGAGTTTTGTAAAACTTTACTCTTTTTACAACTTGATTTTTGTAAAGATGACGTTTCCTATTAAAGAAAAAAAACCACAACAAAATGCTTCTGTATGTTTATTGAACTTGATGATACCTTTTTTTAATTTTTTAAATGAATATCCAAAAACTGAACTGATTTTACCACCAATTCCAACAGAATATTATTGGTCCATTCTGTTGGAAGTGGGTTTTTTTGTACTCTTCGCATCAGATGTGACCATCCTGATGTGCTTTCATCTGACCATGTGATAATAACAGACAAGTGCTTAAGATTTAAATAAAGGTGAATGCTTTCTTTAGCTGATGGAAGACTTCGGGTGCCTGATTTATAATATAGGTATATTCTCTCCTGGTGTGGCCATAATGAGTGATGTAAAACCCCAGCAATGATGGGGTGATTCAGAGGTGAACATATTTGCACTAGAATCTACAACAAATTTGCTCTCGCTACTGTGTCTGTATGTTAATGCTGTTGCCAGTGGGTATGGTGTAAATCTGACAATCGCACCATTGATCTGATCAGACATTGGCCGCACCATCCCTATGGTAGGTTTAGTAAGGTTAGTAGGAGGATGGGTACTTGTATGTTAGTTGGGCGCCCACTATAGTTAGTGCGCTCATACACCCACTATCCATGTCCACGTGGAGTTGATTTTATATAGTGTGGCAAGCCCCGCGTAAAACTAAGCAAATAGCTTAGTGGGCGCCCAACTAACATAAGTACCGGAGGATGATATATTACATTTTTGGTGCGTATTGTGACAAGAGTATGTGAATGAGGGGGTATAACTAAGGATGGTAGAACATGGACTGGTTCAGAAAGTTTAAGGAGATGGTGAAGATTAATTTGGTAAGTGTAGAGAGAATTCAGAGTGATAAAAAAGTGATGGGCACAGAAGAAACAAGGCATGAGTGAATGTATAGGTTATATCATTGAACAAGTGGTCAGTAAAAGGACACTGATGTATGACCTCTAGAGGAAAAGGAATTTATTATGCATGCCCTGTTGTGTTTGTCATCGAGGAAGTGGACTCCGAAGCAGTGACTGCAGTTGGATAATTATGATGCTGGAGAGGCATTTTTGTATTGTAGAAGTAGCTGTATGAGAGGGTGAGAAATGGTGATGTCAGACCTGTGCTGTGCTATAGCTCAACCTCTGGCACTCAATCAAGGCAGAACTTCCTGTACAATTAGGGCCGAAGATGGGGCGAGCGCTAACGTCATGTGATGTCCACCTCCCTCTCCGAGCAGGGAATGCCACGTCAGCATTCCCAGGGGAACGCCCAGCGTCTTCATAGCCACGCCCATAAAATGCTGAGCATTCCCCCTGCCCTCACCTACACATGCGATTGCCTCAGCAAGTGTGATACTCGCCATAGGCATTTGCCAGGGGGGGGGGGGGTCAGCACATGTGCAAATACCCCACCATGGGACCCATCCTATCCAAGCAAAACCACCCCTTAGTAGGAAAGATTATTGGTGAAATTTAATAAGATGAGAGAATCAGAAAATGAGATTTGGTAAGAAAGAAACTGCAAAAGCAGGTTGATTGTTACAGTGTAAATGATTGCTGCTTTTAAAAAAACTGGAGATTTCTTACCAAATCTCCCCCCCCCTCCCCCCCCCCCCCCCCCCCATCATCTTATTTATTAACAGTTTCTTATATAGCGTAGCATATTCCATTTACAAAAGGAGACAGTGATACAACAAACAGGGTATTTACAGACAGTCAAAAGGTAGGAGGGCCCTGCTCACAAGCTTACAATCTTGTGAGAATAACTGATCCACAGCCGGATGGAAAACTAAAGGTGCCCATACATGGTGTTATGATGTCCTGTGATGCCAGCCGCCCGCTTGCCTCCAGCAGACATCTACCCGTCCTCGTACCCATGGGCGACCCCGATGACTGCGAATGGCTCAGAGATGCATGCCATTCTCCAATGGACATGCACATAAAAGACCATGTGCGTACGCAGAGCCCTAAACATCGGAATGGGGATGAATTTGGCCCATTCTGAAGAGATTAGAATAAGGGCCATAGTGTGACACATTTCTACATGTATTCAAGTTTGTATGCAATGGCTGATTTATCAACAGATCGATTATCTGCAGACCGACCACATGTACTGTGACCATAATGTGCATGCTTGATGGTGCTGCTGTGATCTCGCTCGTGATGAGGATAAAATCACCAACTCATTAACAGGAAATGACTGTTTGGAGGTGTCAACTGGGAGTTGTTGGCAAAATGCAGGCATGTCATGGGTGTTTTTTTCAGAGGTATCTTCTGTGAGCTGCAAGCTTGCGTAGCTCCATATACATCGCTCCAGCGTCTCTACTGCTCTGTTCAGGCTGCATAGCCAAAGGGCTATCCTTAACCTTGATGTTCCCCTTTCTTGTGTATAGCCTGTGAATATGTAAGCAGTTGCAATGGCTTAGGCAGGCATCTGTTCATTCCTAGGCAGCAGCTTTATTTTCTAACATTAACAGTTCCGTAGCTGAGAAAATAACATTTGCATACAGTACACATGAATTGTCCGAGTGTTGGCTATAGCAGGTGTGTATCTATGGGGTGTTCTGAGAAAAGGGTGCTCCCACATTTGATCTTACTGAGTTAATCTCTGGACCGCGTATCCACCCCACCCCGAAACATTGTGTCGACCAAAGCCAGATTACGGGGGCAGAGGGTACAGGCCACTCGTGCCTTCCTTCATACACTGCATAAAAAGGGGTGTGATTCCCACCCATCCCGGCTCCTACAAGTGCCTCCTGTGCTGTCCGTGAGCAGGATCAAGATCACCACCGGCTGGGACTAGGTAAAAACTGGACCACACGTCAAAATCTGCAGTCCGGAGTTTGTAGTGTCCGGTCCAATGGGTGTCCCGCCCTGGGGGTGTCTTGTCTGGGGGGATGCCTGTGATAGCTTTCACCAGGGACATGGGGAAGGGGAGATTACAGCCTCCTCGTGTGATCCGGACCCTTCCGGTTTTTGCTACATGCCTGGAGGCTTTATTCTCTCCCTCCTCCTCTCCCTGTTGACAGCTGTCGGATGAAGCCCCAAGGACAGGACACCCCTGGATCAGACACTACAAGCTCCAGACTTCAGATTTTGATGTCCAGTCCGCGGTCTTGGCCGGGTCCGGTTTTTACCCATACCCCTACCGGCTCCCTCCTTTCCCGAGAGACAGGAGACACCGGCATCTGGCAGCAGCAACACTCAACAACACTTCTCTGGTGGATGGGAGTCACAACGGAGCTTGTGTTGGGGGAAGGTACTCTGCTCTCCTCAGTTCCCTGATGGACATTGTGCTTGATTGTGAACTATGGGGTCACATTTGAGGGCTATAGTGTGTGTATGTATCTATGTTCTGTGTGTCTGTATGTAAGGAATGTAGTGTGTGTGTATATGTACAGTATGTATGTATGTATTGGGGCAGCACAGACGGTGTAATGCCTCACAGCACTGAGGTCATGGGTTCCATTCACACCATGGCCCTAAATGTGTGAAGTTTTTATATTCTCCCCATGCTTGCGTGGGTTTCCTCTGGGTACTCTGGTTTCCTCCCACATTTCAAATGTATACTGGTAGGTTATTGGCTCCCAACAAAATGAACCTTGGAATGTCTGTGTGTACGTGTACATGTGGTAGGGAATACAGATTGTAAGCCTCCACTGGGGTTGGGACTCATGTGAATGTTCAAATATTCTCTGTAAAGCGCTGCGGAATATATGTGCGCTCTATAAATAACTGGTAATAAATATATAATAAATGTATGTATGCAGTGTGTGTGTGTATGTTAATGGTATGTATAATGTGTGTGAGAATTGTATGCTGTGTTTGTTTTGTATGTATGCTGTTTGTGTTTATTTAGTCCTTAGAGACCCCCTTAAGTACCCCAAGCCCCCTAGAGCCTTAATCTGGCTTCAGTTTAAATGTCCCCTGACTGCACTTAGGTTGTGGTCGAATTTTACTGAATGTAAGTGCAGTGTAAATGCACAGAAGCACGTATACTGCCAAAGAGATTTACGCACTTTAGCAGGGTTTACTGAATTAGCCCAAATATTTTGCCCACCTCAGAAAAATGCCCCGAGCCAACTTGAATTAACTAGTTATAATCTTGTATTTAGTTAAAAAGCAGATCCAGACATGAAAGGTCCATAAAGGGAACTGGGTTTGCTTAAAGACCATGCACATTTGCCGGAATGTTATTATTATTTTTTTTTTTTTTTTCAGATACAAAATATCCTTAATATGTTCTCTATGTCTCTTCATGTCCTGGAAGAAAATCAGTGTGTAATCCAAATCTATAATGTCATATAGAAAACAACAGTGGGAGTGTTTATCTGGCAGAAAAACATATTTCGTTAAAAACTATGAGGTGGTGCAATGGTCGCATGTGTTTTGAACTTTTTCATTAAAAATGCATCGCATGTAGTTCAAATTGCACCTGGGGTGAAATTTAATAGGATGAGAGATTCAGAAAGTGAGATATTTGTTAATAAATCTCCAATGTTTTTTTTGTGTTTTTTTTAAGCGGCAATAATTTACACTTCAGAATCAAACTGGTTTTGCAGCGTAAATGATTGCCGCTTTAAAAAAACACTGGAGATTTCTTAACAAATGTCTCATTTCTGAATCTCTCATCCTATTAAACTTACCCCCCGTGTATCTATATGGCTTGTGATGCGTGCTTCCACGCATTGCATATTGCAAAGTATAAAAAGTATGAGCTGCCAGTAAATTATGTACTAGATTTCTTCGCATCTAGTTCAAATTGCACTCAAAAACACTGAAATCGTGTTGCACTCAATAATGTAAGAAACCATGTATAAAACACAGAATTTATATAACACAAATAAATTATAAACACAAATATAAATGAATATAAACCTCCCGGGGTTTTAAATTTAAAAAAAAAACAATAATAATGGTCATATCAGCAGGCATTCTATTAGAGATGTTGAATGGTATTATAGCAAAAAAATCTCATATTGATAAAGAGACTGCTCTCAATTGTGCTGAAAAATGTCCCTTATATTGAATCCAAAGCGATAAATGAAATATAAACATTTGTGATTCACTTCCTTTCCACTGACCGCTTCCACACACACCCTCCCTCATCGCAACTCTCCCAGTTCTACTCACCAACCTGACCCCTTCCCGCTGTGCACAAATAAAGAAATGATAGAAAAACAGAACACTTATAACTTCTTTACCCCAGGGAGGCATGGTGCACAGTTTGGGATCTACTGGGTCCTGCACAACTCTCTGTAGCCAGCAATTCTGCCAATATGACTACCATATACATTTTTCTAATCTTGGTCTTCAAGCTAATACACCATCTCCACCCTTTCAGTTTTAAGTGGAGATTCAAATAAGATGCATACATTCAGCTACAGAGCATGCAATATTTGTCTGCAAACTGAAGTTACATGCACCTCCACAGGGCCGGTGCTAGGGTGTCCGGCGCCCTCCTGCAAACCATACATTTTGCGCCCTTTCACATTGCCATTGCAACAAGCTGCAGCCCGATTGTGGGAGTGTATGCGACATGCGATCCTATGGAGGATCTCGGGTGCATGTACATGTATGCATACACCGTCTCAGTGCTGTGTCCGCAAAATGTTGCAGGCACTAAAGGTGCCCATACACGCTGCGAGAATCGCATGCGTTATGGGCTAGATCGCATCGCACGGCATGCATGCAATGTGTGTGCGATGCGATCCGAGAGCAGTACAAAAAGTATGTGCAGCACATACTTTTTGTACTGTGCGATGCGATGCCCACGGGAGCGCACATCGCGTCGCACGCTGCTATTGCAGCATGTATGGCCACCTTTAGGCACATAACCCAGCCCATTATTTAAAAAGTGTCTAAATTAATATTTAAAAAATCTACAATTATTAAAAATGTTGTTATAAACATGTGTAATAAAAGACTCACTGTTCTTTTGCTGTTTAACTCTTGTGCAGTCCCTCCTCTTCTATCTGCGTAGGCAGGACATGCTGAGGATGCCATTACACCCCTCTCGTGACTGAGGGGGAAAGGAGGGGAGAGAAGGAGGAGATGGGAGGAGATAGAGGGGGCGGAGTATTGAGGACTGGCAGTGGCACTGGCACTGGCACAGCACACTGAGAAGAGGGAAGGAAGGGGAGACGGCGCTGCTGCCTGTTTGTCATTTGATTGACAGCTGACAGGCGTAGGGAGCAATGGGTAGGGGGCGGATCCAGACATGACATGTCATCCAGGCATTCACAGACAGCGCTACATGCCTCAGCGCAAGTGTCCCTGAGGAAGAGGGGGCAGGTCGCAGGAGGAGGACAGTGTGTGCGGTGCAGGGAGCTGCTCAGCTTCTCCATACGGCCGCCTGCTTTCAGACAGGCGCTGCGGGTGGCATGCAGGCTGTGTGCATTCGCGGTGCAGGGAGCAAATCTTTATACTGCCGCCCGCCCGCGGGTGGCGTGAAGGAGGCAGTGACAGTGAGGGCTGAGGCAGCTTTAGCAGAGCAAGGAGGGAGACAGCGCCTTTTCAGCATGGCGCCTCCCTGCTTTGCAGGAGCTGCTGAGTGGGTAGCGCCGGCCCTGCACCTCCACCCCCACGTTTGAAAGCATCCTTCTGTTCTTTTAATCCAGGCATTCCCAACCATTGTCCTGAAAGCATCCTTCTGTTCTTTTTATCCGTGCATTCCCAACTGTGGTCCTGAAGGCACACCAACAGTGCAGGTTTTGTATATATCCAGGCTTGAGCACAGGTGACTTAATTAGTATCTGATGGATTCTGATTAAACCATCTGTGCTGAAGCCTGGATATCACTAAAACCTGCACTGTTGGTGTGCCTTGAGGACCGTGGTTGGGAATGCCTGTTTTAGTCTATGAAACAATGACATTTTTGACCTGTGCTATTTCTCAGATATTCTTAAATGTATTAGATATGCTTGTATTGCCATCTGTTGGTTAAAGTCACAAACTGTCTTGCTTTAAACTTTGATATGAAGAAGAATCATCACTCACTCTATGAATTAAGAAAACAAGTCTACAATTTCATGCATGTAACCAGGTAAACTGTACCTCTCAACTTTGCTCTCCAGTGAAACCGGTCCTGCAGCGCCAGAAAAGGAGGCAGAGGCATGGGAGGTGCTTATTGTTCTTGAATGAATAGGATTTCTCCCCACAATAGAAGATACATTTAAAAAAAAAAAGATGTGTTAAAAAAGTGAAGTATAGTAAAAATACAAGCCCAATTAAAAACATGAACATCCACAACACTTTATAAAGTGTCAAGTGTAGAAAAGGTTCAATCCTTAAGCAAGGCAGAAGTGAGAAATTACCAGATCATAAGGAACTGGTGATTAGGCCGTTTCACAAGCGCATGAATCACAGTCCCACATAAGCATTTCAACAGTGGTGCTCCGTGTCTCTACAGATGTCCCAGCTTCTCTGTCTGCTGCCAATAGATCAAGTGCAGAGTTTCACCAACGCGTTTCTTCCTCTTACTGAGGACTTTTTCAAGGTAAAAAAAAGTCCTCAGTAAGAGGAAGAAATGCGTTGGGGTTCTGGTAATTTCTCACTTCCACTTGCTTAAGGATTGAACCTTTTCTGCACTTGACACTTTATAAAGTATTGTGGATGTTCATGTTTTCAATGTGCTTGTATTTTTAGTTTTTTTTTATTAAATGAAGTGATTGTTTAAACATACTTCACGATTTTATCACATCTTTTGGTACTTGTTTCCTAGCATGGCGCCCACTAAGCAAATAGCTTAGTGGGCTATTCTGTGTAGGAAAATCGCATCGCGTACCATGTGTTACCATATAGGCATATAGATATTGTTTTATACCATCATTAATGTAATGTGATTTTAACCATAGTATATATTATGTATGTGTATATAAAAATAGGAATAGCTTAATAATTAGGACATCAGAGTTTAATGTTTAGACATTGTAGTATAGCTTTTGGGTTTACTAAATAATATGAATGACAACTTTGTAACATATCAAATGCAACTGAATTCATTTAGGAGACAAAATGTCTAAGGCATACTATTAAGCAGATATAGTGTTGTTACCCTCCCCAGATATATCTATATTTATTAATTAAGCAATGTATACACTATGGGCCAGACTCCAGCCATCTGGTTTCCTTTCTGGAGAATGTAGACTGCTAGTTACATTGCAGGACAGACAGGACACTATTGTATTTTGACAACAGGAGTGTAAAATAGATTGATGCACAGGGAGAGACCAGAAACAGGAGATCTCGCAATGGAGATTACCACTAGCGTCCAGACAAGCAGGAGACCCTGTCACCATTAGCATCCATAAATTTAATAACGTCATGAGAACAGGGAACTTCAATTCATGTATTTGTGATATAAGGAGAGAGATAGAGTAGACATTCACTCACATTCGCACACAGACACACACGGACAGTCAGCAAGAAACCCATTCAGTGAGTCAGGAGGAGAGATGTGAGCCACGAGCAGGAGAGAGGAACGGAACCTAGAAGCGATGGGCTGGAGTGAGTGAGTAATCATGGTAGATATAAATGTTCAGTTGTTGATAAAGTTATGGAATACTGAAGTCTACAATTTATGTTAGTTTTATAGCAGTCTTAAGTCTGTCAATTGTTTAATGTTGTTTTAGGTAATATAAGCAAGGAGGCGTATATAAATATATATATAATAGCATATACATTAATTACTGTGTTAATGTATTCTGTAATGGTTTGTTTTGCCTATAAATAAAATCCTCCAATTGGAGCTAAAATTACAAGTCTCGAACTCTCATATTTGGGGAATCAAATTATGACAAGTACTCTGCATATTGTATTGTAAGGTCTATTAGAATATAATTGCAGATGTCAAATATATATGTTATTATATCAATCCAAGATATAATAAATATATTTTATATAATATTTCAATCTCAATAACCATTATTGGGATAAGAGAGATATATGACCCCTAAAATAAAACTCTACAATGGCGACCGCAGCAGGACTTGTGAATTTTGGTATCTGATTGTATGATTATAATATTTATAAGGAGTAGCAGATGCGTGAAGCTGGCTACCTAACCTACAGAATCACAGTGAGGATGTATCTAGGAAAACGTAATACTATTGTGTATTTTTATCTTGCATTGTTTGTAGACCTAGAATAACGTATTGGTGAAACAGAACTGATATTCCATTGTTACCATTATCTGGGAGTGCACGCTTAGATATTGATAATATGGCATTATTCAGAAACATTTTTAACTAATACTACATTTACTAGGCTCAGCACAAGGGCTGGTTAGCCTGCTGACACATTGCAAGATCACAGTGGGGTATGTTACTAATAGGCACTTCATAATGGTAAAGGCCTAGAATAAATAAACAGTGGAAATAAGCATTTCCAAATAAATGATAATTAGTACCAGATATTAGAGTTAACTTTGAGAATCCGGACACTCTCATTGGGAGGATATCTTGTGTACAAAAGTATAAATACAGCATTGTAAAATAAGTGCAATGTTGAAAATGAAAAGAGTTGCTGTAACATTTAGGAAAATGCACAGAGCAGCGACTTTAGAAGTTAAGCAGGAATGTAAAGATAAATCAGGTTCACGTCTTAAGAGGGCATGCCTGAAAATGAATGCAAATGTGAATTCCTTCTTAAAATCCCTAAAGGTTAAGAAGTGTACTCAGAAGAATTCTGAGACAAAAGTAAATTTTCTGGCAGATTGTGAACAAACTGCCCAGATCTCTCATGAAGGGATCACAGAAGCACCCAGCAAAGGTGTTAGGAGCAGGGATGAGACCACAGAGGGGCTCATTCACAAACAGACTACAAAGTCTGAAATGGTCACAGATGCTAATCAGGGCTCTGTAATAGAGAGAGAACGTAATACTGTGTACGATGTACCTATACTCAAAGCGCACATTACTGCAAATAAGGCAGGAGCAATGAGAGATATCCCCTGCACTGTTTTGATTAAGGGGGGAGATCATTACATTGAGAAGGAGAGAGATTCTGCAGAATCCACTCTCACAGCCCCCATTGTGACAAAGAAACTTGTGTTGCCCTCAGGGAAAAGGGAACAAACAATAACCTTGTATGCACACACTCCAATTGTAGGTAGAGTTGTCACAGAATTAAATGAGCAAATGTATTCAGCCACAAATATGTCTGAGCTGAGCAATGGCATGAATTTGAGCATGCATGATCACACAAAAGGTTCCACCATCTCTGTAACCCCCACACAGCGGTTAGAGACATCTAGTGGTGGGGCAAATGTCCACAGTCTCTTAGAGAGACCACATGCAGAGTGTCAATCTGTGAACACCACACAGAAGTACAGGAATGCTAAAAAGCATCACCAGGATGAGAATGTTTATATGTCCTGGAGTCCTAATCATTTTATTTTAGGTTTGGTCAAACATGAAGCCCCCGAGTCATACCAAGCATATTTAACCAGTTTTTCGCCACACAAGTATATTTTTCAGAAGCTCCAAGTTTCCAGACTGAAGAAACTCGCAGGACCACCAAAAGCAAATCGAGAAAAGATGCATCATGGCAATGACAACAGGGAGTATCGTTCATTTACTTTATAGATTAAATCTAGTTATTGGGTGGTGTAAGGAACTGCCACATGTTTAAATGGATACAAGATCCAGATTAAATGTAACCTGCATCATACCTGCAGCAAAGTTTATGTTGTCAGTGACATATACTATTACATAGAGGAGAGAAATGGCACAGACCAGAAAACATGGCCAGCAATGTTGGACCAGTAGATAGCACAAAAGATATAGCAGCATTGTCACACCAGTTTGTAAATAGCAATAATAGTAATTGTATTTCTTTTTGTTTCAATTTTAGGTTACAAGTTCTACACAGCAGCTTCAATACTAATGGACGCAAAGTTTTAAAGAAAGCCCCAAGTCGCAACAACAACCTCTACTAAACCTTTTATTGCTGCAATTATGCAAAGAGCCAGTATCTTGCACAGCTTGTGTTTGTCATCTAAGGAGAATCCAAAAACTGTCACATGGACAAAAATCAAAGGACTTTTTTTTTTTTTTAGTTTATTTTTCTTTCTTCAGTCCTTCAGAGAAGGAAAAGGTTTAAATACAGCAACTACTATTTGTTTTCTGGACACATGGACAAAATCCCCTTTTCTCTTCTTCAGGAGAAGTTCATTAACCCCCTCACTACAGCAATCATTGCTTGTGTGTTTGTCAGGACACTGTGACACATGCACATTCCATTTACAGTGTGAATCTCACCCCTGCAAGCATGCAGAATCCTTTTTGTACTGTACATACGTTTTTAATCGCTGATCTGGTCACACATATGATCTTCATTCTTATGTCATTGTATATACCTTGTAAATATTTTATTTTTTCTTCATATTCTTCATATGAGTATATGCTGATTATATATACGCTTCCTTCTTAAAAAGCTTCAAACTAATTTAAATATCAGACAAAGAATGGTATGCCTTACATCAAATTGCAAAAGAGAAACGTTTTGTTAGTTGTTGAGATGGACCATTCTCTTAATACAGACTCAACCAAGTCTAAGAGAATAAATAATAGCATAGATAGAATATTGTAGTTATTGTATATGCACATGGCTGCATATCACACAAAACTGGATGGAATTCGATATAGTCAAACCCATTCTTAACAGATATCTAATATGTGTTTGAAGCAAAATCATAGTCATTTGTTGTATTGATAGGATGTTTTCATAGATACGTCAAATCAAAATATTATTGTTAGTTATTGGATTTAGCTGGTGTATGGTTATTTTAGTTTAAGATAAGATAGCATATAGGAAGGTAGGTAAGAGATCAGAGACTGAATGGTAAATTATTATTCAGTGAGGAAATTTAGTATAAATGGAGTGGATCCTTTAGAATCTACCCCAGACATTTACCTGCCAATGCCTGAAGATAAATGTTCTTACCAACAAGTAAAGCAAAAATACTTGGTTAAAGTTTCAACTGCTGTATTCAACATCACAAACTGTTTTGTTCAACACAACGAGGTTGGGGTTAAAGAGAGACATGGACACTTATCATGATTGCAGCGCGATAATCTTAAAGGACGCACAAGGACACTTGTCACGATCACAGCGATAATCTTAAAGGACGCACAAGGACACTTGTCACGATCACAGCGATAATCGTAAAGGATCGTAAAGGACATACAAAGCAAACTCGCTAAGGACTGCATTAATGAGGCTTATCAAAGGCACTGTGTTTTGCAAAACTGTGGTGAAGAAATTTATCAAGACCACAGCACTCCAAGGGCCACACAAGTAAAGCAACATTTCAAGCAAGTCAACAGCCTCTATACATGTAAAGCAACATTTCAAGCAAGTCAACAGCCTCTATGAAGAATTCTACTTCTACGTGCATTATACTGCAAATGTAAAGTGTCTCCAAGAACTACAACCCACACAGGTGACAGCCCTCAGCCAGGAAATCACTGTGAGCAACAGTACAAGGAAAGTGTCCTCACACATCGACCAAACAACATCTACAAGGCAAGCCATGGCATGGCATATAACTGTCTGTAGCAATGAAAATATTTTCCTCATGAATGCTGAATATAAATAACTTCTGTCCTGGTCAAATTTAGTTATTATTGGGTAAAATAGGTTAATTAAATGAAGGATATTTCATACCAATGGTTAATTTATGTTCAGGATAGTTTGAAAAAAGAAAGTTTGGAAATATATATGAAGCAAGTATGGTAATTTACTGTGTGACCAATCAAAATAATTTCTCATGGTCACAAGCGGGGGACTGTTACCATATAGGCATATAGATATTGTTTTATACCATCATTAATGTAATGTGATTTTAACCATAGTATATATTATGTATGTGTATATAAAAATAGGAATAGCTTAATAATTAGGACATCAGAGTTTAATGTTTAGACATTGTAGTATAGCTTTTGGGTTTACTAAATAATATGAATGACAACTTTGTAACATATCAAATGCAACTGAATTCATTTAGGAGACAAAATGTCTAAGGCATACTATTAAGCAGATATAGTGTTGTTACCCTCCCCAGATATATCTATATTTATTAATTAAGCAATGTATACACTATGGGCCAGACTCCAGCCATCTGGTTTCCTTTCTGGAGAATGTAGACTGCTAGTTACATTGCAGGACAGACAGGACACTATTGTATTTTGACAACAGGAGTGTAAAATAGATTGATGCACAGGGAGAGACCAGAAACAGGAGATCTCGCAATGGAGATTACCACTAGCGTCCAGACAAGCAGGAGACCCTGTCACCATTAGCATCCATAAATTTAATAACGTCATGAGAACAGGGAACTTCAATTCATGTATTTGTGATATAAGGAGAGAGATAGAGTAGACATTCACTCACATTCGCACACAGACACACACGGACAGTCAGCAAGAAACCCATTCAGTGAGTCAGGAGGAGAGATGTGAGCCACGAGCAGGAGAGAGGAACGGAACCTAGAAGCGATGGGCTGGAGTGAGTGAGTAATCATGGTAGATATAAATGTTCAGTTGTTGATAAAGTTATGGAATACTGAAGTCTACAATTTATGTTAGTTTTATAGCAGTCTTAAGTCTGTCAATTGTTTAATGTTGTTTTAGGTAATATAAGCAAGGAGGCGTATATAAATATATATATAATAGCATATACATTAATTACTGTGTTAATGTATTCTGTAATGGTTTGTTTTGCCTATAAATAAAATCCTCCAATTGGAGCTAAAATTACAAGTCTCGAACTCTCATATTTGGGGAATCAAATTATGACAAGTACTCTGCATATTGTATTGTAAGGTCTATTAGAATATAATTGCAGATGTCAAATATATATGTTATTATATCAATCCAAGATATAATAAATATATTTTATATAATATTTCAATCTCAATAACCATTATTGGGATAAGAGAGATATATGACCCCTAAAATAAAACTCTACACATGTATAGTGCTGTGCGATGCGATGTCCATATTAAGTGCACAGGTGTGCTTATACAATGAAATATCGCATAGGATGGCATGGCACCAAATGCGATGTGATGCGATTCGATATTTCATTGTACAAGCACCCATGTCATGAGATGTGATGGGTGCTTACTATGACATGTGATGTGATTACATGTGATGGGTGCTTACAATTGTAAGCACCTCTGGCATTGTTTTGTGTCACCCCCTGTATCCACGCCACTTCAAAGCGTGGCGAGCGGCAGCTAAACGCGTCCTCCGACCTTTTCATACCCCCACTATACACGTCGGCGTGGAGTTGATTTCATATAGTGTGCCAAGCGCAGCGTGTCACCGAGCCTGAAGTGTGGCGAGCGGACGCGGAATACATGTAAAGCAATCCTCGTCCCCTCGTGGGGCTTGCTGCGCTCACCACGCTTCGGGCTCGCTGCGCTCGCCACACTATATAAGATCAACTCCACACAGATGTGGATAGTGGGGGTATGAAAAGGTCGGAGGAATCGTTCCGCCGCCACTCGCCATGCTTCGGGTGGTGTGGATAGTGCTGGTGTTTTAGGAACACATTCATACAGCTGACACAGTAATGATGACATGTGTTAACTAATAACTAATTTTCTTAACAAATTTTATTAATGTAGCATAAATAATTTAAGAACATTCATTAATAATTACAATATAATAACGTTAAATTCAGAAACAGGAATGATTACAGAACAGCAAGAATAAAAAGAACAATAATAATAAATGAGAATATGTTTAATTGTCCTTTGGTAGGAGCTTCAGGCGAACAATTATACGCAGGAAAGGGTCCTCAGCCCCCAAAGTTTTGCGCCACATAAACTCTGTGAGGTATGACTGCAGCTCATGACGTGCAGTGCCTCTTTGGCGCTTATTACGCCACTTACACGCACCCAAAAGTCGTTCCACATTTTGGGTGTGGACCCCTGTTGCCGGATCAATAAAATTGAACCAGTGGTTTACCGTAAAGTGCTGATATCCAGTCAGTTCCAGTTGGGCGGTAGAATACACCCTCCAACAGTGTGTATATATAGCCATGCACGGCTCTACATTCTCCTGGATGCAGTCCATCAAGGTAGAGGCATCCCGCCTGGGCACCATTTGCAGAAAACACTGGCCTGTCTCCTGGGATATCCCCTCCTGTGGAAGAATGCATCCAGCGTTGTTCTTCCTCTTCACAAAAAGGGTCTCATCCACTTCGATGATTAGGCCCGGTCCTCCAATCCGCCACTGGGGCTGTGCCATTCTATCCAGAGCGCATGCCTCACGCATCCACCAGTTATAGAGGGCAGTGTTTTTTTTTTTAGAGATGTCCAGCTGCTGGCTGCAGTACTCAATAGAGGTGAGCTCCTGTGACCACGAATAAATAAACCGCAGCATTGTCACAAACGACAAGCAGAACCCTGGAAACCAGTGTGCCGCTCTCAGGCTCACCTTCAGCTGACACACTCGGACATGGCAGCGCCACATTGACTCCTTCAAAGAAAGTCGCATGGCGTGCCCATTTTCGCAATTCATCGCCACAGGAAGAAGACCATGGGCTTGGAAAAACGTGACAGATTCCTCCTCCATCTGCGGAAGCGAAAACATATTAATCGATCCAGCCATCTCGATAATAATAGCGATAAATCAGTCGTAACACTGATTCAAAAATCACCAGCTCTCAGTTATGCTTCCTCTCTACACAAAATCACCTCAGAGTGATTTCTGTCAGGATGTGTCAGGGGGCGGGATTGACAGGGAGCGGGAACGTGAAAATCTCATTGCATGCTAGTACTATGCATTATGCGATGCAATACTATTTGAGTATGTTTGCGTACGTAGCAAATCTGGGCGCTCTGCTAGGAAACAAGTACCCATCTTTTTTTACATGTATCTTCTATTGTGGGCAGAAATCCTATGCATTCAAGAACAAGAATTGCCAGATAGGTTGTGTTCCAACTTTTGTGTTTTTTGGTGTTGGTGAAGGTTGTTGAGGGACCTATATTAACACGCATCTATTGGCAGATGGTTGTGCCATCCACCATCTCACCGCCATTGTTTTAGAGCCATGAGAGGGATTGTGTGGCCTCTGATGGAGGGAATCAGAATCAGCTTTATTGGCCAGACATACTTTCGTATACTAGGAATTTGTTTCCGGTTACAGTGACAGGTTTGAAAACTAACAGTTAGGAGCTGATTGGCTGGTGACCTACCACTTTATCACCTCACACATGCAGCTTTTCCCTGAGACTATGGGGAAGCTCGCCGCAAGTTAATTGGAGAAAACCACAAAGTTGATCCCAATCCGTAGGTTAGACATGGCCAGCTGGGCTGCCCCCAGCTCTCCTCCCTGCACTGATAGATGCATGGCATCTTTTCAGTGATCAGTGGAGCAGCTTAGCGGATCACAGGAGCAGTGGTGATCAGCGGCTCTCTAAACTTGCCCCGACACGCATATAACTGAAACCCAACGGTGGAACAGCGAAACCGGGGGCAGATGTAACATGTGCAGAGAGATTTGGGTGGGGTTTGTACTTCAAACTAATATCTATATTGCAGTGTAAAAATACATAAGCCAGTATTTACCCTGCACAGAAACAAAATAACACCCAAAATCTAACTCTCTCTGCATGTTTCATCTGCCCCCCTGCAGTGCACATGATTTTGTCCATTAGAGAGAGAATTTGGTTTTGCAAGTGAACCAGAATCAGGCCCTATGTACCTTGTTCGAACGGGGGACCGATGTTGGGCATTTACACCTGTCTACCCACTACTCGAATGATGTGGGTGTTCTCCCACAGCCTGCAAATGGATCTTTATGTTAAATATCTACTTGCAGCCGTGTGAGCGTACGCGGTGTGCGAGGGGGGGGGGGGGGGGCATCTGGTGGGCTCACAAAGCTGCAAATTTGCAGCCTTGCGAATCAACCAGAATAACCCCCTATATGTGTAAGTGGCACTATGCATTAAAGCAACGCTACAGGGGGCAATATGTGTAAGTGCCACTAAAATGCCATGAGGGGTTGTGCAAAATGTATAATTATGCCATTGCATGTATAGCATTACCGGGAACTCTGGCGCCACCAAGAGAAGATGCAGAAAGCTGCATTTTTGCCATTAAATACCTGGCAATGAGTAATGTGAGGACTTACTGTGGGGCATCGTTTGTAAGGGGCATTTATGTGTGTGAGGCATCAAATGGTGTCGGTGGCATAATATGTAATAGGCATTACAGTGTGTGGTATGTTCTGGAATAGACATAACAGTGTGTTATACAATGTTTAATAGGCATTACTGTGTGTCGCATAACATTAAATAGGCATTTTGGTGTATTATAGATTGTGTGGCATAATGTCTAATTGGCATAACAGTGTGTGGCATAATGTGTAATGGGCATTATGGAATGTGTGGCATAATGTGTAATGGACATTACACATTGGGGGGAATTTATATAAGTGCCGCTTACCTAAAATCTCATTGCCAGGGTTCCTCCTCCTTGCCAGGTGAGATTACATGCTTGTTGCCAAGGGTTTATGCTTGTTGCCAGGGGTTTTCCTTGCTTGTTGCCAGGGGGCTTATATGCTCCATGCCAGGTGGGTTTACTTGCTCCTTGCCAGGGGGTTATATGCTCCATGCCAGGGGGGTTATGTGCTAGTTGCCAGGGGTTGCAAGGCCACAGTGTTCCTGGAATCCGCATTTCCGGGTAGCGCTGGGCACTCTGCAATTCCCTGACAGACGCTAGAGGTAAAAGAGCACCTCTAGCGTCTGTCTCCTTCACAGCAGGGGCCATTTTTGGAGGAGCGCAGGGTCTCCGTCTGCATGTGGACAGAGACTCTGCACCCCTGCAGCTCAGCCTTGTCTCCCATCCGTTTCCCAGTGCCCGCCAGCCCCGTTTCCCATTCCCTGCCACTGCAGCACCCCCCGCGTGCACGTGCATGCGCCACCCGGGTTAACTGCATTAAAAATCGTAATAATCGCAATAATGTGCTGGTGCGTTAACGTGATATTAATGCGGTAATGTGCCCAGCACTCATTTTTTAGAATGTTAACTCTTGTAAATAAATACATTTTTGAGACAAGTAAGCAATTGTAATACATCTCTCCGAGATGTGGCCCCTAGCGGACCCCACCAGAAGGGGAGTCCTGGACCCCAGATAGAGTAAAAGCAAAACAGGAACTGATGGTGCTCTGGAGTTAAGTGATGTGTGGTTAGGGTGTTATAAAGTCTATAGTCTGATATGTATAATGGTCTATTGTTCCTGTGCAGTCATTAGGAAGCAATAACGGTAGGTAGAGTGTTCCTCTTAGCCAGTCTTATGCAGTAAAGGTGTAGGACATATGTTATGTTCCACGTGTTTAAAGGTCTGCTGGGACACTTAAGGCTGGGTGTTCATATGATACTGTATCACAGGCTAAAGAATCGAGGTCCTAAAGGTGCCCATACACTAGAGCGATTTAGGATGAATCAGCCTTGAAATCAGCCCAAATCGTATATGTTTAGACATCCTGTCTGACGGGATGTCGGGTCTGATACGCACGACGGTCCCGTGCGTATCAGATCGGAGTCAGGCAGTAGGACCGGCTGCACATAAGATTTCCTAATGGTCAGTGCAAGTGACGGGCAGGGAGAGAGGTGGGTAGTAGCAGTGTAGCAGAATCCGGGGTCCAGGATCCGAGGTAGTCCCCAGGGGTACCTAAGGAAGGAAATCCTACTCACCTGGTCCCCGGCGACGACCTCGGCATCCTCTCAGGTGACAGCACTGCTCCCATCTGGTACCCGGCTCGCAGGACTTTGACAGGCGCAGAGATGTTTCCTCCTCGGCATCTCTGGACAGAATGATTTCTGGCCAATCAGGAGCTGAGAAAGTCGGCTCCTGATTGGCCAGAAATCATTCTGACTAGAGACGCAGAGGAAGAAACATCTCTGCTCTAGAGGCGCAGAGATGTTTCTTCCTCGGCTTCTGTATTCAGAATGATTTCTGGCCAATCAGGAGCCGACTTTCTCGGCTCCTGATTGGCCAGAAATCATTCTGACTAGAGACGCTGAGGAGGAAACATCTCTGCGCCTGTCAAAGTCCTGCGAGCCGGGTACCAGATGGGAGCAGCGCTGTCACCGGAGAGGATGCCGAGGTCGTCGCCGGGGACCAGGTGAGTAGGATTTCCTTCCTTAGGTACCCCTGGGGACTACCTCGGATCCTGGACCCCGGATTCTTCAGCCCAGGAGCCCCGGAACCCCAGGACCAGCCCCGGAACCAGGACCAAGGCCCCGGAACCGGACTCTTCTGCCCTGGAGCCCCGGAGCCCGGACCCAGGATCCAGGGACCGACCTACGGGCTCAAGGTAGGTAAGTATCAGTGTGTGTGGGCTGTGTATGTATTAAACTTTTATTTTTCAGGGTGTCAGTGTGTTTTCTTTAACTATTTCTTGTACTATGGAACTACAAGTACCAGCGGGCCCTTTAATGCCACGCATGCTGGGACTTGTGGTTCTCCAAGTCCCAGCATGCGGGGTAGGCTTGCTGGGACTCATAGTTCTTCAGCATAAGACAATAGTTTATAATCTTTTTTTTACACTTTACATCAGCCCGATGCCCACCGCCCAGGGGCATCGGGGACAGCCCCGGACTTTCAGCATGGGCTGGTAAGTCCTGGAGGGGGGGGGAACCCCTTCTTTGGGGGGGTCCCCACTTCCCCAGGACCCCTGCCCATGCTGACCAGCCAGGGGGTTAATGCTTTGACCGCGGGACCTTATATAATAAGTGTCCCCCGGCTGTGGCATTACCCTGCTGGCTGGTTGGGTCTGGTGCTGGTTCTTAAAATACGGGGGACCCCTAGTCATTTTGTCCCCTGTATTTTGGGAACCAGCGCCAGACCTTGAGCCTGGTGCTGGTTTTATAAAATCCAGGGAACCCCAACTTGATTGTTCCTTTGATTTTATTATACCAGCACCGGCTTTTTGAGCCCGAGGCTGGTTATGCTTAGGAGGGGGGACCGCACGCAGTTTTTTTTTTTTTTTTAACTATTTTTTTACAACAGAACCATGCACAGATCTCAATGATCTGTGCATGTTTCTGATAAAAGCGCCAGGCAGAACCTGGTCTATTTTTTTTGCGATTTTTAGTAAGCTTTACTAAAAATCGCAACCCATTAAATATGCGACTTCTATCCTTTTTAATGGGAAAACATCTGGATGCGACTTTTAGTCTAACTAAAAATCGCACCTTTAAAAAATGCGATTTTTCCCGCAAATCGCACCCTATAAAATATGCGATTTTCGGGAAATGGGTGAAAACGGCATATTTTGCGGGAAAAATCACAAAAAAAAAAAAAAAACGCCTCCCATTACATTTCGCCCCAAGTGCCTAATCGTGTGTGACCCCTCCCGGGAAGCTGCAGGGGAAAGCAGGTCCGACTTAAGTCCTCCGATTTGTTGTGTACCTCAGATATCAGGGAAAGATGTGTCAGCATAAAACAGTGGGATGGTGGTAAGTACGTGGTAGCATACCCTGTGGTTCAGGATCCTCTGTTTGGCTGTCCCAGTGTTCTTTTTTCTGATGCTCCATGTGCAGTGTGGGTTAGTGGGTAATAATATACCCTCCAAAATGTCATGCATAAAAATCGGTAGAAACAGGGGTATGGCCACAGGCAGGGGGTGTAGTCATGGGTAAAGGGGGTGTGGTCACAGTTGCCAAGATCCCGCAGCGGCTCCTACAGTGAAGGCAGCTGCGACCCTGTGTATTCCTGCTCCTCCTCCCCTGACAGAAGCTAGCGATGGCCATCATTGCCATTGTCATCGATGCTTACTATAGATGGCAATCTAGTGTTAAAGTATGCATTGGATTAGCATCAATGTTTTTACCTGTCAATAGTCATCCATTTTTTTTTTACTTATTGGCCTGTGGGCCATTCAAAACACAGGGGCAGAGATTTGCGGGTGTCGGGGGCAGAGCTATGCTCCGTGTCCTGGCACCTTGACAAAAAAAAACAACATCGGTTTTGCTGTGCCATCTATGGCGGTAAACTATCTGGTTCTCCCCCCAAAAGTATTCAACATCGACCATAAATGATTTTGAATCGATGGCCATCCCTAACACAAGCTGCATTGCTGTCAGACAGACGGGAGTGAGCGGTTGTTGAAAACCAGTTAAACTGTTTAATTGGTTTTAGCCTGTACAGACCATAAAAATAAAACCGGTACTGTACCTGCTAAAACGGTACAGTTGGAGGGTGTAGGGGTTGGCAAATAAAACAAACACTAGTCCTTGTATTAAAAGCACATGGGTTTATTATAATATACACATATAGGCATTAATAATACATTTGAATAAAATGTAATGTAAATGTATAAGTATAAGGTGATATTAGCAATGATGTAGTGGTCCAAACGCATTTCGGCCCGCATTGGGGACTTTTTCACAGACATCAGTGTTGGTATCAGTTTTCAGTTATTAACAGCAAGAATATTATGCAAGGAAGCTGTGTATAGTGCCCCAGAAGTGCTTGTTGTGGGTGTTTCCCCGAAAGCACACAGACTGGGGAGAGATGTGTAAAGGAGAACGTTATCTCCCGGCAGCTGGTTCTCTGCAGTGTGGACAGTCCTCCTTATCTGTACAGTATGTAATGTGGGGGACGAGTCTGGACTCTGAAGGGAGCTGAGACAAGAAGACAGGAAGGGGCTATGCTAGGGAGGGGTCAGGCCCAGGGCAGCAACAACTGGCGGTCCGACTCATACAACAGAAGCAAGCACCCAAGCACGCTGTCTGCAAGGCGAGATACGGCGACCCGTCTCCATGTGCTGAAGGTTAGAGGCAAGTGGCTGTGTGCTGTGGGACGCGTGTCTAATAATACTGCAGTGTCTGACATTGCTGTGCACAGCAGGGAGTGTGTACTAATACGTAATGTGATTTAGCCTCTGAGCGGCCCTGCACATGTTCCTTTCCAGGCATGTAAGGGTTAGCGCTACCTGTCCCGGCCGGCAGTCGCAGAAACGCGCTCTGCACGGACGCGCGGCAGCATGTGAGTGTGAGGCAGCACCGGACTCGGAGGTCCGAGTGTGCGCAGCGCTACATAGTACATTGCCATACACTGTGGTGCAGCTTCTACCAGCTCGGAGGATGTGGGGGAGGGACCAGAGAGCGCTAAGTGACATACACTGTAACTGTGTAACATTATTGTGTCTGGGACGTGAGTGTGTGCTGCTGCTGGCGGAGGATCAGGTAGGAGCATGGCTCACTGACTAGGAAAGCCTTTAGTGGGTGTGTGAGATGCATTAGGTGGAATTTAATAGGATGAGAGAGTCAGAAAGTGAGAGATTTGGTAAGCAATCTCCAGTTTTTTTTAAAACGCCAATCATTTACACTTCAAAATCAAACTGTTTCTTTAGTGTATATGATTGGCGCTTTAAAAAAAAAATTAGAATTGACCAAGGGCGGGATGTACTAAAGGGAAAACCATCACCCATCCGCCCCTTCTTCGCTGGGCAGGGTATCGCCATATCGCCTATGGGCTTCTATCGCCGTCCACGTGCCCCCGTCCTCCATGGATCTCCTCCTCCCCCAGCAGGTGTCACAGCCGGGAGGACATCCGGCTGCAGGGGGGAGGAGGAGACGCAGGGGGACACTGACAGCCGCCGGGATGTGACGGAGACCCCCGCACACCACATTACAGGTATAGCGGGGGTCTCCGTCACCGCAACCCGATGCTAGCCGCATATGTTAGTACATATGCGGTAGCATCGTGGCCGCTGTCAGGCGAAGGGCGGCGATTGTATATTAATACATCCCACCCCAAATGTCTCACTTTCTGAATCTCTCATCCTATAAAATGTCCCCCTTTATGTTATATATATATATATATATATATATATATATATATATAATAAAAATTCAGCTAAAGGTAAACAAAGCAATAGAACTGCAGCGTGCTTAGGTTTTAATTTTTTTTTTTTTTTTTTTAAATGTTCTTTATTCATTGAAACATAGCACTGTAGCCAACCACCTGTACCTGGCATGCATATGGATGTGGCCGCCTTAACAGAAAAATGTACATTTAAAGGTGTAGTTTACAAAACTGCAAATGTCATTATTGTTATAATGGGAAGGCATAGTGGTATGTAAAGACAGTAAGACAGTAGAAGTCCACATTGTATCAGCAGTGTTCTTGTAAATGTTAACAATTTGTGACTGTGGGGCATGTGTACTAAGCCTTGGAGAGATAAAGGGGTAATTCTGATTAGCTCGGTAAGCTTGCGCACCCCCCCCCCCCCTCCCCCTCACACACACACACACACACCGCTGGATCCCCGTGTTAACATGCGAGAGGATGTATAATGAAGACTCATCCCCTGGCATGTCTCCACTGCAGGAGAAATCATTCGATGGGGATTTCAACTGACCTTAATTTGCAGGATGAAGACAAGGAGGGCAGCTGATGCCATGTGACATCAGTCACCCGCCCCCCAGAAGGCATCGGCCTGTCCACGTACCCTTGGGAATGCCCAGTGTTTACATGGAGATGCCCATAAAACAATGGGCGTTCCCATGGCACAGCACCACCAACACCCCCATCCACCACTCCCTCCCCGTTGCGAAGGGCCCGGCGACTGTTTAAGTTACCGCGACTGTTCGCAGTCACAGTTTGCACATGCGCAAACACTACGAGTGATCCAGAATCAGCCCCAAAGTTCCAGCCAACGAGCTCCTGTAATTTTTCATCCAAAGCCTGTGACATGGCAGTTTGGGGCTCATTGGTTGGTGCTTTATCTCCATTCACTTTAACCTCTTTCCAAACCTTGGTATATAGCCCCTTTTTAAAAGCTGTGTGAACATGGGAAAATTGGCATGTTTCTTGCTGAATATGAGATGGGCACACCTGTGGCCCGGGATACGGTCACTAGGTCAAAATGACTTAAGGTCCACATGGGTTAGATCGACAGGGACATTGGGTCCACACATGCGTTAGGTCGAAATGGGGAAGGTCGACAATCAAAAGGTCGACATGGGGCTTTTCACCTTTTTTTGAGCCGACAGGTGGTATAATAAATGAGTGTGCCAAATGTAGTGAGGCACCATGCCCGAAGCATGAGGAGTGTAGCGAGCCATGCAAGGGTACGCAGTGCACTTTTTTTTAGTGTCCATACCGACTGTGTTGACATTTGGGACAAAAAAGTGAAAAACCCAATGTCGACTGTGAATGTGTCTACATGTGATAAGGGATATAGATTGTAAGTACCATGAGATGGCATACGATGGGATCGTATACGATTTTTTATTTTTTATTGTACAACCACCCTGATCCTTACAATGTTAAATGGCCCCCCATAGTCAACACCACCCCCACATTCAACGCCAACCCGAAGCATGGCGAGCGGCGGCGGCGGTACGCGTCCTCCAACCTTTTCATTCCCCCACTATCCACGTCGGCGTGGAGTTGATTTTAGATAGTGTGGCGAGCGGACGCGGAATACGAGCCCGAAGCGTGGCAAGTGAAGCGCAATACATGTAAAGTAATCCGTGTTCCCTCGCGGGGCTCGCTGTGCTCGCCACGCTTTGGGCTAGGTGGCTCGCTGAGCTCGCCACAGTATCTAAAGTCAACTCCACGGCGACGTGGATAATGGGGGTATGAAAAGGTCGGAGGACGCGTACCGCCGCCCCTCGCAGGCTCGCTGCGCTCACCACGATTCGGTTGGCGTTGATCGTGGGGGTGGCGTTGACTATGGGGGGGGGGGCATTTAACATTGTAAGGACCCATCAGGGTGGTTGTACAATAAAAAATTGTATAGCATCGCATCGTATGCGGCTATATGGCATGCGATGCGATCACATAAGGTGAAAATATTGGGCGCCGTGCTAGGAAACAAGTACTGCAGTTTTTTATATAGTGCAGCAAATTCCATTGCGCTTTACAATAGGAAACAGTGATAAAACAAACTGGGTAGTAACAAACCGACATAGAGTTGGAGGGCCCTGCTCGCAAGCTTACAATCTATATAAATTCCCTAATATACACACAGGACACCAGCTCACTATGGAGAAATAAGCAAGTACTATACTGTATCTCAAACATGACTACAGAATACTGGGTTATCCTCTTGCTCTGCCATAATCTTTTGCTGGACTTTATGAATCTGCTGCTGTGTATCCGCTCGGCACAACCCACCAGTGTGTTTCTTGTTGCCCACAGAGGATATTGTTTTCAGAATTTGTCTCATGTATGTGATATGTTAAGCATACACAGCATCAAAATTCTCTGTACAGGAAATTATTTTTCTATGTGTCAATAAGCAGTGGCATCATTACGTGGTTGTGGGCCACACCCTGCTGTAAAATGTTGAGAGGTGACAGCAAAGTTCCGACTCCTACTCAGTAACTGTAACATCACATGCAGCATCCAGCTCCTTTCACAATATAGGAACTGGCACTGCAGCCACAGTAGTCTCTGGAAGCAGCCCGCATCTCCCAGAACCCTGAAATGACAAAAATAGAGGTTGGTCCGCTAAACCGTGCCCTCTACCATTAAGCCACACTCCCATTTCATGATGTTTGCCTATAGGATGCGCATGGATTATCCTCTACTGTACTAGGTGTCAAATCTATAAGGTACACCACTGTTTATAAGCCTTGTAGACAAAGGCTTAGTTGAGTTATGATTATAAGGGATGTCATAAATACATCTGTCCAAAAAGAGGAGCAATAAACAGTGTTTTTAGATGCCATAAAGTGTAAATATTGGATAAAATGTAATAGGGTGAGAGAATAATAAAGTGAGAGATTTGGTTAGAAATCTCCAGTTTTTGGTGGCAATAATTTACACTGCAAAACGAGTTTGATTTTAAAAACTGGAGATTTCTTACCAAATCTCTCACTTCTGAATCTCTCATCCTATTAAATTTCACCCACCGTATCAGTTAATAACGTTTTATTTTACCATAGCTTTGGTTGACATGGGGCCTTATTCAGGTTGGATGGTATACATTATCCAACCTGCAGTTTCCTGATTATCAGGAAACTGCATACGCATTGGACCCATACTGAGCATGTACAGAACGGGTCCTGTGGTCACATCGCTATAATACAAACTCCTGATTGACTGGCAGTGGCGTTTCAGTGATGGAGTTTGCAGTGATGCAGTTAGCCTGCATTGGGAGAATTGGGGCATGTGGAGGCCAAGCATTGCCTTTACTTGATTACGCAAGGCCCATTGCGACAGAAAGTCTGGATAATGTCAGACTTTTCTCAAACTGCAGCTGCAGAGGAACATCATGACCAATTGTCGTAATGTTCCTCTAGAATTGCGATCATATCTCAGTTTTTAGCAAATGAACGTGGTATATACGATCGAGCTGAATTAGGTGCATTATCTAAACTGTTGAATACTCTGATTCAGTTACATGTTAATGAACTATAGTCGGGATTCAAATTCATAAAAATAATGTGATTATTTATTACTCAACAGATTAATACCCCGTGTACACCTCGGGAAAAACCCGGGTTATCGGCCTGTCATGCTGGGTCAGCGGCGGTGTAAATGCACGGCGATTGGCGGTCCCAGTGGGGATGACCATGGTCCTGGCGCTTGGAGGTGATGTCATCTCCAAGCGCCACCTCCACCTACACTGCAGGTAGGCACCGCAGTGTAAACGGGGTAAATCCCGGATCCAACCCGGCTTGGATCCTTGTTCCAAATGCCGGGTCAGATCCGGGATTTTTGTTGTAAAAGGGGTATAACACATCACCCAATAATGAGAGCATAATAGTCTCAGGGCTATGTCTGATCATAAAGAGCAGCCCACAATCACTACTTGCAAGCAGCTATATCTTCTGCTTATTTCTACATTAAACACATATTGGGACATTTGGCACAGTGAGATAAAGTATTCATAAGCATGCATTACTTCTGGCAAGGTTTAGTATTGCTTTAATATTGTGGCCTTGGTAAAGATTAGAAAACACAATAGAGTGTGTAGGGGGTTACCTTACTTGGAGCTAATTCCTGATCCGATGAGCGCATAGGAAGTACTCTGGACGTGTTCTCAGAAATACTTATTTTGACCAAATACTCTGTTGTTTTGTAATGTCGGTATAAAGGTCACACATCTTTCTGCCTTGGTTATAGTTCTATATACTTGTGTATTTCACAGTATAAAAAGGGACAATACAGTGAAAATGGTATATGACTAAAATTGTTGAAAAAGGGAGGAGTTACAAAACTTTATAAAGTTTGTTCCATTTCCAAAGACACTAAGCAATATTTAATACATAGGGTGGTATTAATTCCCGGGTCATGACTGTTGGGCCGGCCTAACAGTCATGACGCGGTCCCGTTCTCGGCCCATTCAACTGAATCTCGACAGGTGGGATTCAATGTCCCGTCTGCCGATCGCTGAAAAGGGGGTGTGGTCGTGGATCATCGAGATACGGCCAGGAGCTCGACAATCCACGTCCGGTCTTGGCAGAATCGGTCCGACTGCTTCTAAAGTCGGGTGTCTTCTGCCGAGATGCCTGTTCAATGCTGTCTGGAAAGACAGCATTGAATAGGCACCCGCCGCTATTTCCCCCGTCGCAAATATCAGTGGGGGATTGAATACCCCCCATAGAGAGATGCTCTCATGTTAACCGAGCCATTACTAGAGGGATTCTTGGGTCAAATCCTCAATCCAGTATCCATGAGTGGTACAAACAGTATAATTCTACTACATTAGAGAGAAGTAAATAATACAGATACAATGCAATTCACATACGGGTCATTCCTTGCCAAATCATCATAAAAAAGGTAACATTTCAACCTGACCGTCTCTCAGATTTTCATGAAATTTGATAGGATGATAGACGAAATAAAGTGACTTTTATATGAAAAATTTTAGCCCTCAGTGATAGTGTTCATGCAACAGGGTTGCAAATGTCAAAAATTGTAAAATTTATGCTTGCAATGTCAATTGAAAAATCATAACTTTGCATCTAATTATGATAGACCTTTCATGTTGCTCTTGTTTTGAAGCGAAGGGGCCATAGTTTTCATAAAAATTAGTTCTAGGCTTAATATGGACTTCTACATTTCAAGGTCAATTTTTTTTTTGTACATAAAGAATGTTAGACAGTTAAATACAATCTTTTTTGTTATGTTTCATTTTGGCATGCTTTTGGAAATGGGTAAAAAGTCTTAAGGACAAGTCGGCCCGACTTCCCCTGAGCTCCCCGGGAGCGCTCACTTGATTTGGCACTTGATGTGCCATTTTTTTTTTTTTACATGTGATAAATTGCATGCAATTTATCACATGGAAGCATGGGAGCTGCAGGCAAGGACGGCAGGTTTAAAAATCCCATTCAAAACTCTTGGTGGCCACTGATTGGCTGAGAGAGCTCTCCCAGTCAATCGGTGGCCTCCCAGTCTTTTGAATAGGGTTTTTCCACCGGACCCCACGTGCCATACCCTGCGGATACGAAACATTGCTGGTGCTCAGCCAGCCGTCCTCCCGCTACTGCTCACCCAGTCCTAGCACTGGGCCGGATGAGCAGTAGCAGCAGTCAAATCAAACAGTCGGATTTGGCTGCACAATTGAATAGGTATTGTAGGATAATTCTGACAAATGCATGTCGGAATGGATCTGACTTCAATTAAATGTAGCACTGAGAGCTAAAATTTGACATATGAAAGTAATTTATGTCCTTAATCATTCTACCAAATGTAATGAAAATCTAAGACGGTCGGGTTGGAAGCTGTGATAATTTGTTATGGAATGACCCATACCAGAGATTGTTTGTATTACTGACAGCAGGAGCACACAAGTGTTAACAGAAGACAGGTACTAGATACACTCCAGGGTTTAGCACACCTGCGGGCAGACGGAGAAACAGAAGGGTTTAAAGTGACTAAGACAAAGTCCAGGGTCTTTTACAAGGTTTGAAATTAGGCAATAGAACAGGAGAGCCAGTCAAAACTGAGAGTAACAGGTTTGGCACAAGGAGAAGGAGGAGGATACACAGCATTGCCAATGCCAACTCTACTAGGTTAGAATGACCTGTTATCTCCTGCAGAGGAGAACCATGGCATAAATAGATAAAGGGGCTGCTGAAAATGCACAGGATGTTATTTGCACATAACAAAACTCTGGATTGGTGAGTTATACTGGGTGCACACTATCAAATAGTGGGCCTGATTTCAGCATGGATCAGAAGCTTAGCATATGCAATCCTTATGCAAACGGAGGAGCATGCCACCTCCTGCCTGCGTTTGCAGTTCAAGAGGAATATCTTTCAGTGTTCCTCTGCCAATGCAGTTTAAGTAAGTCTAATCCGGGCTGCCTGTGGGATCCCGGCTTGTGAGGCCAAGGAAACTGTCTAGGCCATTCCTGGGAAAACAGGGAAGGCATTAACCCGTTTCTGGAAATGCTGGGCTGCCCCTCCCCACGAAGGCCTATCCCTGTCATTCAGGCAGAGGCGCTTGCTGCTCTCAAGTTCATGCAGAAAGAGTCCTGCACATGCCCTGGACAGGCACCATTGGGCAGAATGCAGGTTTGATAGCAGCAGCAATCCAACCTGAATTAGCCCCAGTGTTTACTGATCTGATAAATACTTTGATCTGATGGAGCGATTACCGGATCTGTGCTCGCCTATACACACTGAGCAATTTTTTTTGCTGTGTGTGTACTTTCCTCAAATCTCTTCTCCTGGATTAGGAGTTGTATCTGAGCGGCGGCTTCCAGATCGACAATCACGTGGTTAACCACTGTTGGTTGAATGCGTCTAGTTAGACGCCTAAAGATAGTCAACAGCATCTAGATCAACAGTAATGAAAGATGCAAAAGTTCATCAACGTGAGTTTTTCACTTTTTTTTTTTATTTGTACCAAATTCATTCATACTTTACCATCCAAGTGGGCACAGAGTGAGATTATATAGTGTGCTGAGTGTAGCAAGGCACAGAGGGCCTTATTCAAGTTCACTCTTTCTGACAAAATCCTTCTTAGATGGACAAAACCATGTGCACTGCAGGGGGGCAGATGTAAAATGTACACTTATTTGGTTTCCATGTTGATCTAATGCTTGCATCTAACACGTTCGTTACTGTCTGTTACTGTCTATGTAGACACGGTCGAATATCTTTAGGCCTCTAAATAGACGTGTTTGACCACGTGATTGTCTAGACACAGTTGATCCAATATGCACAGCCTCCGTACACGCTGCTGTGTTGGGTGCCCGCACTGTTCGCATAGACAGGTTAAAAGGATGTGCAGCACTCCAATCTCAGTAATCCAATTCTTTATTCAGACAACGTTTCAATATCGGGGAGATATTTTCATCAGGTACAACAAGCATTAAAGACAGAACGATTTAAATACCTTTTGAAATTGTTGGTGGGGAAGCGTGCAAGCAGCGTCAATCCCAGAGACACTCTCTGCGTCAACGCCCACCCAGGACAGCGCCTCCTCATCACAGCTGTTCAATCACCAAGACACCACCAATACAACAACACATTATCACAAAAGACATTTAAAAATCAATGCAACAATCAATACTATATACATCAAATAGACAAGCGTAATATTATTCTGGTACAATTCATTATGACACCATTTATTACATTATTAATCACCGTTTAATAATAATTACGCAAGTAATGCAGTTATTCTCGACTGTTCATTTAACCCATTGGGTGCCAATAAAAAGTTCTTACCATAAATAGCACACAAATTAACGCTATTCCAAGGTGGGACTGCACACCAGGCTGGACGCATGTATCAGGTGACAGGCTCAGGCGGTGTCCACTCAGCAAAGCCTGCTGTGATTTGATCACATGCAAATACTATCACCATTGTGTACATCCAATCTACATATGTGTTTATTAAAGTGAGGATGGTGCACACGGTATATAATTATTTCAAACATGCATATACCATAGAAACAAATACAAAGATCCAAAAGTAATGGCACTCCAGAGGCATCAATCCATTAATAAAGGAATTGTATTGTCATGATCAAGTTTTCGGGGTTTGACCCCCTTCATCAGGATACAGTATTTTGTTTCTCATGGTCTGAGAGTCCTTCAGGTGCATTTTGTCAAACTCCAGGCAGGCTGTCATGTGCTTTTACTAAGGAGTGGCTTCCTTCTGGCCACTCTACCATACAGGCCTGATTGGTGGATTGCTGTAGAGATGGTTGTCCTTCTGGAGGGTTCCCCCCTCTCTCCACATAGGAATGTTGTAGCTCTGACAAAATGACCATCAGGTTTTTTGGTAACCTCCCCCGATCACTCAGTTTATACGACCGGCCAGCTCTAGGAAGAGTCCAGGTGGTTCCAAACCGCTTCCATTTAGGGATGATGGAGGCCACAGTGCTCCTCGAGCCTTCAAAGCCGAAAATATGTTTCTGTACCCTTCTCCAGATTTGTGCCTCAAAACAATCCAGACAATTCCTTTGACTTCATACTTGTGTTGTGCTCTGACATGTGTGGGACCTTATATGGACAGGTGTGTGCCTCAAGGATGGTCAATGGAAACCGGATGCACCTGAGCTAAATTTTGAGGTTTGTGGCAAAGGCTGTGAATACTTATGTACATGGGATTTCTATTTTTTTAGTTTTAATAAATTAGCAATAATAAAAACACTTTTTTTCACATAGTCATTATCGGGTATTGTGTATAGAATTTTGAGGGGAAAAATGAATTTATTCCATTTTGGAATAAGGCTGTAACATAACAAAATGTGGAAAAAGTGAAGCGCTGTGACTACTTTCTGGATGTACTGTAATTTTTTATTGTGATCATTGTACAGACTCAAGTATTGTCAATGCTTTTTAGATGATGGCAGTAGAGAATGATTTATTACTATTTGGTATGATATAAAGTGCGAAATTGTACTCATATCATACTTACTGGAAGTGTTTTGGTTAATTAACATCCAACTATTAATTGTACTCTTCCCAGGGCAAGCTGGACCGGTTCATAAGAGATGTATCAACGTGGAGGAAACAGAGGATGGCATCATGGACATCATGAGAGTGATGTAAGTGTGCTTAGATTGGCCCAGACCCAGTTATCAGTAAATTTACTTACCGGAATGTACAGGCTTCTAAAACTTAAGTCCCCCATACACTATGCCAGTGATGGCTAACCTTGACACTCCAGATGTTGTTGAACTACACATCCCAGCATGCCCTGCATCAATTCTAGCATGGTCAAATAATAAAACTGTAGCAGGGCTGAGTTGTGTAGTTCAACAACAGCTGGAGTGTCAAGGTTAGCCATCAATGCATTATGCCATTTGGGCCCGAATTCACCCGATTCCGGTGGATTGGGTTGTGAAATCAGCCCTAATCCGCCAGATTGTGTAGATGTGATCCAGTGTGTAGGAGATGCGATCCAGTGCGCGGTCCCATGTACATTGGATTGGAGACGGAGATAAATCTTATTTGCAGCCATCAGCGGCACATCTTGGGTGCTTTTTAGCACCCATTTGTATAGCATCCAATGCGGGGGGACTCTGAGAGCCGGGCAGGGGGATGCAGAGAGCCAAGTAGGAGGAGCCATATGGCCGGCAAATTAAAAAAAAACATACAAATGAATAGGCAGCTGCTGATTGGCTGAGAGCTCTCTCCCCCAATCAGCAATTCATTTGTATGAGTTTTTTTTTGTCATGCAGCCCGGCTCGTTTGGCACCACCCTGCCCGGCTCCCTCCAACTGCAGCTCTCCGGGATTTACATGTGATAAATTGCATACGATTTACCACATGTTAAAAATGGCACATCAAGTGCCTAATCATATGTGACCCGTCCTGGGGAGCTGCCAGGGAAATCAGGTAATTCGGACAAGTCGGTTATAATGTATGGGGCATTTAGACACCACCTTGACACCATAACATACACCCAGTTGTAGTGTATGCATCACACTACTGAGTTATTTATGTAAAGTTGTGAATGCTGTTATTTTTAGTTCTTTGTCAGTTGCACTGTGTTGATAGTAGACCTGCTTTAAAATGGGGAATAATATGACAATGCACATATAGTAAAAAATATACAGAGGTTTGCAAAGTAGTGAATATAAATGAGAGATGTTAACAAAAAACACCCTCACGTGTCTTTTATCTATACTTTTTTTTTCTCTTCAAATGGCTAAAAACAACTAACATAATTTCGGCGTGTTTTTTATCCTACAGAATTTTGAAACTCCATAACATTCATTTCCAGTGAATTTTGACCACCTCGCAATATTGTTCACCAATATTGGCCATAGGCACACACATCAGTTTAAAATGCTATAGCACACCTACGAAACACCTCCACACAGCTTAATAAATTGTACAACATTTTAGAATGAATGTTTTCAAAAGGAGAGGCCATAGGACAGTGCAGGGAAATGGAGAATATACCCACTACCATTCAAGAGATTGGGGTCACGTAGAAATTTCCTTTTTTTTTTAATAGAAAAGAACTGTCTTTTTCAATGAAGATAACATTAATCAGAAATACATTGTTAATATGGTAAATGACTATACGAGCTGCACATGTCTGTTTTTTTTAATGTAATCTCTAAATAGGTGTATAGAGGCCCAGTTCCAGCAACCATCACTCCAGTGTTCTAATGGTACATTGTGTTTGCTAATCCCATTAGAAGACTAATAGATGATTATAAAACCCTTGACAACAGTTGTGCAATTATGTTGACACAGCTGAAAATGGGTTTGCTCGTTAAAGAAGTTATAAAATTGGCCTTCCTTTGAGATAGTCTGGAGCATTACATTTGTGGGTTCTATCAAAATGGCCGGAAAAAAGAGAACTTTCATTTGAAACTCGACAGTCTAGTTTTTGTTCTTGGAAATAAAGTCTATTCCATGTGAGAAATTGCCAAGAAACTGAACATTTCCTACAATGGTGTCTACTGCTCCCTTCAGAGAACCGCACAAACAGGCTCTAACCAGAGTATAAAGAGAAGTGGGAGGCCCCAGTGCTCAACTGAGCAAGAAGTACATTAGAGTCTCTAGTTTGAGAAATATATGTCTCAACTGGCAGCTTCATCAAATGGTACCCACAAAATGCCAGTGTCAACGTCTACAATGAAGACGAGACTCTGGGATGCTGGCCTTCTAGGCAGAGTGACAAAAAAAAGCTGAATCTGAAAACTGTCCGAAAAAAGGTAAAGATTAATATGGGCAAAATAACGCAGACATTTGGACAGAGGAAGATTGGGAAAAAGTGTTATAGACAGACTAATCGAAGTTTGAGGTGTTTGGGTCATTTGTGAGACGCAGAACAAGTGAAAATATGCTAAAAGAGTGCCTGACGCCATCTGTCAAGCATAGTGGAGGAAATGTGATGGGCTGGGTCTGATTTGGTGCTGGTAGAATTGGAGATTTGTAAAAGGGATATTGAATAAGGAAGGCTATCACTCCATTTTGCAACGCCATGCCATACCCTGTGGACAGGGCTTGAGTGAAGCCAATTTCCTCCTACAAAGCACACCTCCAAATTATGCAAGAACTATTTAGGGAAGAAGCAGGCAGCTGGCTGCTAGTTGTTAGTATTTAGTAAATAAAGCAGAAAGCCTGTATAACTTTTAGTAATCAGATGTCTACTTGTACTATTTGCAAGTGTAAATATTAATGTCCGGTCAGACGGTTCGAGAATGGTACCGGTTTGCTGGATCTTGTGGATGGTGGTCTTTTCTTGTGCAGAGCTGAGTGATATAAAACCACTTACGCATTTCCCCACCTGTTTTCAGCTATCAGCAGCTTCTTTAGAGAGATGTAGTAAATAACTAAAATAACTTTATTGTGATAAAATACACCGAAGTGCTAGTTGGTGAAGAATACACCGAAGTGCTAGTTGTCTGCAAAAAAATCACACCCTATTACATCTCATGTTTTTAGACATGTAACGTGAATGTGCAATGGGAGTGTGCGGATTTTTATTTTTATAAAAAAAAAAATTGGCATGGGGTAATTTTTTTTTTTTTTACTACTATCCCATATAGTAGTAATTAAAAAAAATTCTGCAACACAAGTATAATTGTTTTAATCTCTTTTTTTTTACAAAATGATCAGACTGGCATCCAACACCCAGGGACAGCCTGGAAGGGTTAAGCCTGGGGGCCTCTATTGGGGGGGTCCTCACTCCCTACTCCCCAAGGTACCCTAGCCAGGGTGTTCACTCCCCCCTGTATTTGGGAAACCAAAACCAGCTCAATGATTTAATGTTCCTGAGTCCGGTTATGCTGAGTGGGGACCCTATGCCATTTTTTTAAATAAAAATCTGCACACTCCCATTGCACATTCACGTTACTAAAAAAAGGTACATGTCTAAAAACATGAGATGTAATAGGGTGTTATTTTTTTCAGACAACTAAAAAATTTGCACCCTATTACATCTCGCCCTACTTTAAAAGAAAAAAAGATTGCTCAGAAGAGCCCTTCTGAACGATAGTTTTTAAAAACTTGTCTAGTGTGTATGGGGCTTTTGTGTGACAAAAGTTAATGTATATACACACTGGGTGAGGGGCACAGATCGCTTTGCACACATGCGATGCACCAGTGATGTGTGCTGAGCGATCTGTGCGGACCAGTGCATACCTCCCAACTTTCAAATAGACGGAGGAGGGACAGATGGATGCACGCATGACACAGCGGCTCTGTGAGCCTCTAGCCATGCCCCCCGGCTGCGGGAATAGACGCTGTGCGCATGCGTCAGGGTACCTCCCGACAGCCCCCCCCCCCCTCACCGCGGGACACTGCCGGCCATGGGAGGGAAGCAGGAATGTCCCCGAAAACCGGGACATTCCCGCGGTAATCGGGACTGTTGGGAGGTATGCCCGTGTTTTCTGGTGAGAACACTGGCAATCTGACTAGATTTTGACTGCATGCAATCAAGATCTAGTCTGGGGTTATTGATGCAAAGGACCACGCATCACCACCATTATGGCCTAAGGAGCTATGGGGGTTTTTGTGCTTAATTACTAAGCGATATAGACAGATCACTTAGAAATAGCCTTGTAATCACCCCGTGTGTACAAGACTCAACAGTGCAACTGTGTACAGACTTGTGTAACAAAACCTGTGGTTTCCTGACTGATAAATGCATCACAAATCTGGTTGCCCATGTTATTAAAATATTGTCACCACATCCTGTTTTATGCTGACTTTTCTAGCATACACAGTCACTGGTTTGAATTTAATATTAATTTAGGATATGATATTTGTTATTGCGAATGAACATGGGATAATATTTTGCTTATGTGCTGTTGTGTATTATTCTCAATGATAGATGGTCTCCACTACTTTTATACATGTAAAACATGTTTTCATAGAGCTATATATATTTTCAGATATTGGGCTGATGTACTAGAAGAAATGTGGTAACTCTTTAGTTTTCTGTGTTTTTACTGCATTTTTTGATTGTCACCAGGGCTTCAATGCTGAGGGTAATTCCAGCAAAAGGCTGTGTGAAGGATCAACACTGATGCCTCCCAGCATGCCTCTTGGCCACCGGCATCACTCACGTGCAGAGATACTCCCGAGTAACTGCCCCAGAAGTCCAGGGACCAGCATCCATCGCAAAGGGGGTAGCTCTTACTGGTAGAGCTGCCATTTGTGTTGCTAATTGCATATGTAAGTACATATGCGATTAGCAGCCTCGCGATAGTTGGAGGGACGTACTGCAAGTGGTTGGTATATCCTGCCCTTTGTCTTATATTTGTTGCTGCTTGGTGGCCAGAGAGCCGGCACACAAGACTTGTGGCCAGTGGCGTAACAATGGGGCTGCAGACCCCGTGGTGACTTGGGGAGCACTGGATTGGACAATCAGTCACGGGAGCTGCCACCTGTTTAAACAGCAGAGACCGGTCCCTGTAGAAAGGGCCTGCAGGACCATTGCGCAGGCCCCCGGGGTAAGCGGCGGAGTACGGTGCTAAAGAGAGGAGGTCACCAGGTGGCCGAGCATACAGGCAGCATTAAGGAATTAGAGTATTTTCAAATGCGGCGCTGAAACTTGCAGTCCGTCTGCCAATCAGGCAGTGGGTGCTCCTGACTGCAATTGGCTTGTGATTCAACACCACATGGCTGGAGCTTCAAGTCCTCCTCCCAGTAACAAGGCTTGGGGAGCTCCTGGAGCTGCCGTCAGAATACCTCAAGATAATGCAGTTCTGTAGATACTGGCGGTTACAGGTGGTGGTGGGGGGGTTAGTTTTACAATAAAACTATTGTAACGCAGTGTCACACTGCGCTAGGGTGACCAACTCATCCCTTTAATCCGGGACACATATTAATTACACCGGTTCTGTGGCAGTTTAAAACCAGGTGAAGCCAGCCACAGAACCTGTGTAATTAATATGTGTCCCGGATTAAAGGGATGAGTTGGTCACCCTACACTGCACATTGTCCAGTCACTGACTGGAGAGACCTGGGTGCACCAGTTCTCCATTTTTCCTTCAGTGCTTTCTATTTCTGCAGCTGGCACTCTGCTCCTATTGACACTGAACAGAGGAGAAGGAGGGACATATTTTGGCTATGTAGTGTCCTGACTGTTTAATTAAAGTTTATTTTTAATTGAACAAAATACTCTAATAGGAATTTGAGAGACACAAGCAGACAGACAATAGCCCTTAAAATGGCTAAGGATAATACAAGGCACAGTTGCTAATATTTCAATATGCATTACATAATGTGACACACTTGGAGCTATAAAGCCGGGTATGCGAGTATAGTCAGTTTGCGGTAGTCACCCTGCCAAACTGCTATAAAGCCGGGTATGCGACTACAGGGTGACTACCGCAAACTGACTATACTAGCATACCTGGCTTTATAGCAGTTTGGCAGTACCGCAAACTGACTAGTCGCATACCCGGCTTTATAGAAGTTTGGTGCTCCATGTGTGTCACATTATGTAATGCATATTGAAATATTAGCAACTGTGCCTTGTATTATCCTTAGCCATTTTAAGGGCTATTGTCTAATATTTCAATATGCATTACATAATGTGACACACATGGAGCACCAAACTTCTATAAAGCCGGGTATGCGACTAGTCAGTTTGCGGTACTGCCAAACTGCTATAAAGCCAGGTATGCTAGTATAGTCAGTTTGCGGTAGTCACCCTGTAGTCGCATACCCGGCTTTATAGCAGTTTGGCAGGGTGACTACCGCAAACTGACTATACTCGCATACCCGGCTTTATAGCTCCAAGTGTGTCACATTATGTAATGCATATTGAAATATTAGCAACTGTGCCTTGTATTATCCTTAGCCATTTTAAGGGCTATTGCCTGTCTGCTTGTGTCTCTCAAATTCCTTTATGTTGTGACAGCTATATATCATGAGCAGGGGAGCCGCGGCTCCGTGAACTACATAAACCCTGTCACCTCCACACATGATTTATTCATGTGTGCGTTCTGAATGCAATGTACTTATTATAGTGTAACTATATCTGTAGAAGAGATCATGTAGCTATGGAACGCCCACATGGGCGTTCCAGCTTTGTCAGTATAGTCGCAAGGACGGCATCATATTGATCGAAAGTGCGTACACACTGCACTTTTGTTCCGATATGAGGCCGTCCTGTCGGATGAAAATTAAACAGCAAAGAACCATCGACCGACCGAGTATGGACGGTCAAGACAGTTTTTTGCCGTTTATCGCTCGTACGGGACAGCGTACACACCTATACAATTGAACAGCCGTCCGACCCAGAACGGAAGAACGACCCGACGATTGTATATATGTGTACCCAGCTTAACATGGCAGTTAGCAGGTGATTGGCTGGGCATTTATCTCTCCTTATCACCCTTGCATTTATCTCTTGTTAAAGCTTAATACATCTGCCCCAATGTTTCTTCTGTGACTTGGAAAGGGATGCTAGTTAGTTGTCATTTCCTAGCAGGAGGAATGATGAATGACAAAGCCTTTATTTTTGGCCACTGTGCTCACACCTGGTGATGTGCCTGGAATTTGCAGCTTCCTGTGGAAAGGTGTTAATGAAGGGAGACTTCTGTTGGCATTTATGTAAAGTGTCCAGTAGGTCTGAATGAAAACTGCTTGTTGTAATAAAATGTAAGGTGGGGCAGATGTAACATGTGCAGAGACAGTTACATTTGGGTGAGTTATTTTGTTTCTGTGCATAGTAAATACTGGCTTCTTTATTCTTATATTGCAATTTAGATTTCAGTTTGAACACAGCCCACCCAAATCTAACTCTCTGCACATGTTACATCAGCCCCCACCTGCAGTGCACATGGTTTTGTCCATGAAAGAAGGAGTTTGCTTTTGCAAACCAACCAGAATCACTACCTACATGTGTCTGAATCAGGCCCTCGGAACTAGTGTATTGAAAACACCTACTAGATTGATTGCTATTATTATATCCAATCATTTTTTTGTTGCTGTCATGGGGCCAGATTCTCTATGCTTCAAAAGAGATAAAATGGAGAGTGATAAACAGCCAGCCAATCAGCTCCTACCTGCCATGTCACAGACTGTGTTTGAAAAATGTCAGGCAGGAGCTGATTGGCTGGCTGTTTATTACTCTCCATTTTATCACTTTTGAAGCTTAGAGAATCTGTCCCACAGTCTCTATCTTGCTATTTAAGGGTACACACCCTGTGTTCCTAAATATAATAACTGCTTTGGTAAAGACGTAACAAGTTGAATCAATGATTTACATGATCTGATTCGTGTATTGTGCATGCACAAGAGAACAAGGATTAGAGCGCAGCGAGGGGTGGCGGTATGCATCCTCTGACCTTTTCATACCCCCACTATCCATGCCGGCGTGGAGTTGACTTTAGATAGTGTGGGGAGCCACCGAGCCCGAAGCGTGGCGAGCCGACACGGATTACTTTACATGTATTCTGCTTCCCCTTGCGGGGCTCGCCACGCTTTGGACTCGGTGCCTCGCTGCGCTCGCCACACTATCTCAAATCAACTCCACGCCGACGTGGATAGTGGGGGTATGAAAAGGTCAGAGGACGCATACCGCCGCCCCTCGCGGGCTCGCGGCGCTTGCCACGCTTCGGGTTGGCGTTTATTTTTTCCTTTTAGATTAGCTACTTTTTATTTCTGTAATACAACTTAGCACATTATATATGTTTGTTGAATTAGTTGTTACACTGTTATATTTGTATTTGGTTAATTTATAATCTTTATTTATTTTTTTGAAGACTTATGCACCAAGGAAACCCCACTCTAGGCCATACAGAGGAAGTTACCATGATCATAGGTAGGAGACAAATTCCAATATACCTTACTTGATATTTTGTTTACATAGATACTGTACATATACGTGTGGCACACTTCAAATTGTCTTCCATTGCTGGCTCATTTAAAATGTCATTACACCAAACCTTTTCATGACTTTAAAATGCCAAAGGTAAAGGAAGGAAGGAATGAGTGCGAGGCCATTGGCTCCAGAGGGCGGTTGCAGCGCACCGTAAAATTCAAATAGGGGAGCCACACCAACTGGCAGCTAATGCTGGGCAGCGATGTTTGGCAGTGTTCTGGGTGACGGTGTGTGCTGCAGCCACCACTTGCCATATTAGTGAAAAGTTAGCATCACACCAGTAATGTGCATTGTAAATCCGAATGCTATCTTCAAGTCTTTAATGAAGTGAACTGGCCTGACTGGATGTAATGGTCGAAACATTTTCTGCTAAATAACCAGGAGGAGATGATTGAACATTTCCTCCTGCACAGATATTACCCACTAGTAAACCCGCTGGAAGCAAAAGCTTTGAAAGCCATTCTGCTACCTTCTGAGTTTGTGCATGTGTGAGAATGAGATGTATATGTGTGTGTGTGTGTGTGTGTGTATATGTATATGTATGTGTGTATATATATATATATATATATATTAGGGCGGAGTGAAAAAACTGAAATTGAGAAATTCAAAATCGGCTAGTGTGGGAAAGTTGTGACTTGACCTGAATAAGAAACGTGCAAAAGCATTTTGATCTGAGTCAACATCTTCTGTTCTGGCAAGAGGCCTGAAGTTTCACTTTTTAGGTGAAAATAACGAAACCTATGAAGATGCTCCGATCTAGTTATACTTAGGTCAGGATGTCTTAGTTTGGTTCATTAATATACTTTAGCATAGTAAAAAACAGTACGAGCTTGTCCTAGTGCAAAGTGACTGACTGGCGGGAGAAAAAATCCCTAATAATTGACCCATTTTCATGGTCACAATTGTGAATATTGTGTGTTTTCTCCTGAACGTGTTTATAATAGAAGAAGCACAAATACTCTAAATGGAATTTCAGTGACACTGGGTGAAATATAACACTGCATAATGGCCCTTAATCAGACCTGATCGCAGTACAAATTTGTTTTCAAAATGGGCAAAACAAATGCTGCATTGCAGGTGGGGCAGATGTAACGTGCGGAGAGAGTTAAATTTGGGTGGGGTGTGTTGAAACTGAAATCTAAATTGCAGTGTAAAAATAATGCAGCAGGTATTTACCCTGCACAGAAACAAAATAACTCAACACAAATCTAAAGGTGGCCATACATCTACAGATCGATTGTCAGATCTGGCTGGTTGGAACAAATACCTGGTAATATCTGAATGACAGTTTTTGGCAGTTTTCCAGCATTTCAAAGCAAAGTATCAGCATTTCAAAGCATCCATTACCAGTATTTTGTTCCAAACAGACAGATCGGACAATAAATCTGTAGATGTATGGCCACATTAACTCCCTCTGCACATGTTACATCTGCCCCACCTGCAGCTGCATTACAGCATATAATTATGCCAAAGATAAGCCAATATATTAACAGTTAAATACATTAAAGTGCATTATGCTGTAATAAGTATTGCTGATCAATCCTGCCTAGCAGGGACGTCTTTTTGTATGGGCTTAATGGGCACTTGCCCAGGGGCTTTAGGCGTATAAGGGCTCTATGTTGATAGCTGAGGATCCCCTTTTTCCAGGGATACCAGAATTTTGAAAATCGGCCCTGGGGAACTGCAGATATCCAACTTCAAAGCAGCAGTCCACATCCGACCTGTTAATTACAATTTCCAGTCATATTTCTCAGGTTCTCTCTGACACTAGCGGCTTGTCTCTATCATGCCCAGAACCAGAGATATCAGCCTTCAAGCAGCCGGTCCCTGCTCCAGCTCCAAACGTCTGGTGTAGTTTTATATTTTTGTCAATGGATTGCTCTGGCTCCTGATCTCTGATACCCAAGTTCCCAGCACCTCCTGAAAGTTGGGACTCTAGGTTTTTATACTAGGCTAAGAAATCTATTTCCAGATAATGGAGATATCTGCAGTCAAACAAGCTGCACTTCCACCGGAAAATGACGAATATTAAGCCCACTCCATTATCCAACCGTCCCCTGTGTATAAAACACCCCCTACCTCCCTGGAAGTCATTTGCAAGGGACCCTTCATACAGCTCAGTGCCCCCTTCCACACGTTAGTGTTCACCCTCCCACCACCTGTGCAGTAAAGGAGTAATTAGCAGAAGTTACTGCTCCAGGTCCTACATGTTGAATGGAAGATAGAGCACCCCCTGCCACCCGTGGGACATCAAAGCTGCTGCTGATACCACCCCCCACCCCTAGGAGGGGAGAATGGGTAAGGGCCCCAGTGCATTGCTTTGCCCAGGTGCCCACACTGCTGTTAAGACGGCCCTGCTGCCTAGAAATTAACACAGTAATTGGCATATATGTACTGCTGGACAACACTCATAGAATGATTAACCTGTTATTTTTTGAATCAATGTTCTTGTTTTTTTTCCCCTAAACATTAGATGTATTTGTTTATTTATTTATTTACAGTTTCTTATATAGCTCAGCAGATTCCGTTGCGCTTTACAATAGTAGACAGTGATAAAACAAACTGGGTAATGACAGACAGACTTGGGGGTTAGAGGGCCCTGCTGAAAGCTTACAATTTATTACATCATAATACACTTCAACGTATTTAACAGTTAATATATTGGCTTATCTTTGGCATAATTATATGCTGTAATGCAGCCCAATCATGTTCCCAGTATAGAGGATGCAACACTGTTTTTCTGTCAATAAACAGAAGTGATATGTAAAATGATACATTAGACAGTTTACACTGTTACTTGTAATACTTATTGTAACAGTTACTGTTTTTCAATAACAGACTGCAACAGTTATTTCTTATTTATATACACAGGATTGTCTATATTTGTAAATGCACTGCAAAGAGAGCAGCATAAATCCAATTTCATGTAGTTCAGTGACACTGTGTGAAATATAACACTGCATAGTGGCCCTTAATCAGACCTGATCGCAGTACAAATTTGTTCTCAAAATGGGCAAAAAAATGCTGGACTGCAGGTGGGGCAGATGTAACATGTGCAGAGAGATTTAAGGTGGCCATACATCTACAGATTTATTGTCCGATCTGTCTGGTTGGAACAAAATCCTGGTAAAAGATGAGAGCAAATGACAGTTGACCATTTGCTTTGAAATGCTGAAAACTGTCATTCAGATATTACCAGCTGTTTGTTCCAACCGGCCCAATCTGACAATCGATCTGTAGATGTATGGCCACCTTTAGATTTGTGTGAGTTATTTTGTTTCTGTGCAAGGTAAATACCGGCTGCATTATTTTTACACTGTAATTTAGATTTCAGTTTCAACACACCCCACCCAAATTTAACTCTCTCAGCACGTTACATCTGCCCCACCTGCAACGCAGCATTTGTTTTGCCCATTTTGAGAACAAATTTGTACTGGGATCAGCTCTGATTAAGGGCTATTATGCAGTGTTATATTTCACACAGTGTCACCGAAATTCCATTTAGAGTATTTGTGCTTCTTCTATTATAAACACGTTCAGGAGAAAACACACAATATTCACAATTGTGACCATGAAAATGGGTCAATTATTAGGGATTTTTTCTCCCACCAAAGTCATTCACTTTGCACTAGGACAAGCTCTACTCTCTTTTACTATACTAAAGTATATTAATGAACCACTCTAAGACATCCTGACATAATTTTAACTAGATCTTCATAGTTTTCGTCATTTTCACCAAAAAAGTGAAACTTCAGGCCTCTTGCCAGAACATGTTGACTCAGATCAAAAAGCTTTTGCACGTTTCTTATTCAAGTCAAGTCACAACTTTTCCACACTAGCCGATTTTGAATTTCTCAATTTCAGTTTTTTCACTCCGCCCTATATATATATATATATATATATATATATATATATATATATATATATATATATATATATATATATATATATATATATATATATATATACACAGGTTTTACCTTTATAATATTCAATTCGTATCCTGTATGTGGTTCATTCACAGCATGTGATCAAAACATGAATCTGGCCCAACCCGTTTCGTCAGCTAGGTGACTTCATCAGGGGCGAATAGTAGTTTCAAAATGAATGATACTAGTAAGGAATTTACAATGGTCCCAGGTAGGTGTGTTAGCTCTGAAGTCCAAAGACTTCAGAGCTAACACACCTACCTGGGACCATTGTAAATTCCTTTGTGGTTGTCTGAACCTTTAAGAACCTACTGCTGGGCTGTTTAATCTGCTCCTGATTGTATGAAGGAATTCACTGTTTTGATGATCATCGATCTGTTTTGAATTTCATATTGGATTCTTGTTTAACTAACTCCTAAGAAGGAGATGCTCCTACCTACCCTTATGGTCATATCCATATTGACATCTTATTAGTATGATTCATTTTGAAACTTCTATTCGCCCCTGATGAAGTCACCTAGCTGACGAAACGTGTTGGGCCAGATTCATATGTTTTGATCACATGCTGTGAATGAACCACATACAGGATACAAACTGAATTGTATTTGTTTGTTTTTATCTTTTGTATACAAAATATTATAAAGGTAAAACCTGTTATAAATAAATATTTTTTACATGATATGCATATTAGTATATCATAAGCGCACTCTGTACCCTCTCTTTGTTCATCTCTAAATTTTGGGTCCCGTCTAACAGGGGATCCAACAGGGTTGCTGCTCCAGGATATCAAGGCGCAGATTGGGGTACCCCCCTTGTGTGTGTGTATATGTGTGTATGTATGTGTGTGTGTATATATATATATATATATATATATATATATATATATATATATATATATATATATATATATATATATATATATATATTGCAGGAGGAATCCGCACTCACGGCCAGCCCCTGTCAGCGTGTGGGGTGCTCAGCTACAGCATATTGCAAGGATATTCCAAATATAGTACTGGGGTAGAATCAAATGATCCACGGAGAGCACTCACCAGTTCAATGTACAATTTTAATGGTACTTTTTTGCAGGGTATAATAAACCTTACTGTTGCAGGCAGTCAGTCGACATTTCGGCCACTAGAGGGCCTTTGTCAAGACAAGTCAGCACAAGTCAGCAGATACGTCCGTACAGCACAAGAGATTCAAGTACTTGTGCTGTACGGACGTATCTGCTGACTTGTCTTGACAAAGGTCCTCTAGTGGCCGAAACGTCGACTGACTGCCTGCAACAGTAAGGTTTATTATACCCTGCAAAAAAGTACCATTAAAATTGTACATTGAACTGGTGAGTGCTCTCCGTGGATCATTTGAGGCACTCTGGGAAATTTTCAAAAGGTGTATTTCAGCAAAAAAGCATACCAACGTTTCGGGGTATATGCAATTGGTTATTGCACATTTACCTTGACAATGGGGTGACATATACCCCGAAACGTTGGTGTGCTTTTTTGCTGAAATACACCTTTTTAAAACTTCCCAGAGTGCCGCTGTCTGTCTCTTCTTCCAATCGTATCTACCTGATCCGGAGGGCACCTGGGTACCGTGCACTACGTTGGGGGAGTGCCAGGCCGACAAACGATTTCTATATATATGTATATGTGTGTGTGTGTTTGTGTATATATGTGTGTGTGTGTGTGTGTATGTATTATTCAGACACTTTTGTGGGTATGTATATATATATATATATATATATATATATATATATATATATATATATATATATATATATATATATATATATATATATATATATATATATATATATATATGTATATATATATGTGTGTGTATATATATATATATATATATATATATATATATATATATATATATATATATATATATATATATATATATATATATATATATACACACAACACACACACATACATACACACATATATATATATATATATATATATATATATATATATATACCCACAAAAGTGTCTGAATAATCCCAAAGCGCTATGAATGATGGTTTCTTTCTCTCGTTGGATGTAATATAACCCAAAAAAGAGATAAGAAAAAAATAGTGTAATACTGTTAACACATTGGCCCTTATTCAGATCTGATCTCAGTACAAATTTGTTCTCAAATTGGGCAAAACCATGAGCACTGCAGGTGGGACAGATATAACATGTATAGAGATAGATTTGTGTAAGTTATTTTGTTTCTGTGCAGGGTAAATATGGGCTGTATTATTTTTACACTGCAATTTAGATTTCAGTTTCAACACACCCCACCCAAATTTAACTCTCTCTGCAAATGTTACATCTGCCCCACCTGCAGTGCACATGGTTTTGCCCATTTTGAGAACAAATTTGTACTGCGATCAGATCTGAATAAGGGCCATTAACACAAAAATCCAGAACAGAGTGATTTTCAACTCATACCAAAACGTTTTGTCTACTGACTGTGTAGACTCAAACACTTAATTGAGGGGAATATGAATTCCAGCAACAGATTCCTCTATTCCTTTCTGGCTCAAATAGGTAAAATGTGCACACAAAGGATAAGATAAGAGATATTATGGTGCAGTACGTTTTTAATAAAAACAATATCAAAGTAAATAAGATAAGGTCATCATGTACATTTGTCTACAAGGAAAGTGCAGACAAAAAAAGCATAGGTGTATTTGACAAGTGTCCCTGGATGCTGATCAAGGCAAAGAGTCCTCTGGTGTCCTCCTCTGTGTCCACAAGCTGACCGGTTTCGATACAAAGTATCTTTCTCCAGGCACGTGGAACCAGTGGTGCAACACTGGTATTTATACCCCCTTCTGGGAGTTTGTAGGAAAAACCTATTTCCAGACATAGAATATCTAACAACTAAAATCCTAAATACATAAAGGAAAAAATCCCAGCAAGGTCCAAATGCGCTCCTTATTTTGGGTCCAACAATCGCCTCAGCTGAACCCAGTTAAAGGTCTGTATGCGCGTTCTCCCTGAGGGAGGAGGTAGTGACTTTTGCGTGTCACATGCGTATCAAGGACTCCTTATGCAAGCGTCCTCCCTGGACTTCTGATACTTAGTTGAAGATAGAGGAGGCAGTGACATCTGCGTATCATCTGCATGTCACGGTCTATTCTTAGACTGCAGGCTAAAGCGGAGCTGACGTTTGCGGGTCATATTATGCTGTTTGCCTGCCACCTCCTTCCGTGATCAGAGTTGTGGGTTCCTTATATTGGCCCTTATTCTGATCTCGGCGGTACGGCCCGCGTGCGGCCGTACCGCCGATGTTTTCACTCTGCACATGCGCAGAGGTCACTCTGCGCATGTGCAGGGGAAATCGCCGCACAAAAAATGTATACGCCGCAAAGGGGGCGTATAGGGGCGTGAGGGGCTTAATAGCCTCATTACCCTATGCATACGCCCAGCGTTTCATGGGCGTTCCCATGCAAACGCGGGGCGTATGCATGGTAATAAGGCTATGACGCCAGTGATGGGGGCGGAAAGCTGACATCGCCGGATGTCAGCTCTCCGCCCCCATACAAGCTTTCACACGGACGATTGTCCGTGTGGTCTAAGCTTGCGGGAGCTGGTGGAGCGTGCGGCCCTGCCTTCGATGGTCGCCGACCATCGAATGCAGGGGGCAGCTCCCACCATGGTGGAGGCGTACGCCCCACCATTTTCATGCGGATCGCCAGCCGTCCGCGTATGGACGGCCGTGGCGATCCGTATTGTAGGCGGGGATTGGTTTGTGCGGCCGGAGCAACGTATGCGGCTCCGGCCGCACAGATCAGAATAAGGGCCTATATTATTTAAAGTGCAGTAGTGAATATATTTTCCTCAAAAATGAAAAAACAAGTATTAAAACTTAATCATAAAAAACATTACTTTATAAAAACCATTTTGTTTCGAACTCTTTGTTCAAACCATTAGATATTAAGGTTGTATAGTTAAAAATCAAAGACATTTCACACTTTGCTATTTTTTTTTGTAAAATCACCACCTAACATTTGGTAACACTTTCTGTAATACATAAAAAAAAAAAAAAATATTTCTCTAGGATAACACTGATGGCAAGTTTTGAAATGGGCTGAAAGTGCATGTGTATCTAGGCCCTTACGTATATTTCTGAGGTGTTTCCCCAGTCTAACCTTAATGGACGAGTTTATAAAATTTTTTTCATCCCAAAGGTATTTGTTGTATTCTTACACCCCATACAATGATAAAAACCTTTAGAGGAGACCACTGATTTTTTAAGGGAAATGGGGGCACATACACTGTACCAATTTGTTCTTTAAATTGGGGGCACGTCTAAAAAATAAGATTAGGTTCTTTGGGAATTTTTTCTCCTATTACAGGGTCTTTTTTTAAGAAGACCCCAATGTTTTCTCAAAATTGTCTTTACTTCATGATGTTGTGATGTGAAGTTGTGAAGACACAAGAAAAGGTAGCATGAGTTAAAGTTTTTCATGTGCCAGTGTCGACACCTGCCACACAGACCCCCAACCTCACCATTCTTCTGGCATGGTTCCTCACACCACTACCTCTGTGCTCAGCAGACTTTACTGTTCCCAATCGGAGTCCACGTGGATGTTAAAGTATGAATAAAATTGGGGGGGGGGAAGTAAAAAACCCACGTCGACATTTTCACGTGTCAGCCTTTTTTCATGTACACCTTTTGGTGTCGACTCAGACACTAGTAGCAATATCAAATGGATACCCTATCTGACAAAAAAAAAAATGATTCCTGGACCTCTTATCACAGAATGCCCGACACACGTGCATGCTCATCAGCACTACAGAGGAACAAACCAGATGTGAAGTGACTGCTAATGAGGCCATTTTACTGCTTACAGATCACATTGATGAGCTTCTTTCTATGCATATGTTTAATACATTCATCCAAATATTATATTTAAACCCCCTGTAAAAGGCTTTGCAGGTGGCAGGGAGAGGCAGTAGTTGTTTAGTTAATACTTTAATTTGTATTCCTATGCTCCTGCTCCACATCCCACACTGTGCATCCCACAGCATGTTGTCCCCATTTGCCCCATCCACAGGTTCATCCAATACTCTCATCGCTCCCCTCCTTCCGAGCCAAAAACTCCCTAACCAAATACAACAAAGCCAGGAACAAAAGAAATCAGGCTAGCAAAAAAGCGGTTCTCTGACAAGCTGACAAATGACCTGTCCAGTAATGACCCTGTATCTGTGTGGAAAGGAATGCAATCTATAACCAGCTACAAGGAAACACCCAAACCCACTGCCATGTACCAAGACCTAGCTGATTAGCTATTCTTCTATTGCAGGTTTAAAAAAGTAGTCCAATGTGAACCAAACCATACCCTTTGTGCTGCCCCAAATGTCGACAGCCACCTCCTACTCCAGGTCGCCCAAGTATAGGTGGAGGAGATGTTCAAGAGGGACAAACCAAGGAAAGCACCAGGTCCTGACGGGGTGTTGCCATCTGCGCTGAGAGTATGCGTGGGTCAACTTGCCCCATATTCACCAGGATCTTCAACAAATCACTGGAGCTACGCAAGGTTCCCTCCTGCCTCAAAAGCTCCACTGTTCCGGTCCGCAAGAAATCAACTATTACAAATCTGAATTACTACCGTCCGATAGCTTTGACGTCTGTGATCATGAAAACATTCGAGCGCCTGCTACTGAACCACCTGAAAGCTGTGACTGGCCACCAGCTAGACCCCCTACCGATCTAATCGATGCATTGAGGACGCAGTGAACCTGGGCCTACACTACATTCTGCAGCACCTGGATATGCTTGGTATCTATGCAATGGTCCTGTTTTGTCAACTTCAGCTCGGCTTTCAACACAATCAATCCCAACATCCTCCACCCCAAACTACTCCGCCTAGGAGTCCCTGAAGCTACGTATTCTTGGATTGTGGACTTTGACACTGATAGAAAACAAGTTGTGAAAGCGGGGAAATTCACCTCCCAAGTGCAGTCCATCAAAACCACTGCTCTTCTCCCTGTACACCGACTGCACCTCAGAGGCACAATCAGTAAAGATAATCAAATTTGCCAATGACACTACCGTCATTGACCTTATCAAGGACGGGGACAAATCGGCCTGCAGACAAGAAGTGGACCGATTGGCCCGGTGGGGCAACAGCAACCATCTAGAGCTCAACCCACTCAAAACCGTTGAGCTGGTAGTGGACTTTAGGAAGAAGGCTGTTGGTGTTCCTCCGCTAACAACTGCTGACAGTGTGGTGTCGCTAGTGGACCCCTTCAAGTTCCTAGGAACCACAATCTCCCGGGACCTTAAATGGGGGCCCAACACTGCTACTATTGTTGTAAAAGCGCAGCAGAGGCTATTCTTCCTTAGGCAACTGAGGAAGTTCAACATCCCACAGAAGCTTCTGCTCCTCTTCTACTCCGCAATTGTGGAGTCTGTACTGTGCTCCTCAATACTGGTCTGGTATGGCTCCGCCAGTGAAAGAGACAAATGCAGACTCCAAAAGGTAGTCAGAACTGTGGAGAAGATAATCGGGATAGACGTTCCCTCTGTCCAGGACCTGTACCTGTTCAGAGCAAAAAAGCGGGCAACGAAAATAGTCAAGGACCAACTACATCCTGGCCATGGCTTGCTTAACTTGCTGCCATCAGGCAGACACTACAGGGCTATTACCACCAGGTCCACCAGAAGCCTAAAAAGTTTCTTTCCTCAAGCGGTTCACCTGTTGACACCTGAACTCATGAACACCTCACTGTCTAGTCGCGCTATAACACTTTGCACATAATCTAACACAGTGTCCCCTCTGAATAACTTTCTATATGACTGTACATGTTCCCCCACCTGTTTATTGTTTATACTGTATGCTGTTTACTTGTTACTCTCCTGGCTGCTGCACAGCAAACTGAAAACAAATTCCTAGTATATGCAAGTATACCTGGCCAATGAAGCTGATTCTGATTCTTCCCCTCATGCTCCACTGCTGCTGCTTTCCCCTCCGCCATATGTATTGACCGTTCTACTGACTGGCCACTGGGTCCTCAGTCTCTGACCTTTGTCTTTACATACAGTCTCAATCTCTGCTGAGCCTATTGCTGGCTGCTGCACTGGCCGGTACTCTAGAGTTTGACACCGGGGAGAGATTTAAAATAAAAAATGTTAGACCTTGCTTTGGACTCTTCAAATTACTTGCTGGGAAATCTGAGCAGTCTTTAACCTGAGTAAATGAGACTAACAACTGCTGAGATGGCTGCATCCAATGGGTTAAGAACTACTGCAATGCCTGTTCCATTGTTGCAGAGCTAAATAACTAATGCGTATAGGTAGTTGATCAAGAAAGCTGTCCTAATTTTAACTGAAGACCAACTGGTTAATGATTAGTTTTCAGCATGCTAAAAAGGGAGAAGACACAAGTTCTAAACATTTATTAGTCGGTAAGTGGTATGGTAAAAACTCATTTCCCTTGATGTGTTTTTTTAAATAGAAATTGCTGCATGTCCTTGAGATGTGTTTTAAAAAGAGACTAAAACCAAAAGGAAAATGCATGTCTAGTCATTCCTCTGTAGTTCTGTTGAGAATTAAAGTAACATGTTCACTCCATTACAGACACCTGGGGCGAAATGTAATAGGGTGTGATTTTTGGACATGTGCAATTTTGGGTCAAAAACGGCCGAAATCGCACTTTTTACCGCGAAATCGCACTTTTAGAAGTGCGATTTTTAGTCACATTTCAATTCGCATCCAGATGTTTTCCCATTATAAAGTATACAACTCGCAAATGTAATAGGGTGTGATTTTTGGTAAATGTTACCAAAAATCGCAAAAAAATAGACCAGGTTCTGACAGGCGAATTTGACAGAACCATGCACAGATCATTGAGATCTGTGCATGGTCCTGTTAATAAAAATGTGTAAAAGTGTTTTTATAAAAAAAAAAAACGGCGTAGGGTCCCCCCTCCTAAGCATAACCAGCCCCGGGCTCATTGAGCCGGACCTGGTTCCAAAAATACGGGGGGACAAAAAGCATAGGGGTCCCCCGTATTTCTGAAACCAGCCCCGGACTCTTGGACCGGTCCTGGTTCCAAAAATACGGGGGACAAAAAATCTGGGGGTCCCCCGTATTTTGAAACCAGCACCGGGCTCCAACAGCCCACGGTGTCATGCCACAGCCGGGGGACACTTTTTATACAAGGTCCCCCGGCCAAAACATGAGCACCGTGGCTGGTCAGCCTTGGACGGGGTACCTGGAGGAGTGGGGACCCCAGCAATAAAGGGGTCCCCCCCCACAGGCTTCACCCGTCCAGGGCTGAAGCCCGGGGCTGTCACCGGCGTCCGTGGCCAGTGGACGCCGGCCTGATAGGGTTAAATCGATCATACTTACATTGCTTTATACCGGAGAACTACAAGTGCCAGCAGACCTCCCCCGCATGCTGGGACTTGGAGAACCACAAGTCCCAGCATGCGGGGCAGTAATGGGCCTGCTGGGACTTGTAGTCCACCTGTAAAAAGAATGTTTATAAAAAACACACACAGAGAGAAGTAAAAGTTTATTACACACACACACCTCACTTTTACACCAGCGTTACTTACCATTCCTGGATCCAGCGCTGGTCTGGCTGCTTTACAGCCGGCTCCCCCCGCACTGACAGGCAGCGGGGAGAACCGGCTTTCTCCGTTGCCTCTAACAGCTTCTGTAGCGCTGTTCCAGCGCTACAGAGGCTGAGAGCGCGATTGGCCGATACGTCTCCATGGAGACGCATAGCTCAGCCAATCGCGCTCTCAGCCTCTGTAGCACTCGGACAGCGCTACAGAAGCTGTTAGAGGCAACGGAGAAAGCCGGTTCTCCCCGCTGCCTGTCAGTGCGGGGGGAGCCGGCTGTGAAGCAGCCAGACCAGCGCTGGATCCAGGAATGGTAAGTAACGCTGGTGTAAAAGTGAGGTGTGTGTGTGTGTAATAAACTTTTACTTCTCTCTGTGTGTGTTTTTTATAAACATTCGGTACTTGTGAGTTATCTGGGCGTCCGATTTTGGATCCGATATCGTATGCGATATCGTATGCGATATCGCATGCAAATCGCATGCAAATCGTAAATACAAAATCGGAAGCCTCACAAGTACCGATTTGCTATTCATTTCATTACCCCACTATCCCCAAAGTGTGTCTATCAACGTGAACCCGAAGCGTGGCGAGCGCAGCGAGCCCGCGAGGGGCGGCGGTACGCGTCCTCTGACCTTTTCATGCCCTACTATCCACTAGGGCGTGGAGTGAGAATAGAATAGTGTGGCGAGCGCAGCGAGCCACCGAGCCCGAAGCGTGGCGAGCGCAGCGAGCCCCGCGAGGGGACGCGGACACCTTCACAGGTATCCGCGTGCCCTTGCGGGCTTCACAGGTGTCCGCGTCCCCTCGCGGGGCTCGCTGCGCTCGCCACGCTTCGGGCTCGGTGGCTCGCTGCGCTCGCCACACTATTCTATTCTCACTTCACGCCCTAGTGGATAGTAGGGCATGAAAAGGTCGGAGGACGCGTACCGCCGCCCCTCGCGGGCTCGCTGCGCTCGCCACGCTTCGGGTTCACGTTGATAGACACACTTTGGGGATAGTGGGGTAATGAAATGAATAGCAAATCTGATGCAAATCGCATGCTAAATCGCATGTAAATCGCATGTAAATCGCAAATCGGATCCGATATCGTATGCGATATCGTATGCGATATCGCATGCAAATCGCATGCAAATCGTAAGTACAAAATCGGACGCCCGGATAACTCACAAGTACCAAACATTCTTTTTACAGGTGGACTACAAGTCCCAGCGGGCCCATTAATGCCCCGCATGCTGGGACTTGTGGTTCTCCAAGTCCCAGCATGCGGGGGAGGTCTGCTGGCACTTGTAGTTCTCCGGTATAAAGCAATGTAAGTATGATCGATTTAACCCTATCAGGCCGGCGTCCACTGGCCACGGACGCCGGTGACAGCCCCGGGCTTCAGCCCTGGACGGGTGAAGCCTGGGGGGGGGACCCCTTTATTGGGGGGGTCCCCACTCCTCCAGGTACCCCGTCCAAGGCTGACCAGCCACGGTGCTCATGTTTTGGCCGGGGGACCTTGTATAAAAAGTGTCCCCCGGCTGTGGCATGACACCGTGGGCTGTTGGAGCCCGGTGCTGATTTCAAAATACTGGGGGACCCCCAGATTTTTTGTCCCCCGTATTTTTGGAACCAGGACCGGTCCAAGAGTCCGGGGCTGGTTTCAGAAATACGGGGGACCCCTATGCTTTTTGTCCCCCCGTATTTTTGGAACCAGGTCCGGCTCAATGAGCCCGGGGCTGGTTATGCTTAGGAGGGGGGACCCCACGCCGTATTTTTTTCAACTTTTTTTTTTTTGCACAAAATCGCATTTATGAAAATGCGCACATTTTCATGACTGAAAATGCGCACATTTTCATGACTAAAAATCGCCCGAAATCACGGCAAATCGCATTTTTTGCCGCTAATTCGCATCTCATTACATATGCGAATTCGCGGCAAAAACCGCGATTTTTAAAGGTGCGATTTCTGGCGAGTTTGGAACTCGTCCAAAAATCACACCCTATTACATTTCGCCCCTGAAGTTTGTTTAACATATTTAAGTCCCATTTTTAGATAAAAGCAAAGGCTTCAGTAATTAGAGCCCCTGTGACATCAGTGCGCACAGAGTATTTCAGCAGCGCAAATCTAAATTTTTCTTGGGCATTCTTTGTGTGCTACATTAGAGATGATTGAGATGCGGTAGATAAAATAGCTATGCTTAGATACCAACATTCTAACACTACTGGTATTTGATTTAACAGAGGACATGGCAACTATGGCTCATATCATGAAAGTCCATGCAATGACCGAAATTTCAGTGACCATGAATATGTGGAATATCCAGAGACTCCTTACCGAAATTTCCATGAAGAAGAAAGAAACTATAAGGAGTACAGAGGGCACGGAGATCCTGCTTACCATAGGGGTGGGCGTCATAACAGTGGCAATAACAAATTTTCGCGTTACCGCGGAGGCTATCATCGGGGCCGTGGAGAGTCCTCACATTATCAGAACAAGACATCAGAACCCCAGTACAAGAAATATGACTATAAAACTGCCAAGACATACAAAAAAGAAAACGAAGTTCGAGTAACGACCCCTACATCAAAAGCTTTGCAAACAGGTGCGTATAAATCTAAGCCGAAAAGTATGTCCTATAAATAATTCAACCCAAAATAAATTTTACTAATTTATCAAACCATTTATAATACTGTTATAGTTAAAAGGATGATGTATGGAAAAACCCTGGCCGTGTATCTATATAGAAACATAGAATTAGATGGCAGATAAGAACCACTTGGCCCATTTAGTCTGCCCCTTTTTTTAAACATATTATATCAAACCATATTTGATCCTTATTTTTTTGTAAGGATATCAATATGCCTATCCCAAGCATGTGATGTAGGCCATGCACCGTTTTGTGATGTAGGCCTTCTTTGTACAGTCTCTAATGTATTTATATCCTTCAGAACTGAACACCGTACTCTATGCCCATTTTCCAAACAAATTTGTACTGCAATCAGATACCTCTCCCTATGCAACCAAGCATCTGACTTGCCTTCTTCATTGCTTTGTTACATTGCCTACCTGCCTTTAATCCCTTGACATAGTGACACCTAAAGCACTCTCTTCCTCAGTAGTTTCCATTATAGTGCCATTTATAGTATATTTAGTCTTTGGATTTTTGAGACCCATGCGCATGATTTTGCCTTTTTTTGGCATTAAACTGTAGTTGCCATGCTCTTGACCATTCCTCTAATCTACCTAGATCATCAATCATTTGTTTTACCCCTCCTGGCGTGTCTACCCTGTTGCATACCTTTGTGTCATCTGCAAAAAGGCACATTTTACCCTCAATTTCATTTGCAGTATCACCAATAAAGATATTAAAAAGCACTGGTACAAGTACAGATCCCTGGGGTACTCCACATGTAACCTTTCCCTCCTTTGACTGTACTCCGTTTACTACAACTCTCTGTTTTCTGTCCTGCAACCAAGATTTTATCCATTTAACCATCTTAGAATCCAATCCCAAGCTTTCAAGTTTGTTTAACAGTCTGCGATGTGGGACCGTGTCAAAAGCTTTACTAAAGTCTAGATATGCCACATCTACAGCCCCACCTTGATCTATTACTAAAACATATTTTATTTGTGCATGAAACAAGGTTTCAAAACACGAAATAAAGTTTGTTTACTATCTCAGTGCCAGATGTATCAAGCTTCCTATAGTGATAAATACCCCTTTCACACCAGAAAATGCAGGGACTTACCCAGGAATGCAGTCCAGGGATCATGCAGGGACATTCCCTGGTTGGCCCCTTTCACACCAGCCTTGCAATAGTGCATCTCTGAGTCACTGATTTAGCAAACAAGATGATACTAGTCCAATTATTGTCCAATTAGTAGTCAAATTAGTATTGCTTATTGTCTCCACATAAATTGATAATATTAGTACCCACAGTGGATGGCATACAGTTTAAAGCTGTGTGGACTCTTAAGGCAGTCTCGTCAGTTTCTACACAGCAAAATATCCCTCAATGGAATAAAAAGCTTGTCTAAGAATATCCAGGTCTTAGTACATATCTATCATATACAGATGGAGCGTGCTTCATCCAGAGGGGGTGTGGCGGTCTCAGGGGATGCGCGCATGTACCCTCCCAACGGAGCTCCGCGCTGCCTCGCCATCGGTCATTTGAAAATCAATAACTGATGGCGCAGAGCTGCAGACGAGCTCAGTCAGCTGACTCATTAACTGCTGAAGCAGAGAAATGGCCAGAGGATGATGCCAGCCAGTCCAATAAACATACACCCAGGACTGGCAGAATGACAATTAAAAATGTGTGAAACTAGTGAAGGATCCAGAAAACAAAAAAAATGTAAGTCCCGGGTATGCTGCATACGTACAAGCTGTTGGAAGTACACCGCAGAGGCAGCTGCAATCAGGGGCACAGCGGGATCCAGAAAACCACTAGCAATATGGCAGGAGACTAAGTAGTGTTAGAACTCAAAATCCCATTAAACGAAGACCTTGGTACTTGAAGAAAAATGTATTTGCACATATGTGGCAGGAAAGCAACCAAAATGTTACCTACTCCCATGCTCAGCCAAAACACACTCTTCATAATTCTATTTTTCTACATTTTTTAAGGTATTTTATCAAGTATGTATCCTATTTAACCATATTGTAAATAGACCAATCTATCTCCATCCCATCATAACTACACCCCCCAACTCTGTTCTACTCCACCCTTTTTCTTCAAGATAGTTTATCAGAAATAAATTGTCAGTGCTGTAAATTCTAATTGGTATATGTGTACTAGAGAGACTAGTTACTTACATCACCCTGCTCTGTCTTTTCATGTGTTTTAGTCAACCATAATTCCGGTCCCACTCTTTTAACGTTAACAGCCAGCAGCTCTGAGGTAAGACTTCTTGTATCACTTTATCTTGTATTGAAACGTATAAAATAAAATTTTGATGATGTGGATTTTTTCTATGGTTCTAGAATGAAGGTGAGTCTAAGAGTCCAACACAAGACAAAGTAAAGGCTGCACAAGTTAGTGAGAAGTCTTCAGAAGAGAGTACAAAGGCTGCACAAGTTAGTGAGAAGTCTTCAGAAGAGAGTACAAAGGCAGCACAAGTTTGTAAGAAACCTTCACAAGAGAGTGTAAAGGCCACACAAGTATATAAGAAGCCTTCACAGGAGAGTACAAAGACTTCACAGTTTTATGAGAAGTCTTCCCAAGAAAGTTCAAAGGCTGCACAAGTTTGTGAGAAACCTTCACAAGAGAGTGCAAATCCAACACAAGTAGATATGAAGCCTTCAAAAGAGAGTGCAAAGGCTGCACATGTGTATGAGAAGCCTTCACAAGAGCGGACAAAGGGTGTGCAAATGTGTGAAAATAAAAACAATATGAAAAAAGAGTACATGGATCAAGTATGTGATCGACAAAAAGAGAAAGTAGAAATGGCTCCTAATGCTTGTGATACAAAGAATGTCATAAAAACCACAGAGGTAAGAAGCGCAACTCCATATACGTTTTGGAAAAGTGCAAAAACTGCCCATTAAAAGTAGGTCAATCAATTATAAATAAGTGAAGGATCTACCATATGGAACTTTGTTTATAAAATGTAAAAAAATAAGCTTTCTTTGAGCCTTTTGTGTTGATAACATACAGTACACAGGGTGTGTGTGCGCGCTGCTAACCAGTTAATCAACAGAGAAATTCATTTTTCTATGTGGTCATCAGACAGTGGGGCAGCTATATTAAGCCTGGCAAAGTTATAAAGTGGTATGTTTGAGAAATTAGGGCAGATTTATTAAACTCAGTGAAGTGGTAAAGTGTCTGTTTTTTATCACCAGCCAATCAGCTCCTAAGTGTGAAGTTACAGGCTTGGTTTGAAAAATGACAGGTAGGAGCTGATTGGCTGGTGATAAAAACCAGACCTTTATCACTTCACCGAGCTTAATAAATCTACCCCTTAGTTACGAGTTGATTGGCTGGTTCATTATTACCTTCTACTTTATCACTTTACCAGGCTTATTTCATCTGACCCTGTGTGAACATTTTCTTGTTGGTCATTCTGCTTAATCAATACATTGTACAGACTGTTCCCATCATGGCAACTGAATATTCAAATTTTTCAATTTGAAAGTATGGAGCAGCAATCTGGATAATCCTGAAGACTAGAAAAGCCACCTTTAGTTACATAGCTGTAAAAATGAAACCTGAGTCTGCTTTTAGTATTGTACTAACTGAGCAATGGGAAAAATATAGCAGGAAATCAGTGTTTTCCCATTTCTGTGTTGGACTTTCTGTAGAAGTGTGTAATTGCACATTACATAGCTGGTACATTGTCTTAAAGGTAGTAAAGTCTATTTGATTTTTGCAGGATGAGAGCTGCACAACATCTGTGAATATCAGCCAGGTAAGAACTAACTTCTTTTTAATTATATGGTAAGTTTTGTATAACCCGAAAATGGGTTGAGTTTGAAATACTGGCAGTCTGTATCCTGACGGTAAAGAACACTAACAGCGGGATCCTGACAGCCAGAATCACAAAGGATCCCAGTAAGTATTTTTACCATACTCCAGTGGTTCCCAAAGGTTTTGGAATCATGGTGACCTAGAGCGGCGGTTCCCAACCTTTTTTCTTCTCTGTACCCCTTGATAAAGTTTTTCATTTATGAGTACCTCGACACTCAATTTGAGATATCCACAGTACTTACAAGTGGAGTGGAAGTTAGTGGTATGCATCTCCTTATGCCTGTCCTTATATTAAGGAGTAGCAGATGAGTAGTGTGGGGTCAGGAATCGTGTACCTCTGTGTCTGTTCTCTGGATGTGTACTGTCTCTGGGGTTCTGACTAAAGGCCCCCATACACTGGGTCCGACTTGTCCTTCGGACAAGTCAGACCAGTTTGCCCTTGAAACACCCCCGGTAGCTCCCCGGAAGGCTGCTTGCGATTTGGCACTTGATGATACAAGCAATTTATTGCATGTATATCCCTGGGGAGCTGGCAGGGGGTGGGCAGCGGGGTCCCTGCAGCGCTGGTCAGCGGTCCGTGCGGCGGATGAGAACTGAGTGAGAGGCGCTATTTGCCGTGTTTTGCCGTATTTAATGTTTTCAAATTCAGCAGTGCTTCCCATGCCACTGCCCGGCGAATAGCTCTACTCACTCAGTTCTCATCCGCTGCACCCACTGACCAGCGCCGCAGAGGGTCCCCCACCCCACACCGCTTCCCAGCCGCCGCTGCCCACCCCCGCCAACCAACCAGCTGGCCGGACCCCGCTGCAGGAGTAGGAGGTCCCAGGATGGGTTGTCGGACGGGCAACCGGTCCGACCACCTGCTCACATCCGATGCGCACGGGACCAGAAAACGGGCCGATTTGGGCTGATTTCATGGCCCGATTCATAACAATCACAAAACGGCTCGGTGTATGGGCACCTTTAGGCTTGAAGGATTAATGCTGGTGCTTACTACATCCAAGTCAGAGATGGGCAGATAAATGTTGGTGTCTGAGGGCAGCGTGGGTAGCTCCCATTGAAGTGCTGGCCATGAAAAATAATGATGCTGATGATGCTGCAGACAGAACCGTAAGTAACGCAACATGGTTCATATCTACGGCAACAGGTGGCATCTTCTGCCATCTGAAAACCTCTTCTGCCATTACCAATATTATTTTACAGTAATCCCAACCCTTCTTCAGCATACCCCCCAAGGGGTACACATACCCCAGGTTGGGAACCACTGCCCTAGAGTATCATCATTTTTATCATGGCACCTCTGGGCCAAAAGTTTCTTATTGAGAAATCTAGAAATAAAATTACATATAAATACAACTGACTTAATTTAATATTAAGGTTCAGTTATGTTATGAGGGAGATTTGCTTTTGTTTGTACACATATAATTGGAAGCCATCAGCACTAGTTTTGTCTATTACATGGACCACCAATCCAGGGCACAACATGCTAATTTCCTGAGGCATGTCAGGGTGCCTCGATGCATGGTTTGATCCACTGCCATAACCCTAATCCCTGCAATAACTCAACCCCTACTGCAGCCTAATCCTAACCTTCACCTTTTGCCTAACCTCAACCACAACCTGTCAGGAATAGCGGTGCGCATCCGAGTCACTTAGCGGCACCCTGATGCGTCCTGCAATGCAGACCCGCTGTCCGCTCCATTTGCAGCCGTAGTCCGTGGCAGGATGTCCCTATGTTGTACAGAACATTGGTTAGACAGTTGGGTTCAGGGTACCAGAGCAGGGGGCATCGACCTGCTTGTTGGGTGCAGTAAAGTCCAAAGCTCCTTGCGGCACACTCTGGCGAAGACCAACTCTGGCGGGTTAGACTCCACACCCCTATTCTTGGTTTATGTAAACACCGTCCCAGCAGTTCACCGTGTGTGCCATCCTTCCTCTATCTACTGCATGTCATCTAATTCATCAAAGCCCCAAGTTTACAGTATCCAGCGCACATCATGGTCACAGCCAAGAACACAGATTTCCCCAGTGTTGCCACAACCCCTGTTGTATGTGCCAGGATTCTGTTCAACTGGATACAGACTGATGGTATTTTGGCTGCATCCCCCTAAAATTAACCTGAAATATATATTGTGACCATAAACAAATGGACCTAAATGGGCCAAGTTCCAAATTAGGTGCATTTATACACTGTAAAAGCTATAATAATTGTAAGGTATATCTAAAAGAGCCGTACACATCCTCACTGGGAACTCAAGAAAAGCCTATTTGGCTGGTTGTTCTGTATCTGTGTGTATTTCTAAGCCAGTTAATTTGTGTGTGTGAGAGGGAGGATGGTTACTCTACACTACATGGATAAATGTATGTGAACACCCCTTCTAATTCATGTTTGGCCATTTCAGCCACAACCATTGCTAACCAGAACATAACGGCAAGTATGCATCCATGCAATCTCTATAGTCACAAATTCACAGTACAATTGTCTTTCACTGTGGCCCTGTCATAGGGTGCAACCTTTACTACAATTAAGTTTATCAGATATCTTCCCTGCTAGAGCTGCACCAGCAGTAAACTGAGGTCCATCCGTCCCCTTTTTGTTTTAAGCGGCAATCAATTACATGGCAAAAATCTACTTTTTTTTTCCGTTTTTCAGTGTAAATGATTGCCACATTAAAAAAAATGATAAAACTCTCCCAAAATCTGTCACTTTCTGATTCTCACCCACTTTTACATTTCTCTCAGTGGGTAATTTGACATTTTGTATTTCTTGTTTCCTGCTTCTCCTGCATAATGAGCAGTGGGCACCCTGATGTGTTAACCCCCCTTCAGCCAATAAAGAGAGCCATTATGTTGTCTTTTAGGCTCTCCTTAGAATAGAATAATATAATAGAATAATAATTTATTGTCACTACATTAAAAAAATGTACAGTGAAATTCACAAGGAAGAAAAGAAGAGAAGAAGGAAATACTTATATTCAACATTCATATATCACAACTCAAACACAAAATAACAGATGGGAAAAAACTGTTCCGCAACCTGCTAGTGCGGCAACTCAAGCACCTGTAACTCTTCCCAGAGGGCAACAATGAGAAAAGAGAATAGCAGGGATGACTAGGGTCTAAAATGATTTTTTTAGCCTTCGCTTTCCCCCTTCTTAAAAGAATGTCTGCCATCCTAGGCAAAGGTTGGCCAATGACCTTTTCAGCAGCCCTAACTATCCTATCTAAGGATCTACGATCAGAGCACTTTGAATTCCCATACCATACCGTAATGGCATAAGTCAACAGACTCTCGATTACGCAGCAGTAAAAGTTCATAAGAATAGGACTAAATAGGCCAGCTGCCCGTAATCTTCGCAGAAAAAAAAGGCGTTGCTGAACCTTTCCAACTGCCATTGCGGTATGTGTGGACCAGGACAGATCTTCCGAGAACGTAATGCCCAAGAATTTTGTATTTGTAACTCTCTCCACCTCTTCACCATTTAAAATCAACGGATTAATAGTCGACCTTCTTAATCTTCTAAAGTCAATAACCACCTCCTTGGTCTTTTTACCATTTAGGAGAAGGTTATTAACCTCACCCCATTCAATTAATCTCTGCACCTCTAACCTATAGCTGTCTTCCTTTCCCCCACTGATCAAACCCACCACTGTAGTGTCGTCGGCAAATTTGACAATGAGGTTGGACTCTGAATTTGAGAAACAATCAGAGGTGTACAAAGAGTACAAAAAAGGTCTCAGAACACACCCCTGAGGGACACCTATGTTTAGGACAAGTTCTAACGAAGAAGTGGAACCCACCCTAACTGACTGAGGACGATACATCAGAAAGTCCAACAGCCAGTCACATATGGGAGGATTGTAACCTATCTCCCGAAGCTTCGCAGGCACGACGGTATTAAAAGCGGAGCTATAGTCCACAAATAATAATCTAACATAGGAGTCCTTAGTTTCCATTTCCATATTGGCGCCCGTTCTGTCCAGCTCACTGACCATGCGCGAGATCTTGCTATCATCGTGAGATCTCAAGCACAGCACAGAGCCTGCAACAAGGTTAGCATTGTCCCTGCAACACTGGCCTGGCAAAGTGGACCGAGTGTCTTAAAGGGTGATGTATGCCTGACAGGCAGTCATACATCGGCAGCACCTTAAACTGGAGGGGGATTCAGGGGGACAGCTGCGCCGAGAGCTAAGAGGCAGACCGTCCCTTGTGAACATTAAGTGCACAGTTCATACATTTAAAATAACCTTAACCCCCCCCCCAGTTAACTAGCGTTAAGTGCAGCATGTGCACTCAATGCTGGTTCATACCCCCCCCCCCCCATATTGTCTGTGGCAACATGTCTCATTACAGCACACAATGACTTTCTAAAGAATTGTGTGCAGCTATGGTACCCCTGACAGGTGATAATTGTGTGGAGTGGGTTAGTTGGAGTTACCTTCTCAATGGGCCAACCAGCAAGTTTTTAAGTTAACCCTTTGTATATATCCTTAAACCTTATTTTTTTTACAGTCCTAGATGCAACTACGGGCTATGACTTTGAGCTTGGCGGTGCACTTTAGTTGTACGGTTCCTTTAAACTCTGTTTTGTCTTAGAGAACCCGATTTTGTCTATTGGAAACTATTAGTGTGTGGTCTAAAGAGTAGGTTGTCAGTGGAAATGTTGGTAGTTTATTCCTAAAAAGTATTGACTGGCTTTGATTATCCTCTACTCACTTATAAGTCAATCCTCGCAATCGTTAAGCTATTTTGTACTAAGTGAATTAAGATAAACATCGTTCTTTGTTATCATTTGAAATGAACATTTAATGGCTGTGCTTCTTCAGGCATATATCCGGATTTACTGTCCCTGCTAAAAGGTCTTAATTTTTTTCAGCTGCTATTCTAACTCCGGCTGGCCAACATAAAGGTAACTACATAAAGTTACTGAGGAAGAATTTAAGGATTTTTTGTAATCCTCTTTGTGTATAAGTAAATATAGACTCTAATCTAGTTAGTAGCTTAGTTGTGTGGTCACAGTATCAGTACCTTAAACAGCTCCTTTACAGAATCCTAATTCCTTTTATTTTAATTGGTTCTCTAGTCCAGTGGTTCCCACACTTTGTGCTTAGACACCCTGGTGTGTTGTGAGGCTCATGCAGTGGAGCCTCGGGTTTGTAGCCAGGACCACATGACAATCTTTATGGTCAAAGTGATAGGCAAAACCAGTGCTAGTGACTTGCAATCATAAAACATATGGACAAACCAAAGCACAACTGTATACCACCATATAACTGTACCTAAAGGTGACAGGTAGGCACACTTATCTTAATTTTAGATATTTTTTTTCCAAATATATCAATAATAAACTTTTAATGTAGGGGTTCCAATGAAACAAATGCTGATACTCTAGTGTGCCGTGATTCAAGTTAGTTTGGGAACCACTGCTCTAGACCATTTGAGCTGAAGAAGTGTAATGACCTTGTTTTTTTTGTATTAGGATGTTCAACACATATGGTTTATATATCCACATACTTTCTGCCTTGTTATGTGTTTGCAGCTGCTCTAGACTATATAAGAATTGATTTGCATGGTTTCCAATGATTTTTTAAATTAGAAGTTTATGGTATCCTGATATTTTCAATTTTGTTTAGGTTTACTGGAACAATAATAAGTTAAAAAATAATGTCTACATATGCACATAGTGTTTATTATATTTAGTAAGTACAACTTAACTATTCAGTAGAATCAACATATCTATATGAATTGAAGTATGGCCCTGTCTAACACCCCCCCCCCCCCCCCACACACACACACACACACACACACACATTTAAGTACATTAATTGCAATAGCAGTTACTGTAGGTTGACTTTACCAGGGCTATTACGTTCTAAAAAAATTACATCCCATGAGGTCTGTTATGCTGTGCATATTTTGCTTGCACTGTTTTAATTAAAGAAGTGTATTTTTGGTTATTGTAGGCTATGGTTGCAGCAGAGGAAATACCTCAAGAAAAGCAGATGCCGACGCGAGTATATACAGGAAAGAGGGCACACTCCTCGCAGGAGATAGATTTCATACATTATGAAAACCAAAGAGATGTCGAAACCTGTGTTGGAAAACGCATATGTAGGAGTAAGGATCACTACATGGATGGAAACTACATGGATGGAAGCTACACGGAGAAGGCTGTTCAGATTCCACTGCTGGTATAATATCCCGTTTTCTTGGTTACTGCAACCTGTCATGTTGTGTTACTTGCAATGCAAGTGTTTTTTTTGTTGTTGTTTTTTTTTTTACAAGAATAATTTATTGTTTTGTTCTAATATTAAAAAGAAATTGTTCACTATGGGGTGTATTAAATGTGCGGGGGTGGGGCAAGCGGCTGACGGCGAGCTATAAGGTGGGCAGCACTGATAGCTTTTTATCAGTATTCAAGTCACCCCCCGCACTCTCCGTTTCCACCTCGTCTGTTGCCTGAGGCGAGGTGGAAACAGCGAGTGTGGCCATCAAAACGGCCAAACTCGCTGCATTTGAGGCGAACCGCTTGCCGAGTAGCATTGAATATAACTAATAAAGTACAACCAACCTGTAAACAAAACTTTGGCACAAAGGCACAAAGACTAATATGTTACATTGTTCTATGACTAGTCCCATAACAGATTGGATACAAAATAAATGTTGGTGTATAAGGACAGTGTTCTTAAGCATTTCAGAGGTTGAATAAATAAACTGATGAATATTTACATAATAGTAAAACTATACAAGTAACAAAGTTAAAAACAATACGGTACTTGTGTAGTTTCACGGCGCCACAGCGCGCACAGTCTGTGTTTGAAACTTGGCAGCTTGCCAGACTCTGTGTTTAACTGTGCGCGTGCCGCTCTAGCTGTTCTCAGCGCAGCGTGTGCCTGCTTTACATATGTAATCTACATTATCAGCGTAGCGCTGGCAGCAGCAGCGTGCGCTGACAGGTCATTGTGGTACTTGTAGTTCCACAGTGAAATAGACAGTCCTGCACACCGCTGACAACGGGGCATGTAAACTGGACACCCCGGCACACCGCTAACGTATGGGGCTTCTAAACTAGACACACGCTAAAATTTAGACCAACCTTTTTCATACCCCCACTATCCACGTCAGCGTGGAGTTGATTTTATAAAGTGTGGCGAGCGCACCGAGCCCGAAGTGTGGCGAGCGCACGCGTATACCTGTGAAGTAATCCGCGGGGCTCGGTGCGCACGCCACGCTTCGGGCTCGGTGCCTCGCTGCGCTCGCCACACTTTATCAAATCAACTCCACGCCGACGTGGATAGTGGGGGTATGAAAAGGTCGGTCGGACGCGTACCGCATCCCCTCGCGGGGCTCGCAGCGCTCGCCACGCTTCGGGGTGGCGTGGATAGTGGAACAAGGTCGACAGCTGTTACGTCGACTAGTGTCATTGTGAACAGCTTTTAAGAGTGTTTTGCACAGTGCACCCCTATGTACCCCTAGATCCAACTAAATTCAGACGCTTTAGCGTCTAAATTTACATGCCCCCTTCTTAGCGGTTTAGACGCTGGATTTAGATACTTTAGCGTCTAAATTTTAGCATGTGCCGGGGTGCAGGGAGTCTGGATTTAGACACTAAAGCGTCTAAATTTTAGCGTGTGCCGGGGTGTCTAGTTTATTACTAAAAATTGGCAATCACTCACATGTGCACTTTGTTGCAGTTTATAAATAGTGTACATTTGATGCAGTCGGTCTTCCATGATTTATACACAAAATAATCAGCAAATATATTAACACCCTACTCGATATTCTTTCTGGAGACTTCTCCCCCATTTCCTACTAACATTTAAGCATTCCCTTATACTCCTAATGAGCTGATCCCAGTCTTGGCACCAAATGTATTTATTTATTTACAGTTTCTTATATAGAAAATGGTATATTAACATTACTAATACTTAGTTGTAGTGTTGTTCTGTCTAAAATTGAGACTCATATGATATGTACCTTTTTAACATTTCTTCCTCGTTTTCCATTTCCTACTAATTCCTCCCACCCCATAGATTAATATTAAAATAAGAAGTAATCACAATGTTTTTCTTATTGTGTGTGCAGGTCCTCGGTTGTACCGTCTTTATACCACTTCTCTTGAAAAACTGATTAGCCTTTTAGCTTTTAATTTTTTACCTATGGAGTTGACAGTCAAGTTTACCTGTCCTCTTAGGATGTGTCCATCTGTGTTGCTGATTGTCTTTCACTGCCTCTGCCACTTCATATTGCCACCTCAATCTTAACCGTTCAAGAAGAGCTAATAGAAGCTATCTGATCTCTACAAATCTGTTGACAACACTACAATAAATGCTATCCGTCAGTCTTAGTACCTACATGTTATCCTTGACTCTAAACTATCCATTTCTCCATTCTAGGACTGCCATCAGAAATTGTGACTTACAAAATAGGCAGGGCCCCCTCCCAGGGACACAATGATACAAAAAAGGAAAGACGTTTGTGCACTATGGATCTACACTGTAATAAATGAAAAAGAAAGATCAAAATTTAAAATTAGGTTTACTATTTAGGCAACAGTCGAATGTAGTTACTCGTACCACATAAAGCCAAATAAAACAAAAACAGGAATGCTCTAAAATATAAACTAATTTAATAAAAAATCTATTTATAAAAAAAAGTATAATAAGCTTTAAATGCAATAAACAAAAAACAACCGATACTGTAATAATTCTATCGCCACTAATAGAAGAGTTAGTAAGATTTATATATGTAGTTAAGTCTCTAGGATGATATAGATGGCAGTTTGGTTAGTAAATTGAATATCACTAGAGATCCTTGTTAGTAGATATGAGGAACTTATATCAAAATGGCATCATGATGATAAGTGAATGTTAATACAGGTCGAGTATCCCGTATCCGAATATCCGTTATCCGAATTATTCCGAAATACGGACATTCCAGAAAGTGAAAAAAATTTTTTTTTTTTGCTAAAAACTCAGTGGGGACATTTGTAACAGCATCACTGGTGACATGATATGTAACTGGCACTATATATGTGCAAGACAATGATTGCTTGGCATTCAAATTCAGTGCTGAGATAGTACACACATTTTGTTTCACGTTTTGAAACCTTGTTTTTTGAACAAATAAAATATAATTGTGTGTATTTTATGTGGTAATAAAATATATTTGTGTGTATATTATGTGTTTATACAGCATAAATGCAAGATACTTCAAAATACATCATTGAAATATTAAAATATTCCGAAATACGGAATAATCCGTTATCCAAAATTCTCCTGGTCCCGAGCATTTTGGATACGGGATACTCAACCTGTACAATCATTGGTGTTAGTATACTTACCACTCCTGTTACAATCGAAGTGATAGCTAATGTTTTGTTTCAGAAGATGTAAAGTATGCACAGGTGGCCACCCAGATAGCACTTCAGTAGTTGTCAGTTTCCGGCTTGGTTAGCACTCCAATCTGCCTGATCTGGGATCCGTCCTCTTAATAGTTACCACAGGTGGTTGAAGAGAAAGATACTGGTACCAGAATTTTCCTTCTTACACGTTTCTCCGCCTCAAGAAATCAGCGGGTTCTTCAGAGTATAAAATGATTACACTCTGAGGATGCCGCTGCATTAAGTTTTGCAATAGCCTCATTATTAGTTTTTTCCACACACTACCCTTTGTCAGTCCCTACAGCGACTGTCTAAATGTTCCTAAATCCAATCTAAAATACTTGTGCTAACAGAGAGACTGTAAAAATAAAAACTACTCCATAATACACCTCACATTTCACTACCAACTCAACTCCTCAGCTCTGTGCAAGATCGATGTCTCATCAACAGCCTTAATTTGTAAGGATTTTTTTCAGATTACACCCACTCTCTGTAATGCCTTCCCTCACCCAAGTCATTTTACAGTACCTACAAACAGTCATGCTTTCCCTGAAGAAATACATTTTCAGGCAAGCTTTCAAATTCATGAACCTGCACAAGTGACCACTATAAGCTATTCTATCCAGATACCACCCGTCTCCACAGTTCACACAAAACTTGCATGTATTCTCTTTGTAGGCTCAGAAAAGCCTTGCTATGTGATCGCAGATCAACATTGCTATGTGATTAGATTATATAACCCATTGAATTCTGGCTGGTCCAATGTGCCTTATGTATTAAACTCCTGTTATCCTATTGAATTTCTAAGCTTGTGAGCAGGGTCCTTTTTACCTTTTTTTTCTAGAACCAGTGTTTTATCTCTGTTTTGTTGTTAATTGTTAAGTCCAGTGAAATATGTTGGTGTTGTACAAATTCATGTTGATAAAATAATAAAGATGTCTTTCTTCAATAAATGTAAAGTACATACTTAGTGACGGCCTAATCATAGCACTTCTGCAGAGCAAAATAATAGCTCTAGAACACAAACTGTGCTTCAAATTGATGTGAGGAAGCAAACCATAATCCTTATTAAAACTGCTCTACATAGTAATATAGAATATTACAGTGGTTCCCAACCCTGGTCCTCAGGTACTGTACCCCTAATAGTGTGTACACACAGTGAGACTTTTCCTTACATTTTGGACTATATAGTTCAAATTGATTCCACATCGAATGTTTTTTGCAACATTCAATGCTAATTCGATATCGATGTACGCTCCCGTGTAGTGTAAATCGATTCGAAAAGTGGACTTGCCAGGCAAGATTACATAGTATAAATCCAATGTTAAAAAGTGAAAATCTAAATAGGAGTAGAGAAATCAAATAGTACAAATCTCACCGTGTGTACACACCATTACAGTTCACGTTTTCTAGGTGTCCACGCAGAATCGCAAGTGAAACAATTGACTCCACCTGTGGATCTTTTAAAATCTGTCAGTGAGTAATGAGTGCACCTGCTGGGTGACTGTTGGGGGTACTTGAGGACCGAGGTTGGGAACCACTTCATTTATTTTAGGTATGTTGTTCACCTCAGTTGTACAAAAATTCCTTTCTATATCTCAATGTCAGCAGCTCTCCGTGCTTTTATTGCTGCATAAGTCAATTGAACTATTGCATTGGTTGTACTTCCCAATAAGGAATGTTGATGCCCTTATACAGTTACAAAATGTTCTACCATTTTCCCTAGTTAAACTTTTGTTTGTTTTATTGTTTTGGATTGTGGGACATTTAGGCAGTATTTACATTCTGGTGTAGGCGCATTTGTGACTGGGTCCAGGAATTGCATGCAGTTTCCTTTTGTAGTCTTTTGTAGTCTTAAGGTTCTTGAATTTTAAAAGCTATTTTGATTTTGTTCTCAGGATTTCTTGCTTGCATTATTATACTACAATTTGCTACAATACATGCAGATTGTTTGTCTGAATCCTTGGTAGTATCTTATTTTTTTTTGTAGGGGGAATTCTTAGATGTGTCCCCAGAGACTGTGGTTCCCGCTGGCACCAGTGGACAAGAACACTCTGTATCTGCTGTGGAATGTGTTCTGCCTGACATTGCACAAGATCTGCGTACAGAATATATTTTGTCTAGAAAAGAAGAGATTGAGCAGGTCAGTTTCATTTTATCTGTTATCAAGCTGCAAAGCTGAATAATGTTCTTAGCATTCGTTCCAACAATCCTGATTTCAGAAGGACTGCCCTGTCTTTTGGACACTGTCAAACTGTCCCATCCTTAAATTGAAGTGTCCTGTGGGTTGGGGGGTGTCACATAACTACAGGAAGAGGCTGGGAGCTGCCAAGCAGTCCCCAGAGACCTGCTGAACCCCCTTGTATGATGACAATGGACGCATTTTACATCTCCAAAAGTTGTGCAATGGGGGAGTGGTCTCACACAAGTTAACACCAACTTTTATGAACACCTTTGGTGCACACAAAGTTTCAACTACGTCCTACCCAGTGTTGGAAGGTATATTCTTTATTCTTTCAATTGTTTTACAATTCCATTGAGCCTATATGTTAATGTTTTAATAATATCCTTCAATTGTGTACATTTATATTAAAAAGTTTGACAAACAACACAACCCAGACCAGTGTGTTCACATTTTGGGATTAGATTTTTGGTGAGGACATGATCTGGATTTGCATATAGGCAGCCTCAATCCTAAATCTTGGGTGTTCTGAAATTACATCTAAAAATTACACATTGACACCACAGTTGGAGCAGTTTTCTCATAAGGCCTTCCAATGTGGTGGTAACACCAAGTGGTATGTAACGTAGGAGAGTACTTCCAGTCCTGTCTGATTTGTGTGATTACCAATGGATATGGAGATCAAGGCCCAATTGATAACCCTTGATCACCACTATTGAGCGCTCCAATACAAACGTTGCTCAACTACAACAAGATTGTTTTTTTATTTCCTCCATTTTGTTTTGTGTAATGGTGCGTACATACATTTTTGGTAATAGAGGATAAGACTTTATTCCTTGAGTCCCCAGTATTTTATGCTGTACCTAGCCAGTTGGAAAGTGCTCTTGCTGATAAATGCATCTCTAGTACAATCCATGATCTAGAAGTGAAAATGTGCTTACAGTATACCTGCTAGGTGAATTCCTGAGTTTTACTTTGTCTTTCAATTTCCAGCAACAGTAACTTGTCTGCATTCTGAAATGGTCAGGAAGCTTTGAACCCCCCCCCACACACACACACACACACACACACACACACACACACACACACACACACACACACACTAATTTTTTTATCAGCACTAGTGTTTTCAAACAACCTGGTGCTGGTTATAATAAATAAGGGTGAAAATTGTAATGGGTCCCTCCATAATTGTAACCATAAATGGGAGACTCACAGTGTGAAGACCCCCCACGTGTTTCCAACCAGCCACATGCTAGATGACACTGGTGCTGGTTTCATTTAGGTAAAGGTTTGCATGCAGAATGTTTTACTGAGCCCCTACTCTGTATTACTAGCCCATTAACAATAACACTAGAGCTGTTCAACATACAGTACCCTATAGTTGGTTTTTTAATTGACCTTTTTTCAGTGATAAAATTACAATATATTTAAACAATCCCCCCCCCCCCAAAACACAAAGAAAGCAGAGCACGGTCACAGCAGAATAGTTTATCTGACATAAGAATAAATGTTTTGGATAACACAGATAATGAAACCACATGAGAGTATTTGACAAAATCTCAACAGCGCATACAAATAATAAATGAAATGAGCTGTACTCACATCAGGAGCATACATAACTAAAGAACTAAGAGTCAAATTAGCAAATCGCCGCTGAGAAAAAAACTGAGATAAGAGAACAGCAATCTAAGAGGGGTGGGAGGTGAAATGTACAGGGTGCACATGACCTTATAGTAACAAAACATCAATATTCCAGCTCACTGGAGGAGTCCTCAAGCAACATCCCAGCCGTAAAAGCATCATTGAGATAACCGTTGAGTCAAAAGGTTTTCCATACCCTATATTTAAGTTAATAATGAAAATTGGCAGTATACACATACCAACTTGGCCTGATTGCCAAACATGGCTGCCATGGACTACAAGAAACAACGCAAAGTCTTTTTTTTTTATAACTGATTTTGTTCAATGGGTGGAAGAAGAATTACCGGTAGTTGCTGTTTGCTCCCATACTCTTTACGATTATAGTTACAACGTGCCGTTTAGTTGGTAATTCAGAACTATAATCATGCAACATATAGCCAGCATTCCTTTCCCTGAGAAGCAAGGTCATTTGCTGTCTGGATCAGTCATGGAGTATATGCGAAAACTGGTTTCCTATCTCTACGATGGAGGATTTGGTTACACCCGCACAGTTTCCTAATGTGAAACTACAAACATTTGTCCTTGAATACAAAAAAGCATTTTATAATTAATTAGTATTAAGGCTCGTCTAACCTCGCAAGTTAGATTTTGAAAACGGGGCAGCACGGATGGTGTAATGGTTAGCTTACTGCCTCACAGCTCTGAGGTCATGGGTTCTATTCCCACCATGGCTCTAACTGTGCAGAGTTTGTATATTCTCCCCGCACTTGCGTGGGTTTCCTTCGGGTGCTCCGGTTTCCTCCCACAATCTAAAAATATACTGATAGGTTAATTGGCTCCAAAAACAAAAATTAACCCTAGAATGTCTGTGTGTGCGTGTATATGTGGTAGGGAATATAGATTGTAAGCTCCACTGGGGCAGGGACTGATGTGAATGTTCAAATATTCTCTGTAAAGCGCTGTGGAATATGTATGCGCTATATAAGAAACTGTTAATAAATAAATAAACTAAGTAATTTACTTAGTTTATACTAAAAGTTATGGTCAGGTTGCTCTGGGTATTTGAAGTTATGTTTTCTACTTTGATAAAATAAAATGAATGTAGAAATGTATACCAGCTACTTATGCTAAATCACTTATATACATGTATATTTTTCTTATAGAATGATGAAGACAACAACTTTGTTGCAATACTGTACTGTTCCACCATGTGAAAAGTTATATAATAACAGACTTTCTAAAACTATCTTCTCTGTACACTGTACATTTTCTTGGTTTGGTTGGTGTAGGCAGCAGGTATCTCTGCTAATCTTGCTATTTCAGAGCTTTCATTTAACCTTGTTAACACTGGGTGACATTCTTCTACCCCTTTTACACTGCCGAAAAATCCGGGTCAGCTGCGGGTCAGACCCGGATCATCAGCGGTGTAAATGGGGTATATCCGTGTCCATTTACACGGGTCCTCTACCCAGGTCCTGACCTGGGTAGAACCCAGATAGGACCCGTGTAAATGGCGGTGTAAATGGTCCCGCTGCAGTGCAGGCACCCGCAGCGGGTCCACAGCGTGCAGCGCTGGGGAAGATGTGCCCAGCTGCTGCGGGAGGAGGGGGGTCCCTGCGGCTGCTGAGGGGAGGGGGGGGGGGTACCTGTCCTGTCAGCCTGCACTCGGAGCTCAGAGGAGGGGATGATGTGCACCGCTGCTGTACCATCCCCCGGCAGCCGGTCCCTGCGGCGAATTGACAGTCAGTGTCGGCGGTCCCTCCAGCGCATAGGAACTAGTACTAGTTCCCATGCGCCAGAGGGACCCCCGCCACTCACTGTACATTCGCCGCGGGAACTTCGCGGCTGCGGGGAGTGGGTACAGCAGCGGCGCACATCATCTCCTCCGATGAGTGAGCTCCGACCTCAGGCTGACAGGTACCCCCCTCCCCTCAGCAGCCGCAGGGACCCCCCTCCTCCCAGCACCCGGGGACAGCACTCCCCATCTACCCCCTAAAAAACACAGAACCTGGGTCAGCCCTGCCTTAAATATTTTATATATATATATATCAATTATAAATATATATATTTCTATAAATATATATATATATATATATATATATATATATTTCTATAAATATATATATATATATATATATATATTATATATTTATATAAATATATATTTATATAAATATATATATTATATTTATATAAATATATATATATATATATATATATATATATATATTATATTTATATAAATATAATATATATATATTATTTAAGGCAGGGCTGACCCAGGTTCAGTGTAAATGGTGCAGACCCAGGTCCGTCCCTGGTCAAAGTGCTGTGTAAATGGGGTATAAAGCAGGGTCAGACCCTGGATACTCCAGCATTCAAAGACCAGGGTCCGACCAGGGTTTTTGGTGTAAAAGGGGTATTAATGATTTAGCTTATCTCTGATGGTCAGAACAACCAAATCAGCATGTCATCCAGCTTGTATGCACTATGTCGCTGAGGATGACCGCTCCTGTGCATTGCCAATGGCATCCTCCGTCATCTGTACATGCAGGACGATGGAGAATATCCCTAGTAAGAGCCATGCTCCACCCCCTAACATCACTTGTCTTGGGCCAGCATCAGCAAGTGTGTATGCACTTGCCGAAGTTGGCACCCTACCGCGTCTCCCCGCACTAGATGTTGCTGAGTACACGCTTCATCCAGTGTGCGCCCAGCTAAAGCCTTTCATATTTATCTATAAACACAGTTGTAGTGCTGCCTTCTGCAGTGCTTATATATTGTAGCCATGTTATAAAATTCAAAGAGGTGGGGATGTATTTTTTTTTGGGGGGGGGGGGGGGGGGCTAAATATGTCTGGCTACTGTATTGTAAAGGTAAAACAATGTAGGAAAAATATTTTGTTATAGGGCCTATGTTGGAGTTAACATTATTGGCCCTTAGATACATAGACTGAAACCACTGAAGAAGCGGTGGTTTGAAAAGAGCTGTATAGTAAATGTAGCCACATAGAATCAGACATTGGTGAATAACACTGTTGTCCTTTTTTTCTCTCCAGGCCTTTGCTCAAGACTGCAAGACATTTGCTTGTGTTGCAAGCACGTTACTGAAAAAAGATCCATCTATAGAAGCTGCCGTGACGAATGCCCTGCGATCTAGTCTGCAGGACGTAGCTGGACGATGTGTGCAGGAGCTGACTAACCTCATAGATCACTATGACAAAGTTCTTGTTGACAGTTCAAATAGACAAAATGACTAGGACCTACAGTATGCGTAGCTAGTGCAGACTGAAGTATTAGGACAATCGGCTTGCTGAGTTAGCCTGATTCTATTTTTTTTTTATTAATGAAATTTCCGTTCTTCTGTTGCAAAGGCATTAGAACCATTGTTTCCGCTGCTATTACTCCTTATCTACAGTATGTTTATTACATTTTGCTCCAGTCTTCCCCATTGTGTTTTGTCATCTAGTGAAAAAAAAAACATTTATTTTCTCTTATCTTTTCTGCAAAACAAAATATGGAGATGGAATAAAATAAAGACCTACAGCAATGGGGAAAAAAACGTGGATTATTTCTATGGAGGTATTGTTGATGGTGTACCATGTATGCCAAGTGATAGAGAAGTATTAGAACACGAGGACATGCACTGACACTGAAGGGAGGGAATATTCACAGAAAGAGTAGTGGATAAGTGGAATATCCTCCCATCAGAGGTGGCAGAGACTAAGACAGTAGAGCAAGTTAAACATGCATGGGATAGACATATTAATATCCGTACAAAGAAATAAGGAACAAATAGGGTTTAAGCACAAATATAATTAAAAAAAGGGGCAGGCTAGATGGGCCAAATTGTTCTGATCTGCAGTCACATACTAAGTTTCTATGTTAAAAGAAAAACTATAGCCAAGACTAAATACTTTGAGTTTGCTAGAAGTAATGTTGGTATGGTTTCACCTGCACTATTTACATGTTACTGTTTACATTTAAGCTTTGATTCTGTGGAACTGTATAACACATTAAAACATCACAGGGCTAGGAATAAACATAGCTCAGGCCAGATGCTTGTATCCAGTGTTCTGTAGTGACTGACAGAAGGACCATATACATGAAGAGAGAAGGAAGGAGTGGAGATGTGTTTTGATCATATTTGCCTTCATACATACAGTAGATCTCTTCTTCAAATTGTTGTGCTTCACAATTCATCCTCAATCATGTAGATGACCAGAGATAAATAGTTTTCTGTTCAGAACCCCAGACTGCTTCAAATATTCCCACTTGCAAGATAAATTAAAGACTATACTGTTTATATGATTTATACTGATGTGTCCTGCCCTAATTCCCCACATATTGTGGCTTCTTTTCAAAAAAGAGAATGCAATTGAAGTTGTGGTGTGAAGCACTCATGAGTTTCCGGGGTAAATCTATTTCCAGTAGAGAAGCGCTCATTTGTTCCAATGGTGAAAGCTCTAGGACATAGGTAGAAAAAAAGGCTCACTTGTGTCCCCTCAGATTTCAGACATTGGTAGTGCTGACCTAATTTCTGGTTACACATATCCACTGCCCCTTACTCATATGGTTACCACAGGCTATTTCTTTATGATAATGCAAGGATCTGCCTCTGTACAGTATGTCAAAGATCTGTGCTTGTGCACACAAGAACGGGCAATGTGACTGTTGATCGCAGTGAAGGGTAATACAATGAGGTTAAAGTCCCATTTCTGCTTAACTACCTTTCTTCATAACCACTTACTCTAACTGGGTACCTTGCAGGATGAGTTTTAATCATGTGCTGATGCAGTGCTGTCAAGAGTAGGTCAACTTTTTTGTCCTCTTTCCAGGATCTCCGAACTGGGGAGGCCAAAAATGGTCAATACTGGGATTGGCCTCCTGCTGGGAACTGCTTTGAAGCAACCTTTCAGCAGGCAGGTGGACTTAGCTGAGAGGGAGGGCAGAGATGGCAGCGAGTTCTGACTGGGGGAAACAGATGTGGTGAAGACAAAGATGGTAGCAGGTGCATGACCTCTAACATCCCACTGCATAGCCACACAACATGTTTCCCGGGCAGCCCCTGAGCCTGCCTGGCAAGAAGGGATGACAGGCGCATGACTTCAATCCTGGGATTGGCATTCCTACTCCGAACTGTATTTTGCCTCCTAAACTTTGAATATTGGTTATTCCGACATATTCAACATTATATGTACTCCTTAGTCAATGTGGTTGCTCTTTGTGGACAGTTGAACCCTTTTGAGATGATGTGCATGTAGAAAATGTCCTGTGCCTTATCTGGTGTCTATAAAATAATTATTTTTTAGAGATGACTCCTCTTATAGGTTTAGAATAGAGACTTGGGGGTAAATTTACTAAAGTGTGGGTTTTTAGAAGTGAGAGAGGTTGCCCATAGCAACCAATCGCTTTCTACTTATCAACTTTTAGAGGATAATAGCTAGAATCTGATTGGTTGGTATGTGGCAACATTTCTCACTTCTAAAAACCTCACACTTTAATAAATTTGCTTCTTAGTGGCTAGAGGGTACAAAATAGTGTGGGGAAATATATAGACAAGATGGAGTGCATGTTCTTCCAGCTTTGAGGTTCTATAGACAAAATACAAAGTTCTAAAGAGATGGTACAGATGTCCAGATACAATACGCCCATAGTGTCCCCTCTCTGTGGTGAATAGTGCATTCTTTTATCTATGGTTGTCTTCTAATAATACCCTTTTGGAGCTATACCAAGCCATCTACCTTAGCCAAGGAAATAGTGAGCTCTTCTGTTCTGACGGGACCAAGGTTTTTGCTCCTCTCCTTCTGACAGCCGTGTCCTCGTATAAAAAGTCTGTTAAAGCATAACAACAATGCAGTGAGGGTAGGTTTACCTGTTCTCTGGGCGCACAAATGCCAACATCCATCAGCAAATGGTGCCAAAGGATAGACTTTTAAATGCCCATTGTTAATATGTTGCATAAGTATTTGTGTTTGTCTACTTTGCTCGACTGCAAAGATTCCAGCACTTACTGTATGCCTCCCTCATTACTCTTTAATCCTTCTTATGATCTCTCCTAAAAAGTGGTTCATAATCTTAATTTTACTGCAGATGTCAAGTACTCCCTCCCTACTATGGTCCTGTTTTTGTCTCCTGATTTCCCAAATCTGGGTCACCTGTTGCTGGGCTCTCCATTCCTTACTCCCATACCTCTTCAGCCTTTCTCCTCTTTTTCTGACATACTCTCGTTTTGTCCCCTTCCCCATTTCTTAAGGCCCTACACACTAGACTATTTTTTGAATGATATGGGTGACTCTGATGCATCGTAATGACAAATCATTCAAATCAGTGTATGCACTATCTGCGTGCTCCTTCAGTCATAAGCGACGTCTTCTGGCCCTTCATGAAGCTCAACCTGAGGATATCGTCAATAACAGCATACTCCTGTATTTGGCCACTGAAAGTATATTATAAGGTCTTTTGCATGAATGCACACAGTGTGTGCACTATATTGTTTGTCCATGAGGTAAATGGAAATCGTTGACGACCTTTCCATTTACTTTTGCCTTTTGTCTAGTGCAGTGGTTCCCAACCCTGGTCCTCAAGTACCCCCCAACTGCATGTTTTCCAGGTCACCCGGCAGGTGCACTCATTATTCAGACACATTTTAAAAGATCCACAGGTGGAGCTAATTATGTCACTTGTGATTCTGTGAGAAGACCTGGAAAACGTGCACTGTTGGGGGTACTTAAGGACCAGGGTTGGGAACCACTGCACTAGTGTGTACCGAGCATAACATTTCATTCACAAGAATAGTAATTTGAGTTGTAGTATTTACTTTCTGATGTCACAGTATTATTTCTTGCATTGATGTTGTCTGCTACAGTATGTGATGTAACTATGATGCTTCCAAAATCTAAATACAGTATATATTTTTTAAATACTTTAATTTTAATAAACCTATAGCCTATGTTCTGAATAAATCCTGTACATTGTAACACTAACAGTCTAAATTTGATTCAAGAGAAATTAATTATGCTATTTTGCTATGACCTTATTTTTTTATTTCTAAAATATAAAATAAACATTTTATTATTAAATTCAATAGTTGTAATTCATTATTTTAATTAAATTAATTGTATTATTTTGTTTTGATTGAGAGACTAAAAGCTATTTTTTGCTATACTGGGAGACCATTGTGATGATGTGTAATGCAAAGGCTGGTATCTCCAGGGTCTGTAGGCCAGTGTGTCTGGGAACATCAGTAACAGATATATCGCATCTTCGACGTAGCACAGCCACATTATCTAAAGATATATATTGGCGCATCATTGGCCGCCTGTACACTCGCTGCTTAAGTCGTCTGTGACTGACAGTGGTACCAGGTGGTATGCCTAGTTGTGACGTCAATCACCACTGATCTGGCATTGTGTATGCAGAACACACTGCCCAATCTGTCTATAGATATATCTGCAGATATATTTTTATACTTGTTTGGTGTGGCCGAGCACACTGCCCTGTTGCTGTAGCTGGTCGGGTGCACCGTCAAAGATTATGTAGACTGTGGCGGGTGTGGACGTAGCACTCCAGACATTGTAGTAATCCAAAAAAGTTTATTTGCAGACAAGCAACGTTTCAATGCATGTGCATTTTCGTCAGGAGCCTGACGAAAATGCACATGCATTGAAACGTTGCTTGTCTGCAAATAAACTTTTTTGGATTACTACAATGTCTGGAGTGCTACGTCCACACCCGCCACAGTCCAGATATATTTTTATAGATGTGTAGCCAGCCTAAGGGTTTTAATTTTGCCCACTGGTGTAATAAGGGTTTTTGATAAAAACATTTAAGCACACCACTAACTCATACATCTGATTCATACTGAATGTGATTGCGTTAAGTTTCACTGTTGATAAGCAGACATGTAGCTTCATCAAGGAAATAATAACCACCAACAGGTGGGAAGTCTCCCACTACCGTAAACCTCATAGGTTGTATGCTAAACAAATTGAGAACGGCATTTTTTTGGTATACGGTCCTTAGGTCGACATGCATTGGGTCAACAAATTGAGAACGGCATTTTTTTGGTATACGGTCCTTAGGTCGACATGCATTGGGTCAACAAGAAAGCCGGCTCCTGCATCATTCAGAGGAGAGGCTCAGAAGATGAAACATCTCTGCGTCTCTCCTCAGTCCGTCTCGGTTACCGGCCGGAATAGCCGGTGTTTCTTATTTTCTGAAGACTTGGACTACTTTGGAACGAAGAGGACAGATCTTCGCCTGAGGACCTTGGTAAGTTGGATTTCCTTCCACAGGTCCCCCTATGGATTTCTTCGGATCCAGGACCCCGGACTCTTCAGCCCTGGAGCCCCAGAATTAAGGCCCCGGACTCTGCAGCCCCAGACCCAGGAACCAAGGCACCGGACCCCGGATCCTGGAGCCCCGGACCCAGGGACCTACAGACGGGATCAAGATAGGTAAGTATCAGTATGTGTGGGCTTTGGATGTAATAAAGCTTTATTTTTCATGTGTTTCAGGGTGTTTATTTGACTATTTTTCATACTGTGGAACTACAAGTGCCAGCGGGCCCTTTAATGCCTCACATGCTGGGACTTGTGGTTCTCCAACTCCCAGTTTGGGGGGAGAGTATAGTTTCACAGTATTAAAAAAATTGTTTATTCTGTTTTTTTACACTGAATCAGTCCGGTGGCCACCGCTCCAGTCCTGGAGGGGGGGGGGACCCCTTTATTGGGGGGTACCCACTCCCCCAGGGCCCCTGGCCAGGCTGACTGGTCAGGAGGGATGAATACTTTGGCTGGGGGGACTTGTATAAAAAGTCTCCCCCTGGCTGTGCCATTACCCTGCTGGCTGGTTTGGCCTGGGGCTGGTTCTTAAAATACGGGGGACTCCTACTTATTTTGTCCCCTGTATTTTGGAAACCAGTACTGGGGCTGGTTTTAACATCAGTCTAAATCCTAAGAAAAAGAAAAACTCCTGGCCTAACCCGGCTCCAGAAAGTCGACATCTTAGTGCTGGTTCAGTTAAAAGATAAGGGCCCGTGTTACCTCGAACCATCCAAGCCTTTAAGTGTTTCGTCCCATCCCAGACGTGCACTCGTGCGTTACTGAGACAACGGTGTAATTATAGTTAAAGCATCCGTGGTATAAACAATACCTGTAAGTCAATACAGTCAAACTCAACAAACGGTATTCCTCAAGTCTCATATATCATCATGTGCCATGAGCGGGAGGCCTTCATTTAAAGACTGTTCAGCATCCGCTGCTGTAGAGAATTCGTGGCAGGTGTCCCACTTGAATATACGTAGTTTTGCAGGGTATATTAGGGCAAACTTTTTAGAATCCTTGAACAGTCGCGTACAGATTGGGGTAAATGCCTTGCGAGCTCTGGTGACCTCAGCAGAGTAGTCTTGAAAGATACAAATTTTTGTGCCATCCCAGCTCAGGTCATGCTTTTTCCTAGATGCGTGCCAAATGGCTTCATTATGCTGGAAGTTTAAAGCTTTAAAGATCACTACTCTGGGCCGTCCTCCAGAGCCCCTCTGTATAGGGCCTATGCGGTGCGCCCTCTCCACCACCATATCCCCACAAATATCAGTTATGTCCAAAAATTCAGGCAGAGTGGTTTGTAGAAACTTATGCAGCTCAGCTCCCTTTATAGAATCAGCTAGCCCAGTCACCCTTAAGTTGTTCTTAAGTGACCTTTTTTCCAGATCTGTAACTGCTCCTTAGATGCTGCAGCATTGTCTTGCTTTAATATAGTTACATCATGAAACAGGTCCCCAACCCAAGGGGCAGACTAGATGGGCCAAGTGGTTCTTATCTGCCGTCAAATTCTATGTTTCTATGTTAACCCTATTTTCAGTGACTGGGAGGCGTTTAGAGAAGTTTTTCAGCTGAGATTTAGGGGGAAATTTACTAAAGGAAATTTGTAAAAAATAGGTGTATTTGTATTTATAAATACAATTATTTTTGACATTTACTATCCCGAAAATAAGGCAATTCGTAATCGTATTGATAGCACATCAATACGAATACGAATTGCCGTATATACGGGATCGTAAATGTCAAAAATAAGTGTATTTCTAAATACAAATACACCTATTTTTTTACAAATTTCCTTTAGTAAATTTCCCCCTTAATGTCCAGCACTGCTTTATCAAACTTTGCAGCCTGTGTATCCATCATAGGATGCATTGTTTTCTGAATAGCCTTTAATGGGGATATCCCCTTGAGCAGTGGGTATGTAGGGAGCTTTGGGACTCCGCTGGGCATGTGTACCTGGTTCTGTGTCCAAATCTACAGTGTCATCCTCGTGTAGCAGTGGTCTTTTAGCGGTGTGCGGGGCGGTTGAGGTAACGGAGCTCTCTCAATCTGCTGCCAGCAGCACGAGAGCCGGAACCAGAAGCCTCCGCAGTGTGCGCTTTTATGCTTAATTGTCGGATAAGTTGTTCCCTGTTGAGGAGTTTTGGGATGTACTTGTGAAATGTATCTACCAAAAAAAGCTTTAAAAGCTGGCAGGATAGCGACCAAAATACCACAATACCCTTTACAACCTGAGGTTGAGCTGGGAGTGTACCCAGTGATACAGCGATTGTTACAACAGGAAATCCAAATCTGGACCTCGACCATGGCCACAGTCCCACTTTTCCTGTGAAAAAGATTGGGGAAAAATGGGACTGTGGGACAATACTACAATTGCTACATTTGAAAAAGAAATTAACAACAGAGCTCAGATCTCCTGATTAGCTGCAATAATAACAAAGTATCTATCCATCCAACCTAAATATATGCTATAACCACACAGATATATACCCTAATATACTACAAAGTAAGAGACGAAATAAATAAAGACACACACATCTAGCCGATTTGGACACTGTACATTTTATTAAAGAATTTCTTCTTACACCCTATCTACGAAAAGTTTTTATATTTTCGCTGTGGCAACATATCACAATCTTAACATAAATTAATAAAAGTTAATTTTTTTATATTTAGTACTCCTAGTGCGCCATAAACAGACTCCTTCTCTATCCTCTCCCCCCTTTTACGTCTAACTCAACAGTCTGAGGCTGCACCCCCTGTTTTAAATACAATAAATTACAACAAAAATAAACAATAAGGAGTCAATCTGAAAAAGAACAAATACACTCAGAATTAGTTCTTGTGCGGGTTTGCCTCTCGACATCCCTTTGAACCCCTTTGACCACCTCACTCTGCACAAGTAGCTGAACTGGTGGCACTGACCAGGGCATGTGAACTGGCAGAAGGGAAATCAGTCAATATATATACCGACTCTAGATATGCTTTTGAGAGGGGTGCAGGATTTCGGGGCCCTATGGTGCCTCAGAAATTTCATGATGGCAGTTGGCACACCAGTGGCGCATGCAACCTACAAGAAGAAACTCCTGGCAGCTATTCAGCAACCAGACAGGATGGCTGTTATCAAATGCAAGGCCCATACATCGGACAAGGATCTGGTGTCCCTTGGTAATAGCCGCACTGATAAGGCAGCGAAAAGATGTTATTCCCCTGTAAACATTTGTACATTCCACATGATGTCTACATCAGAACTCACAGAGATGCAGAATTTGTGTTCCCCACAGGAGAGGGCAGTTCAGAAGTCGAAGGTATGTGGCCAAGAGTCCACCGGACTCCGGAGAGATGGACAAGGAAAACCAATGGCCCCCAGGGTGTACCTCCCTGGCCTGGCAGAGGCAGCTCATGGGCTGGCTCATCTTGGCAAAGAAGGTATGTACAAATTGGTCAAGGCATATTGGTGTGCCCCAGGATTCGCTTCACAAGCAGGTAGAATGGCAATGTCATGCCTCACCTGTTTGAGGAAGAACATTGGAAAAACTATTCCAACAGAGCCATCCCACATCCCTCCTACAGGTAATACAAATTGACTTATTATTTTGTGTTGACATATTTTCCAATTAGGTAGAGGCATTCCCTGCTGCCTCCAACACTGCTACCTTCACAGCAAGGAAAATATGTCAAGAATTTGTTTGGAGGTATTGTATCCCAAAGGTTATCGAGAGTGAAAGAGGCACTCTTTTCACTGGAGAAGTCTTCCAAGTCATGTGCAAACTCCTGGACCCAAGCAAGTGCCAAGGTTGAGAGAATGAATGGTACTATTAAGAACAAACTGTGTAAAGTTATGGCTGAAACAGAGTTACTATGGCCAGAGGCACTGCCCATTGTGCTGCATAGTATAAGAACCACTCCCAGAGCTTAATTTGTCCCCCTTCGAAATATCGTTCGGCAGGCAGCCACATGTTATGATAGATCCACAGTATGATCTTAAATGTAACCAAGAAACTGACTGTACAATACATATTAAAGATGAACCAACAACTGAGAATGCAGCAAAGGAAAATTAATTTGTCGACACCTGACATGCCTGTTGAGAAGTGCCATAACCTTGAACCAGGAGATTTTGTTATGTTCTGGCATTTGCTACGCTCAGGTTGCTTGATAGACCGTTGGGAAGGACCATACCAAGTCTTGTTGACCAGCACTACTTCAATAAAAGTCGTAGTGAGAGAGACTTGGGTACACTTGTCCCACTGCATGAAAGCCAGAAAGTCCTTTGTATTGAGAGCGAAGGAGAAGAAATATCGCTATAGGCACTGTTCCAGGAGGATTGAAAAGCAGCCAAGGTCGAGCAACCTGTACAATCTACAGAAGAGACAGTATAACAAAGACTAATGGTAAAAGAATGGAAGGACTACAATCAACAGGTTCTTAGTTCTATTTTTTTGTTTTCTTTTTCTAATCAAGGACATTTTTTTTAGCTGCCAAGTTATAGAAAGAATGAAGCAGGGTTCTGAAAGTGTGTTAACTGACTCAGGTCAGGTTGAGATAGAGGGCCTTATTCTGGTTGGAGCGGCCGGGCCGTACGCGTACGTCCCGGGGTTTTTCATGATCTGCGCATGCGTAAATTCGCTAATGCGCAGGCGCGACCACTCCACAACGCTTACGGACGGGTCTCTACGTGCGAAAAAACCTGTACGCGAGTGTACGGGCATTGGGGGCGGCATAGGGGCGTGAAAAGGGGAGCGGCCGAAATAATGAGGGAAAATGGGCGTAAATATGGGCGTACACGGGGGTGTGCACCAAAAATGAGCGGTGCTACTACCGCACGATCGACTAAGGCACCGTTCATTTCGGACACAAAACAGGCGGCTGCCAACCGCCATCTCAAACCACCCCTACAGATACCGCATGCCAGCGTGCGCCTGAGTTTGCTAATTAACGCTGATTCCTACTCAAACACATACACCTGAATGTAATAAGCAATGCTGCAGTCTATTAAGTCCAAACCATGATTTCACTACCTGCAAGCCACACACAGCACTCAAACACATTGGAAGCTTATCTTTCTATACTTCTCGACATTTAAAGGTTTGTTTAATTTAAGGTAAGAATCTTTTGAAGACCTGCTTATATATGCTAAGGTAGGTATTTGCTAAACAGTTATACACATTCACTACGTGCTTTCATAGACTTTACACAGTAGCACACTCAATCTACGCAAGTCGACATGTGTCAACGTGTTCACTCTAATACAAACATAGGTTTTGTATTTAGGATACAATAACATAAACCACATCTAACACCTACAAAGGATGTTTCAGCAATGTTTTAAGCCCATGACCACTATTTTGCACATTAATTAATTCAATCAATTAATTAATTTTCATAATTATAGTTGAAAGGCAAGATTTGCAGGTCCATATATATGAAGGGTATGTCAGCGTACACGGACGTACGCTCACTCTCACGAGCGGTGACATAAGCTGACTTTTCTATTGAAAACAATAGGGACCCGTCCGTGCAAGCTGGCGTACGCTCAGATCTCCGCAAGAAGGCGGTGGGAAGACGGGCGAGAGACGTCCGTAAACGGCGGCGTACGCTCAGTTGTACGCCAGTTGTCGGAGTGTAAGGGCTGGCCCGTCCGTGTACGTTGGCGTACGCTCATTTGTACGCCACTCCCCTTCTGCGTTGTTTATGCCCGTACGTATGCGGCAGAGTTGTGGGTGGACTTAACCCCAACGGCCGCGTGCGGCTAGCGTACGTTAATAGCGAACGTACGCACGTTTGGCCGCTCCGATCAGAATAAGGCCCAGAATCCCTAAGTAAGCCTGATACGTTATCCAGAGCCGGAGTTGGTAAGAGTGTGTTAGAGTGGTGATCCGGGGAAAAACAAAGCATACAGAAATCATGAGTGTAAGGACGAGAGACACCACGGAAGATGTGAGTTTGCTATATGACCCTATAATCGAAACCATCATCCATTGAGAGATACCATGCCAGGAAATGTATATAATTGTGCTACCCATTGATTTTTCTGGTGGTCCCCAAATCTGCTTCTTGTTGTCCCTTTGTCCCCAGCATCTATTTTAGGTTAGGTGAAGTCCCCACACCCTACCAATGGTACTAGGCATCAAGCCATGCATATAAGGGTTGTTTACCCTTCCCACTCGTCTGTCCCCAATTAATAAATTGTTAGGTAATTGTGCCCCCCATTTATCCATAATCTAGGGTTAGCCATAGTGCATAATGATTAATTCACCTTAATGTAAAACCATATACCTCTAAAATAGTATTTTTCCATTTAAGTAATATTTTTATGATTTTGTTTTGTGTTGCCAGATATTTTGAAATGTGACAGTTATATTTTACTGTCAAATGGTGTACTGTCCAAGTTGTGTTGCATCCACGCCTCACTCCCATACACAGCCATTTTGGTTTGCATATTTACGTAAATAGTGAATAGAAGCAAGTAGGAATATTGTGCGAACTCAGAGGGCACCCATACTCCACAATCACAAATAATAAAGTTATTTGGTTTAATATTGCTACACATAGTATTAATGGTAATACACAATTTCACCAGGACATATTTAGTATCTATGTGATCACCCTCTTACACGCAGCTCTCCAATGTTTGTTTGCGCAGCATTTACCATTCAGAAGTTATGGACATTATATCTATTAACCTATACATTGCCACGGGGAAGGGCTCACAAGGAAAATCCAGTTGAAACCAGATACACAGCAGGAACCCCTAGACAATGACGAAGCCTTGAACAAAGAACCAGCTGTGCATCTTTACTGTACCAGTCAGGAGAAGTGAAACCTGACCTCTTGACCAATGAAGAACTTTATTGTATCCCATTGCCTGGACCCTATATAATGCTGCTCATGGACTGAGGACATTCTATTCTATTCCACTGTGCTCAGGATTTTGAATACAGTGCCCCGGTCTGGGGGGGAGGGGCACCTGCCTGTGAGAGAGACGGTAACTGTACTTTTTGTATTGTTTGTAGTTGTATTTAAGCTGAGTTGTACTTGCATTTGTTTTTCCCCTGTTTTGTTAGTTATTGTTAAGAATTGAATACTGTGTACTTGTGTTGTACTCTTTTACCCCTTTTGTCCATTAGGGACTTAATACATACGGTGAAGGACTTTGTACCCTAACTCTGAATTCATACCAAGTCTCGTGTAATTTATTCACAATAAGTGGAAGTGCTTACAGTAACGATACCTGGTACATTGAGAGTGTGTTTAAGTACGTAGTACTGGTAAGGATGCCACAATAAGGGTATTGGTGTAGCATGAGATACGCGGACAAGGTACAATACGTGGCAATACGCATTGGTTCGCCTGTAGTTAGGAATAAAGGGTAAAAGTTTACGGACACTTTACGTAAACTGCGAAACTTACTTATTGTCCATTGGTTTGGGATTTATTAGGATTTAACACTGTCGACCTAGCCATTGGCAACCTAATGCTTGCGTCAACCTTCTGTTGTCAACCCTTTGACCCATACCCATTTATTTAAACCCAATTCTCATGGATCCCCAACAGTACATGTTTTCCAGATTTTCTAGCGGGAGCACACATTATGTGTGTCGTGCATTAATAGTGTGCGACATATGTGTAACAGGCATTATGTGTATAAGGGTATTAATAATGTGTAACATATGTGTAAGGGGCATTATGTGTGTCATTATGTGTATGAAGGGCATTAATAAAGGTTGGCATATGTGTAAGAGGCATTATGTTTATATGGAAATTAATAATGTGTGTCATGTGTAAGGGGCATTACTGTGTGGAATTATCAGGGGTCCCGAGAGAAAGGGGTAGGGGGTACAAATTACCCAGGCCAAAGTCTGATGGAAGGGCCCATTAAGTGACAGCAGCAGCTGCAGCTCTTCTTCTCTGCCCAGCACACACTGCTTTGTGCTGGGTTGCAGTGTGGCCATGGAGGTGCTTAAAATACAATATTTTCTCAGGATTTTTTTCTTAATGTGAATAATGTGAGGAGTAATGTATGTAAGGTAAAGTGGTACTGTAATGTGAATAAGTGACACCATCGCATGATATAATGTGAATAAAGTTGCACTACTGTGTGGCATAATTTGAATTGGGGGTACTATTGGAGGTTATTCTGATCGGAGCGGCCAAACGTGCGTACGTTCGCCATTAACGTACGCTAGCCGTACGCGGCCGTTAGGGTTAAGTCCACCCACAAATCAGCCGCTTACGTACGGGCGGAAATACCGTGGAAGGGGAGTGGCGTACAAATGAGCGTACAGCAACGTACGCGGACGGCCCAGCCCTTGCACTCCGACAACAGGCGTACAACTGAGCGTACGGCGCCGTTTACGGACGTCTTTCGTCCGTCTCCCCACCGACTTCTTGCGGAGATCTGAGCGTACGCCAGTTTGCACGGACGGGTCCCTATTGTTTTCAATGGAAAACACAGCTTATGTCACCGCTCGTGAGAGTGAGCGTACGTCCGTGTACGCTGCCATACCCTTCACATATATGGACCTGCAAATCTTGCCTTTCAACTACAAATCTCACAATTGATTAATTAATCTATTTGTTATTCAATTATTGTTTTCTATTAACTCAATTGTCTACCTTAATAAAGACCTAATAAACCAACATTTGAACCCTCATTACATGTATATTTGTTATGTTCTAATGTGGCATTTTAATCACTATCTATGTGTCCCCATATTGCTGTTACTTTTAAATCAAGTTATGTTGGTGTTTCTGTATATGTACTAAATTATGTCCATAATTAGTTTGTCCAAAATGTGTAACATGTATACCTACCCTGATGTTATGTGTGATGTTTTAATCGAACAACATTAAACATTCATGCATTTTCACTATGTGTTATTTTACTCAAAAACACACACATTCACACATCAATCATTACCCCTCACCTCAAATTACAAGTATAACTTACAGTACACATCTGTATGTACCTACCCTTACAAGCCCTCTAACATATTTATTAGTAAAAACACAGGCAAGTTCGAACTGTACATAAACTTTTATTTTGGACAACAATAATAAGGGGGTGGGGGATAAAAAAAAATTAAATCCGGGCCTCCAGAAGTCCAAACAGGATCTGGAGGTACAGGAGGGTCAATACAATCTCCCTCATTAGGGCTGCCACCTCCTCCTGCTGCTGTTCAGTGTCTGTAGTGAAGGGATAAAAAAAAAAAAAAAAATATATATAACATACACAAATGTTTGTTGTATTTGTACATAATAAAAAGTTCAGAGTTATGTGTGAAGGCCACATACATTTTGAAACTACATTGAAGATGGGTCTGCTGTAAACACAGTACTCAAAAATAATATGTTAACACACACATACTGTACATAGTAAATAACATTAATTAAATTACTCCTTCATGGATGAATGTATGCTGTATCCCAATTGGTACTTTGGTTTTGGGGGACTGTCCTCTAACCTCACAATTAGGCTGTGCTATTTAAGGGTTATGACATTGTTGTGGCTTAAGCACTCCTTACTATTTTAAATTTAGGACATTGCTGTACAAATTATAGGCCTACAGCTATGTTTGTAAAGCATGCATCCGCATGGCCTCACACACTATTAACAAAACAATCTCTACATTTATGTTGCACATCATGCTGGGAACTGGAGTTACCCAACACCTGGAGCCACATTACTACCACACCACTAATGTCGGATATCTCATTGGATGTACTGTTATGTCAATTATTCAAGGGGTGAGGCATGGCCACACTCAAAAAAACCACCAAGGGGACCCTTGTTCCTGGAGAAGGACAGGACACACCCAGGGGCGTAACTAGGTTTTCAGCGCCCCCCCGCCGGATGTTTTTTCGGCGCCCCCCCCCCCGCCGCCGGCCGCCCGCCACCCGCCACCCCCCCACCTAACCTGACCCCCCTTCTCACACTTACCTGTCCCCGCAGTCTGCATCTCGCCCGGCTCTCTGCCGGGACCTGCCTGACGTCACGGTCCCGGCCGGCTCCTGCAATGAAAACTGACTCTTAGAAAATGGCTGCCCCCATACTGCAGACAGAAAACTGTCTGCAGTATGGGGGCAGCCATTTTATAATAGTCAGTTTTCATTGCAGCAGGAGCCGGCCGGGACCGTGACGTCAGGCAGGTCCCGGCAGAGAGCCGGGCGAGACGAAGACCACAGGTAACTATACCTCCGCAGCCCCCCCGGCGGCGCCCCCAATTTCTCTGCGCCCCCCCGCCACCGCGGGGGCTGCGGAGGTATAGTTACGCCACTGGACACACCTCATGGTCGCCCTGCAGTGATATGTTGCAACTAATGTTGATGTTGGATACACATATGTGGTTGTTGTGATTGTTTATGTGTAGAAATGTGTAGGTAAACATTAGACACATTATTTACTTACGGCTACTTGAGCCATCCTGGTCGCCGCTGGTTGGCTGTGCGGTGGTTGGGGGGGGTCAGGAGCAAGGGGGATGGGATGGGAATTTGGATAGAGGTAGTGGGTGTGAGTGGGGATTGGAGAGGTTTGGGGGTGGGTGGTGGAGAGGTGTAGGGGGGTTGGAAATGGGGTGGGGAGGGGGTGGGGGTGGGGGTGTGGGTGGGGGTAGGGGAGGGGGTTGGGGAGGGGGTGGGGGTGGGGGTTGGGGATGGGGAAATTGTGTGGGCCCAAGCTTGAGCCATTGTCTCGGCCTCCTCCTCCTCCTCCTCCTCTTCCTCCTTCTCCTCTTCCTCCTCCTCTTCCTCCTCCTCTTCTTCCTCCTCCTCCTCTTCCTCCTCCTCTTCCTCTTTCTCCTCTTCCTCCTCCTCTTCTTCCTCCTCCTCCTCTTCCTCCTCCTCTTCCTCCTTCTCCTCTTCCTCCTCCTCTTCTTCCTCCTCCTCCTCTTCCTCCTCCAGGGCTGCCTGCTCCTGGGCTGCCTGGTCCCGGGCTGCCTGCTCCCGGGCTTCCATGCGTGCCCTTGCCCGTGCTGAAATGTTCATGTTGATGACATCGAAATCGAAGATTGGGTTGCATAAAAAAGGGGGAAAGAATAATTCACATTAGTCATGCTCATAACCTTCCAAATTATCATTGCTGTTATATTTTAGACATTTATCATGCAAACTAATTGATATGCTACACCCAAAAACTGAGCAACTACTTAAACCCCCCCCTATACACCCCCTATACACCCCCTATACACCCCATATACACCCCCTATACACCCCCTATACACCCCCTATACACCCCCTATACACCCCCTATACACCCCCTATACAACCCCTATACACCCCCTATACGCCCCCTATACACCCCCTATACACCCCCTATACACCCCCTATACACCCCCTATACCCCCATATACACCCTATATACCCCCCATATACACCCATATACACCCCCATATACACCCCCATACTCAGGAACATATTTATAAAAAGTACACAAAACATTGCTAAAAAACGCTGACATACTAGTAATCAAAACTTACATCGGGCAATATGGCGGCGAAGGCTGCTGAGAAAAACCGGCTGCCGCCGGCGCAGGTCTGACCAGCGCCGCTCAACCTGCCCCAGGCTTCTGTGGACGCCGGTCGTCGAAAAGATCAGGCGGCGGGCAGCAGTATACGCCCGCCGCTTGTCCGCATTGCTAACATATGGGCCCCTGGGCCCCAGGTGACGGTCCATAACGTCGACCAGGGCCAACAGCTCAGGGGTGGAAAAGGGCCTAGCTCGATTACAAGTCATAGTGGCAATGGCGCAGTTATTAATTGCAGGTACATATATCACTTTTGGTGCTTGCTGATTGGTCGAAAAAATTGTTTGTTTGGTATTAACTTTATTAATCCCTCTTACATTAACAAACTGGATGCGAATAGAAACTTACGCGGACCGTTCCGATATACACACACCACAACCAACAGCATGCATTCAATGTAGAGATGAACTGTATATACAGTGTGCGGAAAATAATACACGCAACCATCAACTTATAACCACGCTGCTTAAAGGGGGCACGATACACCGATTTCCATGGAGAGGAGTACTGTATTTACAGTGTGCGGAAAATAATACACGCAACCCTCTACTTATAACTACGCTGCTTAAAGGGGGCACGATACACCGATTTCCATGGAGAGGAGTACTGTATTTACAGTGTGCGGAAAATAATACACGCAACCCTCTACTTATAACTACGCTGCTTAAAGGGGGCACGATACACCGATTTCCATGGAGAGGAGTACTGTATTTACAGTGTGCGGAAAATAATACACGCAACCCTCTACTTATAACTACGCTGCTTAAAGGGGGCACGATACACCGATTTCCATGGAGAGGAGTACTGTATTTACAGTGTGCGGAAAATAATACACGCAACCCTCTACTTATAACTACGCTGCTTAAAGGGCCACAATGCGACATGTTGCTGTATGACAATTTCATACACATTACATATGTAAGGAAAGCATTGTAACGTGATGTTTTGAAATGTGACTCACAAAGCATACACGAACTCCAACAGATACCAGCTGACAACACTCATCATTGGAATGACAGGTGCACACATTTCACGATGTAGCCCACAATGCTCCACAACCTGTGTATGTGCATATACAGGTGATTGATCAGGTGCGTTGAGACCTGCGTAATGTAAGCGGGAATTATCGGCGGGAAATATCGGCGTAAATTTGCATCTACATTGCGTGGAAAAATATACGCCCCCTTGTTCATGGCGGGAGATTAACATATAAATATTCAGTCAGATGCAGCCCACAATTGCTGCAAACATGTCTGACTCAGACGATTCCGCAGCTGAGGACGCTCTGCAGAGAGCTACAGCACAATCCCTGCTTGATGCACTGAACAAGAGGGAACAGGAGCGGAGAAGGAGGGCCCAAGAGAGGAGTAGCCTGCAAGATCAAGCGGGCCCCTCAGTAACAGGCCCTGTTGAACCTCCACCAGCTCCACAAGGGCCAAGCAACCAGCCAGAACAAGAGGTTGCATCTCTCCAAACAGGTGTGACCCAGCAGGTGCATGGTGAGAGAACTGGGGCCACCAGAAAACGTGCTGCAACATCTAGGGTGAGGACTGAGCAGGATACCACCACCAGAAAGAGAAACCCTGCATTTGTAGAGGCCGAAATGCGAATTCTAGTGCCCAGGGCACCAGGAAGCCTAGTGCCAGTGCAAGGAGAAACCTTTGGGAGAAGATCACAGAGGAAGTGAACCAGGTGGCACCAGTGGTCAGAAATTGGGACGCGGTGAAGAAAAGGTTAGTGTGTTTGTCAGGGCAATTTTTCAGCAGTCTCCAGCAGGAACTGAGGCCCTTATTCTAGTTCACTCTTTCTGCCCAAATATTTCTTAGATGGACAAAACCATGTGCACTGCAGGTGAGGCAGGTGTTACTTGTGCAGAGATAATCAGATTTGGGTGGGGTTTTACACCTGCCTCACCTGCAGTGCACATGGTTTTGTCCATCAAAGAAATATTTGGGCAGAAAGAGTGAACTAGAATAAGGGCCTCAGTTCCTGCTAGATACTGCTGAAAAATTGCCCTGGTCTTTGTCCCCCTGATGTCATATGTGTGTACATATGTTACATGTATGTTTTGAGACTAATAGAAAGGTGTGTTTGTAGATAGTGCTACACTTCAATGTCACATGTGAACACAACCATGTCTAATAACCCACATTGATATATGAAACATGCACCATTGGTGTGATGTGAGGTTATGGGCACAGTTCTGCTCATGTGAAGTATGTGATGGGACAAGAGAAAGTGTGTTTTTGAAAGAGTTGTTGTAACATGTTCCATATGATGCTACTGAAACAAGAATGACCAAACTGTGCACATGTAGCTGGTGAGAAACTACACATCCCAGTATGCCATTCCATAGTTAAATTACTCCATAATAACCACATTGTCAAGCTATGGTGGAATGTGTAGTTTCACACCAGGTGGAGGTGCCTAATTTGGCCATGGATGATGTCATTTCTGCATAGTGATGTATGTATGTGCATTTAGTGGCCTAATGAATGAGATGAGACACTGAAATGCCTCCTAATTTAGACATGAATGTGTGTGTGGGACACATATGGCAAAAAAACATAAGAGCACCCACACTAGGAAATGTCACGTAGCTAGGGGTACCACATAGTCCCTTTAATTCCGGACACATATTAATTACACAGGTTCTGTGGCTGGCTGACTTCAAGACTCCACTTCACCTAATTTTAAACTGCCACAGAACCTGTGTAATTAACATGTGTCCGGAATTTAAGGGACTAGGTGGTAACCCTACACGTAGCACAGTGGTGCACATATCTCATGGTGATATTTGTATTTTTAAACTTGTAGGTGGACTGACTTCAAAAGTACACTGAAGAGGAAGATGACTGACCGGTACAACCACAGCATGTCCACCGGGAGAGGTCCTATGCCTGACCATTTGGAGTATACCCCCCTGGAGCAGGACTCCTTGGACGTGATTGATGTGGGGGAGATCAGGGGGATCTCCAATATGGACAGTGAGCTCCCGGCGGAGGTCTTTGATGCTGCTTTTGATGGTAAGTCACAGTAATGCATTGTATTTAGAAAGATATTTTTTATTGCGTATGTGATGGTGACATTGTTTTCAATTCTTATCCTAGCAGAAGCAGAAACCCAGGATGTACCGGCAGCATCTTCCTCTGCAGAGCCACAGGTGGAGCAAGTGGTCCAGCCTCCACCAAGACGTCGCCCCCAGCCACAGGAGACATGGGATGAGAGCCTGTTGGTGACGCTGGAGAGGATCGAGCAGCAAGGGGTGGATGCTGCGATCCGTCAGCAGCAGGTGGCGGATTTTCTGGCGGAGTGGAAGGCCACAAACAAGCTGCAGGTTGAGGGCTTGAACCGCATTAATGAAACTCTGGCGGCTGGCATAGTAAGCATTGGCCAACACCTCAGCCGCCAGAATGAACTTCTTGCGGAGCAGCTGTCCACCGCCAGGTCCCTAAGGGACAATCCCCCATCTGCTGCCCCACCCCAAGCTGCTCCCCAACCTTCCACGTCTGCTGACCCTCCTGTGTCGACTAGGGGAAGACGCCGAAAGCCAGCTGAGCCAAAGGCCCCTGTCCCCAAGGCCCCATCTAAAAGGGGCAAAAAAGGGCCCAAATGAGACCTGGTTCACTTCCTCTGTGGTTGGAGCCCAAAGGTTTAAATTGCACTGGACATCCGCTTCCTGAGTTGGCCATCGATCCATTTGCGTGCCATGGGCATGAAAGTTCGTATTTTGACCTCTACAAATGCAGGATATATTTTTTTGGTGGTGTGTATCTTGCTTAGTATTCACCCTGGTTGTTGCAGTACGTATTCTGGTGTCCCCATTTCTTTCACCATTGCATTTGCAGGGTAACACATGTTTGGAGATATGCAACCTCTTGTTCTGGCAGTTTTTTTATTTTTGTGTCTATTTTCTTTGTTTATTTGATTTCTTACATTAAAGTGTGAAATAAGCTGTGATGCTGAACAGCAAATACATTTCTTTTCCCAATTAAATCAAAATTGTGGTCTGTGTAATTTCTTGTGTGAAACAAATACTAGATTTATGTGTACTTACTGACCAGGGTATTTTTGAACATTTGATGAAGTGTGGTAGAAGTTTCCCATGTGTAACCCTCTCCATGGCCATTACCATGTTCCTATCCAACTTTTCCCAGCTAATTAGTTTGTGTCAGCACATGTGCAGAGCAACTTCATAGGTGAGAAAGCAGTTTGTGTGCAGGTGAGGTAGCTCCTACAGTAGTAGGTAAAAGCAGGTCCAGAACAATGCTTTCCTCATGGAGTGGGTGAGGCAGACAAACAAGGGTGAAAAGGTACATTTGTGTAGGAATGCATATGTGTCCTCCCTAAAAAAAGATGTGTGAATGGGCCAAACATGATAAAATAGCTTGTGAACAAACATGCATAACTTTTTAAATATATATGATTTGACAGTGTCATAAGCAGATGTAGGAATCCTTTGTTAGAGAGATGTGAGTGCAATAATCTGATTGGTGGCATCTTACATCCAGAGTGTAGTCAAATCCAATTCATAGCAGATAAGATAGTGGTACAGTTCAGTATTTTGGGTACTATACAAAGATTGTGTGCAAAATAGTGGTCATGGCCTTCAAACATTGCTGAAACATCCTTTGTAGGTGTTAGATGTGGTTTATGTTATTGTATCCTAAATAGAAAACCTATGTTTGTATTAGAGTGAACACGTTGACACATGTCGACTTGTGTAGATTGAGTGTGCTACTGTGTAAAGTCTATGAAAGCACGTAGTGAATGTGTCTAACTGTTTAGCAAATCCCTACCTTAGCGTATATAAGCAGGTCTTAAAAAGATTCTTACCTTAAATTAAACAAACGTTTAAATGTGGAGAAGTATAGAAAGAGAAGCTTCCAATGTGTTTGCGTGCTGTGTGTGTGGCTTGCAGGTAGTGAAATCATGGTTTGGACTTAATAGACTGCAGCATTGCTTATTACATTCAGGTGTATGTGTTTGAGTAGTAATCAGCGTTAATTAGCAATCCCAGGCGCACGCTGGCATGCGGTATCTGTAGGGGTGGTCTGAGCTGGCGGTTGCCGGGCGCCTGTCTGGTGTCCGAAATGAACGGTGCTTTAGGCGATCGTGCTGTAGTAGCACCGCTCATTTTTGGTGCACACCCCCGTGTACGCCCATATTTACGCCCATTTTCCCTCATTATTTCGGCCGCTCCCATCAACACGCCCCTATGCCGCCCCCATTACCCGTACACTCGCGTACAGGTTTTTTCGCACGTTGAGACCCCGGCCGTAAGCGTTGTGGAGTGTTCGCGCCGGCGCATTAGCGTATCTGCACATGCGCAGACCATGAAAAACACCGGGACGTACGCGTACGGCCCGGCCGCTCCAACCAGAATAAGGCCCATTGTGTGGCCATGCCCCTTCCCAGCAAGAACACACACACATGGGGGAGATTCTCTAAAGCAGGAATGCGGTAAAACCCCAGTTATCCGTTTTTTTTTTTAAAATTCTGTAATTTTTATTGGAAAATTTTTGTTCATATAATAATAAACACCCCATAACAGTAATATAGGAAGCCAGAGCATTTAAAACAATAGCATATATAACAGGAGCAGATATAGCTTCGGCATGCATATATATAGGGACATTTTTCCAGTAATGATATAGACAGTATAATTGCATTATATCGGTAGGTGTGCAAAAGGAACATACAACATCCATAGTATTACATAGAGACATAGGCATGTATATCAAACATATGTAGTTTCAGGGTTTTATAGGACTTTCATCACTCCAGGAGAGAGAGAAATATATACCAATCAAGATACCCGGAGGCGCCATCTGGGTCCTTGGAAACAGATGGATAAAAAGGTACACAAATATAGATATATATTGTATAAGGTTCACTGCACCCCACTAACCTACAACACAGAGTGGTTAATTGCCACTGACCAAGTGCAAATAAATATAGATATATCCCAAAATAAATCATATAAATACAACAAAAGAAAACCCCAAACTGAACCCAAATCACACCTCCCTATAACCCCCACCCTGGGAATACCTGGAGCCCTAAACCTAGCAACCCACCCTCTAAACCCCACTAAACTACATTAAATAGCCTAGAAAAGTCCCCGTCCCCCCCCCCCCCCACAACCCAACATGTAGAGGATATTGAATAAGGATGGTTAAGACAGGATATGCCGAGGGCTATTTAGAATGGCAAAGAAGTAATGACCTAAACTGGGTGAATCCCACATCAAACAAATATAAATAACCTTTTGGCTATAACATCAGACAAACGTATAGCATACAGGAAACAGAGTTAGGATGCAGTAAAATATAGAGCAGGGTATGAGAGGCATTTCCAACAGCGATTTTGAGATAAATCCTGAAACATTAGTCCGGCCAGGCCTCAGCGTCCAAAAATGATAGAAAAGGGTAAACGAGGTGCTTGACCCCAGCCTCACCCGGATACTCAGGGCAATATTCAGGACACACACATAACAGCACAGGTATGCAAAGCGTCAAAGGCAAGTTTTCCAACTGACAAAGCCCCAAAGGTGTATGCATCCGGAACTGGTATAGGAGCGAATAAGTGTCTGTCCCCAGCATCTTGGGGACAATGCAGCCAGCGTTCAGGACACGCGGCCACAGCTTCCCAGAGATTTAAAGTGTCCCATACAGGTTTTACAGCAGACAGGGCCACAAAGGTATATGTGTCTGGGGCTGGTACAGGAGCAATAGAATTCACGTAAGTAGTGTGCATAAGTAGTGTGCATAGGCTAGCACGTCGCCAAGTAGATATGAAAAAATAAAATAAAAAAAGTCAGTGGCAGAAAGAGGGTTCAATAGGATAATGTTCAGAGGACTCCTTGCAAAGGATATGGGCCCTTATTCTGATCGGTGCGTACTTTTCCGAATTCTTTCGGATGGCGTTTTTTAGCCGTCTGCGCATGCGTGGAGAACGCGACGCGCATGTGCCACGCATGGTCTCTGTACTTGTTCTCACTAATACCGTACAGAAATGTGCACCGCAATCATTCGGCCAATATGGGTGTGTTATGGGCGTCATGCGGAATGACACAGGGGCGTAGTTTCAAAGTGGGCTAAACTGGGCGGGCGGAAACATGGGCGGACACGGGGGAGTACACATATTTTGGTAGGCGTGCATTCGGACAGCACGCCGAATGCACGCGAACAAAAAGGGAAGAAATGTGCGGTGTCCAAAAGGCTACTCTTGCTTTGCGGACACCACTAGGTCATGCGCTAGGCAATCGGAACGCCTAATCAGGACGGACGCACCTCAACCAATGTCAGCTGAACACAATACAATCACATACTTTACCCATTACTTGTTAATTACACGCTTCTCACTGCTACAATTGGAAGCATGCAGCTTAAATGGAACATTACATGCTGCACTTGTAACACACTTTTACACTGCAAATAATAAACACAGCTTAATATTATTAATACACATGGCACTTCTGCATGTATCAATTAATACAGACATTTGTGGGGCCAAAATAATATTTATTAAAGACACTTTGGTAAAAATGTAAAAAACAACACAAAACAAATGGGACCATAACAGGCCAAAAAAGAAATAATATAGAAGAAATAGCCACAGCAGAATCATTAGGAACACATCAGGTGGCTTCACAACAAAAGTACAGCACCAACACTTCAAGTACAGCAAACAGTAATGGTAGCCGAAACAGGGGAACCAAACATGACATTTGAACCGCGGGGAAATGTGGTGACCCTGGGCACGGATGTTGACACAGGATGCTGACACACACAGCTCAATGGACGATTTGGGAAGACATAACGGTGGAGATTAATGGGGATACAAGTTCATTTGCGAGCACGTTTGCCACTGGCAGGCTCCTTGCCACGTGCAGCAGGTCTTCGGCCTCGTCCACGGCCAGAGTCAGATGGTGGCTCATGTGGAGCACATGCTGGTGAGGGGGTGGATCTTCTTCCCCCTCTGGCAGCAGGGAGTGATGGTGTTGGTAATGCACCCGAAGCGGGTGACATTAGGGCCCTATTGCTGGTAACTAGCTCCACCATAAGTTCATTATGGCGGAGGAGGAGGTCATTTTGCAGCAGGGCTTGATCAGCCAGCACCTGCAGGCTAGCAGCAATAGCTTGATGGCTGGTACTCATAGCTTGCTGACTGGCACTCATAGCCTGCAGGCTCTCAGCAATACTCTGCTGGCTGGTGGTCAAACCCTGCAGCACCTCCTCGGCCCTACGCACCCGCTCGAATGCAGACTCTCCCTGCTGCACAATACTATCCAGCACACGGCCCCACATGGACAATTCAGCCGCGGACAATCCCGGTGGCTGCTGCACGGGCCTGCTACTGGGGCCAGGTGGCACAGACTCCACGGCCTCCTCAAGAGAATCTGGACCAAGCGGTGGGGATGCTGTTGAACGAGAAATTACCAATTACCACACATTCCGTGCCAAATGTTAAACATCTACTTATGGCCTGGCAAATAATTACCTTCAAGCGTAGAAGCCATCACTTCCGCTGGGGACTCGCTGTCTATAGTGCTCACCCCCCGGATCTCCTCCACTGCTATACAGCACTGGGCCATCTCTTCCAGGGGGGTGAGCTCCAGCTTGGATGGCATGGGGCCAGCCCCAGAGGTGTGGCTGTGTTCCCACCGCTGGGTCAATTTCTTCTTGAGGTTGCCTTTGAAGTCGTGCCACCTGCAATCAAAGTGTACATATTAATACATGTAACTACTCATGTTTACTGTAGCACCCATTGCAATCTGAAACATAATACAACATGTGACTACTGACACCAAACTTCCATTATATTCATTTTTCAAACCAACCCTTAGAAGATACAAAAACAGTCACCCTCCAATAACTATCAATTCTATGTCATGGCCAACATGTCTGTGCCTCCAAGCAACGTGAACACCCATTGACCAACTCCATCTAATATTGAATGTTAACATTACTGGACTTGTCCTACTCAAATATAACACACATGTACTTGCCTCTTCTTAACATGCTCCGTCTGACGAACTTGTGGAGCCACTGCATTAATCTCCGCCGTTATCTCCTCCCAGATCTTCCATCTCCTTGTGTGTGTCAACTTCACCGCTGGGCACTCAATTAAATCACGTGCCCGGGTCACCAGGATGTCAAGCTCCCGCGGTTCATATGCCATGTTTCTTGTGGTTGGTTCCTCTGTTGCTCCACTGCGGCCACGGGCACGGGCACGGGCACTGCCACGGCCACCGGTTGCTGTACCTGAAGTGCTGGGCTGGCTACTCTGTTGGGAAGCCACCTGCTGTGTTCCCAATGATTCTGCTGATGCTGAGGATGGCCCTGCTGCTGATTGGCCTGATGTTGATGGGCCATCTGGGTGCTCTGGGTTGAGGGGCACATAGGTGGTGTTGGCCTCCATGCGGGACAACAGATTCTGCACCACCTGGTCTTCCTCTGAGTTTGAGCCTGCCATGTTTGCAACAAGTGTTTGCCTTTCTAGGACCACTTTAAATACTATTTCTGTAATTGGCGTTAATCAGCTGCAACCTGCGTTCCGTACGGCCGCGTCCCGTACGCCAGCGTCAACCGTGCGGCGCATACGGCCCGCCCTTGGTGTTGAAAAATATTTCCAAAAAACCTGGCAAACTCAGTAAGTCTAATTTATTAGCTAAATGCAGATTCCAACACCAATGAACAAATACAACTGAGGTCAGACATGAAATGTATATTTGAATGTACTTCTGTACTGTGCACTTGTTTGCTATGTAGTACAACTGACACTACCCATTCCATATGTCATTTCAGTCCACCACTTAGCCACAAGTAATCAGTGCTAGCATCCAAATCACATGTGAAAGCACTCCAAATTCAGGTTAGATGCTAGCTACTTTTCATTCCACCTCTGTAGTAGGGGCCAGTAGAAGGTAAGTGTACACATGGCAGTATGGCCTAATTTTGGGAAAAGGTCTGCCACTATTTGCTATGTTTCTGCTGCATAGCTTTCATTATAAATTAGCTGTTTACTACCTTGTTGAGTTAGGTGTAAGTGTCTAGTGATGCACACTATTTCACCTGTTGCTTATACCCATGTTTGGTCAATGTTATAGATTACATATAATGTGTTTCCATCTTATTTTACACTGTTCAGGATGGGTGTGCGATGCAATGGGTTAGCCGTCTGGTCTGGCGCATACATGCTGTTAGTGTAAAAATGAACAATAAAGTTAATACCAAATATCACTCTGATCAACCAATGACAGCACATGATTGTTTGATTTGTGCCATTGCTAAGATGGCGGCCTATGGGAGAGCAGCCCCATTCTCTTCCGCGGAGCTGCGAACTCTGGTCTCCGTTATGGAGACCAGGCTGGGGCGTGCCGGCCCTTTTATTACAAACCGGCAGAAGCGCCAGGCATATGCATCGGCCCGCAGGCGCATATTCGCGCGCACCCAGGTGCGCAGGACCATCGCACAGCTGGAGCGGCGATGGTCTGATCTCAGGCGGCGCCAGCCTGAGAAGCTCCAGCAAATACGGGCCAGCATTGCTCGATGTAAGTGTTTACCCATTAAATGCCCAATTGTACAATATTGCTGACATGACCATTTTTCAACCAATAAGGTAACCTGCCTGATCCATGAGTTAAACATATATATGAGTGCTACTTCCTGTTTGACACCCTGTAATGGTCATAAAATATGTTATTGGGGAGGATTAATGCTTGTGATGCTTACAATGGCCCAAATGTCACAGCATACCTGCCATGTTACAGGCTGTGTTTTTTAAAGGCCACTAAGGAGCTGTTTGCCTGTACAATTATCTGTACTTCTAACCTTTGCATTTATAGCTTGATTAGGCTTAATAGTAATTACCACTAATTGCCACTTTTTTGATTTTTCACATACACAGCACGTGCTCGCGCAAGACAGGCCCGGGAGGAGGCAGAGGTGGGCCTCGAGGACCTGCCCCAGGAAGGGAGCCCGGAGGAGGGGGCGCAGGAAATGGAGGAGAAGGAGGAGGCAGCGGTGGCCCTGGAGGACCAGCCGCAGGAAGGGAGGCCGGAGGAGGGGGCCCTGGAAATAGACGATGATGAGGGGTGGGCTGTGGAGGCACTGCCACCCGTGGAGGACGTCATCCAGTCCGAGGATGGCGCATTGGAGGCCCCTGAGGAGGAGGTGGAGGCCGATGAGGTTGTCCAGGCAGCCGGAATTGGTATGTATACATAAGGATTTATTTATCCGTTTGGCATGTACTATTTGCTATGTAGCACTGGTGATTCAATTGATTTTAACAATACTATAAAATGACAAAACAAACGGGATAGCAACAGACACACTTTGGGGTTAGATAGGGTGGGCAAACCATCCCTTTCAGCCAGCACACATATTAATGACACAGGTTGTGAGGATGTCTTTCATCTCGATTTTAAGTGCCACTGAACCTGTGTAGTTAATCTGTATCCTGGAAGAAAGGGATGACTTGCTAATGTAAGTGTTTCATGTCCCTGCTGCTTGCCTACAATCTGTAGCCTCATATAGGGTGAGTAGAGTTTACTGCTGAATGATCTTTGTAAACGAGATTCAGTATGGCATAAATGGAGTATGGACAGGCGCGGCTTAGACTGGAGTAACAAGTGGTCAGTGCCCCTGGGCCCTCCTCTAGCTAACCACCCCCTGCGGCCTGCATGTATGTTTTGCACCATAATTGTGTGTGTATTTGGTCTTAGTAATGCTTTTGAGCATGTGAGTGGGTTAGTGCTGCAGCTTCCCCTAACTGGCATTCTGACAATGATTTCTGGAGCACACCATCAGCAGGCAAGCCATGCTTGATTGCACAAATGTACTGAGCATTCCTGAGAGTTGTGTAACTCCCCTGGCAGGCTCCATCATATAAGAGACACTGAACTTTGTTTGCCGAATTGTGATTGGTGCAGCGCGTGACATGCTTCTCAGAGCTTAGTCATGGGTGGGTTTGGATTGAGAAGAAGCAGTATGACTGTGAGGTGTTCGACAGAGTAAAGTGTAGAGGGCCAAAATCAGCCTTTCCATGTAGTATGTATGCATGTATGTATAGGTGTATGTCTCATATATATAGTTAGATATGTGTGTATATATATATATGCAAATGGGGGGTTAACCCTGAGAGCGCTTCCAAAGATGTAAAGCGTACTACCTCTACAAAATCTCCCCTGTTAGTGGGAGATGAAGGCAAAGACAAATAGATAGATGTAGAGGGCGCTGATTGAGAATTCCCACCACCTTGTCATGTGCTCAATTATTTGGCAAAAAGACAATTGGACATTCTCAATAATATTTATTAAAAACAATTTATAATAAGCTTTGGCAGAATCAAATTCTTTAGAACTGCATGGATAGACCCGACGCGTTTCGTCTCCGAAGAGACTTCCTCAGGGGTACACTGTAGGTGGTACAGAATGCCATATAAATAACGTGTATACAATACAGTGGATATTAAAAACAGATGGTATTAAAAACAGAATTAGATAATTTCATACATACCAAGAATAAAGCGGTATGCTAGGTCTATGACCAATACCAGAATTTCTTTAATTTAAAAATCGGTGATATCTGTGAAGTAAACCAGAGCATGTGTCTCAGAGTGGATGAAACGAAAGAATGGACGAATAAAACGAGGGATGAGGATATGAGGATGTAGAGGTAAGTATAAAATAGAGGACATACCCGATAATGAAGAACCTTTATAGAAGGCCTTTACAAATAGGCAAGGCACTTGAGAAAGGGGAGGAATACCTAGAATGAGGGATGATCAAGGGTAATTTTAGTGTTATAAATACACGGTTATCCCAAAAGTTGATAAGATGACTAGGGGTTCGATTTACCATAACTAGTGGTGCCATACACAATTAATGGCATGTCGTATAGTAGTCATGTACTGTGACAAGTCTCATGTCAGTCGTGTACTGTACATAATTAAGGCATAATAACATGCAATATGTGAAACTACTGGCAGCTAAAAGGCATTATCGCTTCCAAAAGAGCTATATAACTAAGCTCATAAATGTCAGGGAATGTGTGGCAATCACATCAGTGTGTGGCTAATAACATTAGTCTTTCTCTTACTGCTAGCAATTGACAAGCAGTATTACCATCATTAGTCGAATCAAAACATGGCAGCAGTTGTCAGAAGGGAGAGGACAATATAAACAGTAACTCAATTAGTAACAAACAATATAGCCAATGATAGAATGTTGCCAAATTATAAACAGGACAAAAGATGCAATGTCAACAATTGCATAATTACAAAGGCAGTTTTAACAAATGCTATACCACTGCATAAGTCAAGTAACCACATAGTAATAATGTAGTCAGTTCAATCAAAATGTAACCTACCAGAGAGGGGTATGCACAAGTGTGTCCTCCAGCACCTTTTCAAGAGTGTGAGGGCTAAAGCAAGCTCACCTTACTTATACCCATGGAGCCGGGCACGTCATATCCGGTTAGAGGGAAGTGTGCATGATAGTAATTTATATGCGGCCGTAAACAGCGGGCCCCGTCCTAGTTAATAGGCAATATGTCCGCAGTGAGTCCAGAAAAGGTGATCAGTGTAGACTTCGTGGTGAAATATATAGTGGATGCGCATAGTGCGTTTCAAGGACGCATCTATGCGTTCCACTGGGCTTCCGGGTGTCGGAACTGACATCCGGGAAATCTAGGGATGTCTGCTAACGCGCATGTGTGGAGACGCGTCATGCGTTCCACAGGCGCGTCTCTGCGTACCACTTGACTTCCGGGCGTCCCTGCGCTCATATCAATGAGTCAAGGCGGGTGAGGTCTCAGTAATGGTGTGGAGGCGTGTCATGCGTTCCATGGGCGCATAGATGCGTTCCAACTGGCTTCCGGGCGTCTAAGCGCCTAGTATATAGTGAACATTTCGAAGAAAATGGTATAATGAAAAATTAAGAAAAAAGTGGTGGAAGTGTGAAGAGGATATGCATGTGAGGGTGCATTGTGTTCTTATTAGGACCCAATGCACTAATGAGGTCTTGGTTTACGAAATTGATTGATCTGACTTTACAAAGTGACCTTCATTCTCAGTATACAATGAATAAGGTTTCCAAATACACAAAGTGATATAGATTTAGACAAATTCACGGACTATTATCAGGATAAATATCATAGCAGTGTATTATACACATTTTTTTTTTTTTTTTTTTTTTTTACATTATATAAGTTGTAATAATGAGTATAATGTTGTAAAATAGCAATCAAAATTCAAGTGACATTATGCAGTGGTTTGACAGACTAGATCATTTCAAATTGAAAATCTCCAAATGGCACTAGTCTATTGTTATCAAGTGCAGATTATTAAGAGAGACCAATAAGTGCTTAATGTGCAACTGTATCACTAATAATGGTGGATAAAGGGGTGACCTATTGTCGAATAAGGTGACCCAGTGTCAAAAGAAAGAATGTTTGGAAAAAATGGGGGGCTAGAAACGTTATTTCAAGATCCCAGGAAGGAGACTATATCCACATTCTCGTTAAGCCCCTTTGGATGCAGGGTGTTGAGGGTATAGATCCAAAAAGTCTCTTGTTTAGAGAGTTTTAAATCTCGATCTCCCCCTCTAGGGTCAGCTGGGACCTGTTCCAGGATCGTAAACGAAAAGTTCTTCACCTCCACATTGGAGTGGTGTTTTTCTGTATAGTGACGTGATAAACTGTGAATAGATACTTTGTGCTTAATGTTGCGGATATGTTCCTGTATCCGAATTTTAGCCTGCCGTTTGGTTTTGCCGATATACATTGCTCCACAACCGCAGGTGATCCGGTATATCACATAGTTGGAGTTGCAAGTAGTCGGAAGGTTGAGGGAATACTTTTTTCTTCCAGTTTCATATTTGAAGGTGGACTTCTCCATGAATTTGCAACACAGGCATTTGTTGCAAGGTGTGCAACGAACGGTTTTAGTCAAAAAGTGATTCTCTGTGGGTTTTTTAAGGACAGTTTTCAGTTGACTGGGTGCAATAATACTCTTGAGATTTTTGGCCCGTCGGAAAATCAGATCAGGTTTCTGTGAAGATGTTGTCCCTTAGTAGTATGTTCCAGTGTCTGTTCAAGATTTTTTTGATTTGAAAGTTCTCTTTATTAAATTGTGTAATGAATGAGCGTTTTTCAAATTTCTTAGTGATGTTAGTTTCTGTTGGAGATAGAAAATCCTCCCGTAATTTGGAAGACGCTTTACTTCTTGCTTGATAGATCTTGGAAGAGTCGTATCCTCGCTGGATGAACCTGTTTGCTAACATTAGGGATTGGTTGTCATAGTCAGTTTTCAAACTGCAGTTTCTTCTAATGCGGCAAAACTGTGCGAATGGTATGCTGTCCTTCCACTGTGGCAGGTGACAGCTATCATACGGAATATAGCTGTTGCAATCAACTTCTTTAAAAAACGTTTTAGTGGTTACAATTTTTCCAGGAGAACCTTCCAGAACGAGATCTAAATAGTCGATGCTTTTCTGGTCTAATTTGTGGGTGAATTTGAGGTTGAATTCATTTGTTTGGAGGCCATCAATAAATTCATTGATTGTTGAAGGGTCACCTTTCCACACTAAGATGAGATCATCTATGTAGCGCTGGTAGAATAGAATGTTCTCACTGTACTTGGAATTGTAGATGTACTGCTCTTCCCAGACAAAATCTTGAACAGACACTGGAACATACTACTAAGGGACAACATCTTGGGTCCACACCTACCACAGAAACCTGATCTGATTTTCCGACGGGCCAAAAATCTCAAGAGTATTATTGCACCCAGTCAACTGAAAACTGTCCTTAAAAAACCCACAGAGAATCACTTTTTGACTAAAACCGTTCGTTGCACACCTTGCAACAAATGCCTGTGTTGCAAATTCATGGAGAAGTCCACCTTCAAATATGAAACTGGAAGAAAAAAGTATTCCCTCAACCTTCCGACTACTTGCAACTCCAACTATGTGATATACCGGATCACCTGCAGTTGTGGAGCAATGTATATCGGCAAAACCAAACGGCAGGCTAAAATTCGGATACAGGAACATATCCGCAACATTAAGCACAAAGTATCTATTCACAGTTTATCACGTCACTATACAGAAAAACACCACTCCAATGTGGAGGTGAAGAACTTTTCGTTTACGATCCTGGAACAGGTCCCAGCTGACCCTAGAGGGGGAGATCGAGATTTAAAACTCTCTAAACAAGAGACTTTTTGGATCTATACCCTCAACACCCTGCATCCAAAGGGGCTTAACGAGAATGTGGATATAGTCTCCTTCCTGGGATCTTGAAATAACGTTTCTAGCCCCCCATTTTTTCCAAACATTCTTTCTTTTGACACTGGGTCACCTTATTCGACAATAGGTCACCCCTTTATCCACCATTATTAGTGATACAGTTGCACATTAAGCACTTATTGGTCTCTCTTAATAATCTGCACTTGATAACAATAGACTAGTGCCATTTGGAGATTTTCAATTTGAAATGATCTAGTCTGTCAAACCACTGCATAATGTCACTTGAATTTTGATTGCTATTTTACAACATTATACTCATTATTACAACTTATATAATGTAAAAAAAAAAAAAAAAAAAAAAATTGTGTATAATACACTGCTATGATATTTATCCTGATAATAGTCCGTGAATTTGTCTAAATCTATATCACTTTGTGTATTTGGAAACCTTATTCATTGTATACTGAGAATGAAGGTCACTTTGTAAAGTCAGATCAATCAATTTCGTAAACCAAGACCTCATTAGTGCATTGGGTCCTAATAAGAACACAATGCACCCTCACATGCATATCCTCTTCACACTTCCACCACTTTTTTCTTAATTTTTCATTATACCATTTTCTTCGAAATGTTCACTATATACTAGGCGCTTAGACGCCCGGAAGCCAGTTGGAACGCATCTATGCGCCCATGGAATGCATGACACGCCTCCACACCATTACTGAGACCTCACCCGCCTTGACTCATTGATATGAGCGCAGGGACGCCCGGAAGTCAAGTGGTACGCAGAGACGCGCCTGTGGAACGCATGACGCGTCTCCACACATGCGCGTTAGCAGACATCCCTAGATTTCCCGGATGTCAGTTCCGACACCCGGAAGCCCAGTGGAACGCATAGATGCGTCCTTGAAACGCACTATGCGCATCCACTATATATTTCACCACGAAGTCTACACTGATCACCTTTTCTGGACTCACTGCGGACATATTGCCTATTAACTAGGACGGGGCCCGCTGTTTACGGCCGCATATAAATTACTATCATGCACACTTCCCTCTAACCGGATATGACGTGCCCGGCTCCATGGGTATAAGTAAGGTGAGCTTGCTTTAGCCCTCACACTCTTGAAAAGGTGCTGGAGGACACACTTGTGCATACCCCTCTCTGGTAGGTTACATTTTGATTGAACTGACTACATTATTACTATGTGGTTACTTGACTTATGCAGTGGTATAGCATTTGTTAAAACTGCCTTTGTAATTATGCAATTGTTGACATTGCATCTTTTGTCCTGTTTATAATTTGGCAACATTCTATCATTGGCTATATTGTTTTTTACTAATTAAGTTACTGTTTATATTGTCCTCTCCCTTCTGACAACTGCTGCCATGTTTTGATTCGACTAATGATGGTAATACTGCTTGTCAATTGCTAGCAGTAAGAGAAAGACTAATGTTATTAGCCACACACTGATGTGATTGCCACACATTCCCTGACATTTATGAGCTTAGTTATATAGCTCTTTTGGAAGCGATAATGCCTTTTAGCTGCCAGTAGTTTCACATATTGCATGTTATTATGCCTTAATTATGTACAGTACACGACTGACATGAGACTTGTCACAGTACATGACTACTATACGACATGCCATTAATTGTGTATGGCACCACTAGTTATGGTAAATCGAACCCCTAGTCATCTTATCAACTTTTGGGATAACCGTGTATTTATAACACTAAAATTACCCTTGATCATCCCTCATTCTAGGTATTCCTCCCCTTTCTCAAGTGCCTTGCCTATTTGTAAAGGCCTTCTATAAAGGTTCTTCATTATCGGGTATGTCCTCTATTTTATACTTACCTCTACATCCTCATATCCTCATCCCTCGTTTTATTCGTCCATTCTTTCGTTTCATCCACTCTGAGACACATGCTCTGGTTTACTTCACAGATATCACCGATTTTTAAATTAAAGAAATTCTGGTATTGGTCATAGACCTAGCATACCGCTTTATTCTTGGTATGTATGAAATTATCTAATTCTGTTTTTAATACCATCTGTTTTTAATATCCACTGTATTGTATACACGTTATTTATATGGCATTCTGTACCACCTACAGTGTACCCCTGAGGAAGTCTCTTCGGAGACGAAACGCGTCGGGTCTATCCATGCGGTTCTAAAGAATTTGATTCTGCCAAAGCTTATTATAAATTGTTTTTAATAAATATTATTGAGAATGTCCAATTGTCTTTTTGCCAAATAATTGAGCACATGACAAGGTGGTGGGAATTCTCAATCAGCGCCCTCTACATCTATCTATATATATATATATATATATATATATATATATATATATATATATACACACACACACACCTGTCACAATGCATGTTTAAAAAGTAGGTTTGACTATGTTAAATGTATGCATGAATATCATTAGTCATTTTGGATTTTGAATTTCCTCCACAGATGAGCCTGCCCAAGCAAAGGAGGGTCGCCGTGGGGCCCTCCTTAGACTCAGAGGCCTGATGAGCCAAATGATTGTGGAGATGGACCGCATAATTGATGGGGAATTTTAATTTTTTGGTTGGGGCCAGTTTTTTTTTATTAAATCGTTATTTAAAGTTCAAAGTTGTCAGTGTTTTTTTCTAACATGCTAAAGTATATGTGTAACTTGTTTAAAATCTTTAAAATAAGCAAAATGTACATAGTGTATCTAGATGTATGTTAGGGTCACATGCTGTAAGGGTTAATGTGTGTCATGAATGTAGTAGGAATGTGGGTTAGTATAGATGAGCATTTAATTGATTGAAATTTATAACAATCCCTTTTTCAGGAGGTTGCCTAATAGCCTAAGTGGGTCATGTGATCGCTGTGTGTACTCAGTACAAAAGTGTTGGATTGTGCGTAAATACTCCGCATCGGGGCGTACGGACAGCTTCCCGTACGTTCTGACGCGGTAAGACCGTGCTTGTGCGGGAAGACCGTGCAAGAATCTGTACGTTTCCACCGCACACGCAAGGTTTGTATGTCGTCCGTACACACGCCCTGTTCTTAAAGAGTGAGTCCGTCCGAATGCGGAGGACACGTGGGCGTTTCTACGGACGATGCCCGCACGCCGCCGCACAGCGTGGCGTGCGGACCGCACCGTAAGAATTCGGGAATATCCGCACCGATCAGAATAAGGGCCATGGTGACAGTATTCCCCACTCAAACACTCAGATTTGCAGCAGAGGGAAAGTCCAGCATGTACCAATTGACACGGCAGCTCTGAAGTTTAAGCCCACCTTGCAGGCACCAGTAGGTGTATGGCAGAGGTAACCGCTGAGCCCAGCACAGGATCAGGTCTATAGATGCCTCGCAGCCAGCCTAGAGACAGGCAAGCAAGATGGCGCCCGCCCCTCCGTGTGGCCTGAGCGGCGCGTCTCAAGCAAGACGACTCCCACTCTCCCCCGCTACTCTACGGAGAGCCACCGGACGCCACCACCCACCCAGTCACCCGGCCAGCGGCAGCAGCACAATCGGGCACCGGGACCTCACACACAGGGACCCCCGCCTTCAGCCAGTGTTCAGGAGGATCCAAAATGGCAGTCTCCGCCGACAGGACTCCACAGGCCATCTATCAGAGCCGCAGGCAGCGCAGGGGACACAGGAGCCTCTCCGGACACAGTAGGGGTATGTATATGCTGTCTGCGGGACCTGTGGCAGGATGTATGGTCAGGATATGACCGTTATCTGGGTTTTTACCGCATTTTGATATGCAGCAAAACCCGCACAGGTTTTTGCTACGGGGGGTCTCGCCAGCAAAAGCTGGCAATACACCATAGAAGCCTATGGGCTTCTTAACGCACCCACGCCACCCCGAACGGACCGCTGTCCTGCCTGGACCTGTGACCTCCTCCTCCCTGCACTGTATAATCTTCCGGGTGCAGGGAGGAGGAGGAGAGCCCATGCATGCAGCAGCAGCCCCGGGTAGGGGGGAGCCACCAGGACCCGCAGCACATCGCCGGTAAGATCGCAAAGGACAGCTCTTAACGCAAGAGCTGCCCTTTGCCATAATTATCGCATATGTTAGAGCATATGCGATAATTAGGTCTCCGGTTGCCGGCGATTTGCGGCGGACAGGGGGCGCGGATGTCACAGCATCCTGCTCAATGAATTAAGTGGCCAGTTGTACACTATTTATATGCTCACCAGCCACTAAGAACTCATACATCCCAACTGTCCTGAATTTTCAGAGCAATCACAGTTTTTGCAACTTTCTCACCCTCCCTCTCACCCTATTCAACTCAAAATAATCAAATCCGGCGCACACATTCAGCAGGGGGGATGGCGGCAGGCAGGATGGCGGATGAGGCATTGGCAGGGAGAGGGAGCGGCCCAGAGCAGAGGTAGCAGCAGCAGCAGCAGCTCAGTTCCCGCAGACCGGCTCCTGCTCCCGGCAGCGCTGACATCTACTAATAATCACCTCACTGAAGCAGCAGCAGCACGGGCAGGGCTGGCAACAGAAATCTTGGGGCCCTGTACACTGATAAATCTGGGGCCCCCCGTCTGCCCCACCTCCCCACCTATACTTTGAGAATCCAGGGCCCTTTGTTTCAGCAGCATTGTCTGTGGTAATTCACAATGCTAATCTTTGTTTTGAACCCATGCTATATCTGATTCTTCTTTGAAGGCAACCCCAATAAACTTGGCGACCTATGACCAGCAATGTTACTTACTGTACACTTCAATTCTCTTCTCCAAACATCCCATAACTCCTGCTGTGGCGAGAAGGCAGGGCACAGGAGCAGATGACATGGGGTGCCGCGCATGCGCAATAAGTAAGGCCGTCCATCAGGGCTGTTTCTCCACAATTTGGCTCCCAGTGCGAACAGTTAAAAATCCCCCCCATAATTTGTCACAGAGCAAAAAAGGCATGACCTCGCAAGAAAAAAAAAAATTCCTTCCACCCCACTTTTGCAACCTGCATGTCCAGACATTGGATACCACAGGAATGGTCGCTGCCATGCTTAAATTGGTTGGCTGAAGGGCTCGCAGTGACATAAAACCATGTAGGCCCACACGGTGACCCAGTAAAGCTCCCAAACAGTGTCAGGCTACTTATAACAATATAAACTGTTTAATAGTAATGCCTATTACACACTATACCATGCGGCGTAATGCCCATTACATCACACACTGTAATGTCCATTACACATTATTCTGCACACCATAATGCCTGTTACACATTATACCGCACACGTAATGCCTATTAGATATGTCCCACACTGTAATGCCCATTACACATAATGCCATACACTATAAAGCCCATTACATATTATACCACATGCTCTAATGCCAATAACATATTATGCCACGCACCACGCTTGCCTACATGCTTTTTGCCTGCCAGTAGTTACATGCTCATTGTAAGGGGTTTCTAGTTCTCTGTAGTGCCGCTTATTTCCTTAAATTTCCCTGTAGTGCTGCTTTTATCCATAGACCTTGCAAAGCTTCAAACGGGCACTGAAAACTCACCTATTCACCAAAGCGTACCCTTCCACTGCATAAACCAGCTGGTTCTCTGACCCCTTGCCTTTTTACATCCTGCTATCTAACCACCACCCACTCGCGTGCACCTCTTGTAATCTGTCTGTCTCCCCTTCCTACTAGATTGTAAGCTCCTCTGAGCAGGGCCCTCTTCCCTCCTGTTGTCAAAGCCCACTTCTCTTCACATTTCACTCACAGCTCTCCTATACTCCAACACTCAGTGACCATCTTTGTCCGCATACTCCTCTCCATCATTGGCATCCAGCATCTAGTTGTATGTTGATTGAGTCCTCACTACTTACATTTAAGCTGTAATGTGTATTGATCTGTGGCGCTCTTTATTTGTACTGTATTTTTGTTATTTATTCAATGTTATGCCAAGCTTTGTCTCCCTGTATTGTTCCTTTGTACTGCGCTGCGAAACACTTGTGGCACCTTATAAAAAAAATTATAATAAAATTATAATAATAATAGAGACCCCTGTAGTGCCTCATTTTTCCTTAATGCCCCCTGGTAGTGCCACTTCTATTCATAATGCCCCCTGTAGTGCTCACTCGCCGCCAATCACTGCAGCTGCTTCTGTTTTGATCACTGAAGGGAGGACTCGGGAGAGCACAGTGCAATGTTCTCCAACCCTTGCTTCCTTTCCTTGAGATAGCTGGAGACCACCAGCTATGCGTGGCGTGCCTCTGCACATACAGTAGCGCCTGATCGCAGTCATCGGCGCCGCAGTGACCACACAGCACGGGGAGAATGCAGCGGGAGCAGTCCGCGAGGGGGGAGGGGTTACAGGTTGTTGTCCCCCTGCCGTCCATGCACAGGGCAGATGGGACACCGTCACGCCAGGCAGCCGACTCAGGTTAGGATTGCATGAGCGGCTGCGGGCGGCGCGGTCGCACACAGACACACACAGGACTCGAGACGCAGCACCCGGCGCGTGGCACTGCTCTGTGTGCCACGCGCTGGGTGCTGCGTCTCGAGTCCTGTGGGGGACAACAACCTGTAAACCCCCCCCCTCCCGGACTGCTCCCGCTGCAGTGTCCCCCTGCTGCACGGTCAGCGTCCACAAACAGACAGGTGGTGGCACACAAACTAGACGGGCTGCATGAAAGGTAATACAGCTTACAGGCGGGCCCCAGCCACAGCCAGGCTCTGGGGCCCTTCAGTTTGCCGGGGCCCGTCACACTTGTACCCTTTGACCCCCCTGTTGCCGGGCCTGAGCACGGGAGCATTGCTTGCTCCTGTACTGCTGCTTCAGTGAGGTGATTGTTAGTAGATGTCAGCGCTGGGGCTGCCGAGACTAGGAGCCGGAGGTCAGGTTAGCAGAGAGCATGTTAACCCCTGGCCAGTGCCAGATTAAGCCTTCGGGGGGCCCGGGGCACTTTAGACAGGGGGGCCCCCTTGCACTTGTCATTACTGGCCGCAAACTGCATGGCGGAATATTACACTGTCAAAACAGAGTAAAGGCAGTATAAACTTGGTCAATGGGTAACTTCAGGGGATATATATATATATATATATATGTATACATACATACATACATACATACATACATACATACATACATACATACATACATACCACATGAAAAGCCTGTGTTTGTCCCTCTGCACCTTACTCTGTAGGAGACCTCACAGTCCCAGTGCTGCCTCTGATTAAAAACCCTCCCATGATTAGGCTGCTTCTGCTGTTATCCATGGGCCTGAGAAGCATGTAATGAGCTCCACCAATCAGAGCTCAGCACAAACGTCTCAGCCTCTGCCCTCTGATGCAAAGTGTCATGGGACTTAGTCAACTCCCAGTAATGCACTGCACACTTGGCTCCCAATGCTCAGCACCATTAATCATTGTCACATTGGCAGGTAGGTGAAGCTACAGCACTACCCCACTCCCATGCACAAAACCTTTGGCTTAAAAAAAATTAATAATAATATTTTTTTTTAAATACATGCCAATCACAGGGGGGCCCTAGCTAGAGGGGGGCCCAGGGGCACTGACCTCTTTTGCCCCCATTATAATCCGGCCCTGCCCCTGGCAGAGAGCATAACTCCATGGCATTGAGCAGGCTAACCCCTGGCAGAGAGCAGCTTAACCCCCTGACAGAGAGCAGGTTAACCCCTGGCAGAGAGCAGGTTAACCCCCCCTGGCAGTGAGCATGTTAACCCCCCCTGGCGGAGAGCATAACCCCATGCCAGAGAGCATATCAATCAAATGCATCATGGAGGATAAAAAATTACAATTTTTTATTAATGTGGCTCTTGCAAAGAAATAAAATAATCAAGATCCTTCAAATAATAAATAAATTGTAGACACACAAAAATTGTATATAAAAAAATTATTTTATAAGTACAAATTTCAGTTCACCTAAAAAAGATGTCGAGAGCAAAACATGAACTTCACCCAAAAAAAAAAGTGAACACAGTTCACCGTTTTAGCATTGAATACACTTTTGGCGAACTATGGTAAATTTCCCATAGAAATACAAAAGCGACTATAAAATGGCGAACAGGCCGATGTTCGCTGTTCATTTTTGTCGAACAGGGAGCGTTGAAAACGGTGAACATCATTTTTGGCGAAATTATTCACCTTTTAGCCAAAAATCAGCCCAGTTTGCCAGAAAAAAAAAACAGAGAATGAAGAGCATTGAATTTTGCCCACAGTGGCGTATCTATATTATGTGCAAGGTGTGCACACTGTACGGCCGGCAGCTACTTGCTTCCCCTTCCAGAGTCCCGTGTCAGCTGTTCAAATCACTGCGAAAAAGACGGACATTTAACCAGTGTTTTGCAAATGCGCAGTAAGAATATTGCTAGGAAAGGGACTGCTGCGCCATTTTCTCCAAGACCTGCGCTTGCACACTGGACTGCACTGCTGGCAAGGGAGTAGAGGATTCTCTCATATGTTAAGATGCTCCCTGACCAGATACCATTTACATATAAGGTCTGCAGATGTTGTTGTAAAGACTGTTCTAAGGTTTAAACTTTTTCTTAATTTATAAGAAAAACTGTGACACAATTATCTGTAAACTCAAAAGAACATTTCAGCTATAGAACTGGGTCTTGGCTTCAATAAAATGTTTCCTTGGCCATATTAATTTAAACTTTTAGGAGGAACCAGAGGAAATGGTGCCACCCACAAACATGTCTCATCTGTCTGACTAAAGCCATGCATATCCTGTACCATACCCTTTAAAAACACATTAAAAGCAACCCTGTGGGGGGTCCGCCCACTGCACAAAGTGGGTCAGGGATGCAAGATATGGCAGAGTTGCATAACATAAAGGAGGTAGAGGACATGGGGTTTAAGAAAAAACATGCGATCAGATCCGGGAGCCCACCACAGACAGGTGTATGCTGGTCATACCATGGGTAAGGCGAGTGGCATACTTGCCTACTTTTAATTTCACCTCTCCGGGAGAAGCCTGGAGAGGAATCACGTTAGGAAAAGCGGGAGCAAGTGTGACATAATGTGGCATAAATGATGCAAAATGCAGCGATCGTGTCATTTTAGCCCTGCCCCCTCTCCGTGGACCCGCGATTTCAGGTAATTACACCAGCGGGCATGGGGGGATCGGGGGTAATTAGCAGAATGCGGGAGACTTGCCCACCTTTCCGGGGGGCCAGGAGAAGGACACAATTTCTGGGAGGCTCCCGGCCATTCTGGGAGGGCAGGCAAGCCTGGTTAAGTGTAAAACATGTACTGTTTATACAACATAAGGATAGATGACAGGTAGGGTCCAAGGACAATTACATCTTGCACCTATTTTCTTTGCATTATGTGCTCTTGAAGCATTTTTCTAAACAGTTTATAAAACTGCCATCCTGTCTGCAACTGCACTGCCACTCCTAGATGGGCAACGTGTTTGTGTTGCCCACTTGTGTCACTTGCTTAGTCATCCAGCTACCTTGATGCAACATTTTGGCTTAAAAACAATATTGTGAGCTGTGAGGTGTTCAGAAGAGCCTGCCCCACCGCCCTGATGAATCTTAATTATACTCCATTCCAAATTGTAGAATGTATTATAATTATTCTGATTACCAGTGCTTTTTAGAGCTTGGAGTGTGGACCTCCATTTTTTCTGTGTGACTCTACAAGTCCCCTCCCCCCCTTATCATTTACTCATTATTGCATTATTAAATATAGAATTTATTACTGGAAATCTAGATTTCAAACTAATTATTTGTCTAAGCCACCAGATTACACAACAACGTGAGCTGATTATGCCCAGTTTCAGTCACGGCATCATAAATGAATAAATAATGCTCCTAGTTTTACTAATTGGGTAGCAAATGGGCCTATCCCAAACCCACTGAGTGATGACATGTTGCCTCCTGGATTAATTATTAACTATGGAGCTGGAACAGGGGGATCAAGGAGGTGCATTATTTGTAAGGTGCCATCTACAGAAAACATGGGCAGTGTCAGAAGAGAAATAATACCCTTTCTGAATTTCCCATCCATTTTCTGCCCAAAGCCCTTCTCTGCCTGTCTCCTGGGCCTTTACCCACCTGCACCCAGCTCCATTGCTTACAGTGTTTTTTTTTTTTTTTTTTTTAATTAAGTTTTTATTTTCCTTATGCAAAAGTACAAACATAACACTTAAATACAATACATCACATATACATAAAACAACGCTTACATCCCCATGGCCGGTCACTCCCCCAACTATACAGGAAATCTCAACACCTATATGCTATAAATACTAAGGCTGTAGACGGCACTAAATCAAGCATTCCCATCTGCTCTAGCCCATAAACGCATAAAGGAAGAGAACCAATCATCAATCAATATAAAATTATTACTCATGAATTCTCGTGCTTAAACTTATATCCCTTGTACTCCTATACTTCACACACCCCTAAAATAATTACTATCTTGTCATGATTCAACACAAGTTATCGTTATTAAACAGTGCCTAAATAATTCTCTACATATAAATAAAGGCATTTATTATTGAGTGAGTCCAAATAATTTAACAAAACGATATAGTATTTAAATATCCTCCCCCCACCCCGTACCCGGTAAATCTAGAGACAAACCCTCGTGTAGCATACTCGTTATTTCCTATAACCAGATACCCCATAATGCATATTACTAATTCATTATACTAAAAAATAAAATCATTAATAAATCCACATCCTCCTCAATCGTGCCCATAACTTATTTACCATAATCTTATAGTTGTTTCAACAAATGTTATCGTTAATAAACAGTGCAAAAAATAATTCACTTAAAATGCAAATAAGAACGTTTAGTAATAAGTGAGTCAAAGTGTCTTTACAAAGCTATATAGAATTTGGATGACGTCCACCCACCCCATACCTTGTAAAATTTAGAATAACACCCTCGTGTAGCATACACATATTTTTCATGAGAACAGGTGGCATTGACTAAATTGGTCCACTCCACCACTGAAGGCCCCACCGTTGCCATCCATTTCCTTGCTATGATTACTTTAGCACATGATACTAAAATCCTGATCAATTGGGTCCAATGCCCACTTAGTTGGACGTCCACTACCCCCAAGACTAAACATATAGTACTGAAGGTTGAACCTGGGATACCCAGCTCCATCATAATATTACAAATGGCAGACCAAAACGCTTGCACATGCACACATTCCCAGACTAAATGCCAGTGTGTACCAGGCTCCACTCCACACCTAGGGCACCCCGCACTGGCGAAGTTCCCAATATGCCTCATTCGCGCCGGAGTAAAGTATATTCGATGAAAAATATTGAATTGAACCTGCTGTACTGAGAGGGACATTGAAGATTTACTTGTGGCCGATAGAATATCCCTCCAATCTATTAACAGGACCCGAGGGATAACCCTAGCCCACTGAGACCTCAGCTTGTCCCAGGCGCTTTCTTGATTAAAGGAGTGGATATATCTGTATATTTTGGAAAGGTGCTTCCGGGGACCCAATTTTTTCACAAATTCCTTACAGGGAGCTTCCCTAATCTTCAGGGATCCCTTCCTTATCATGCATGCTAACGCGCTCCTGACCTGGAGATAACTGAAGTACATTTTCCTAGGGAGGTCGTACCCCTGTTGTAGGTCCTCAAAGGATCGAATACCCCCATCCTGTAGCCACGCTCCAGCTTCCAGCAATCCATATTCCTCCCACACTCCCCCTCCTAAGCCCTTCAACTTTTTGACCTCTGACAAGGAAAAAACCGAGGTTTGTGGATCGATATCCTCAAAGTTTGTCATCTTTTGCACCTGTCTCCACACGCGTATGGCTTGGGCTATCAGGGGGGGTGCATTACCCCATAACTTCCCCGCCAGGAGCATTTGAAGAGGAGACACCCCAGATTGCCCATTTAACGCCAGGGTCTTGAATTCCCCAACACCCTCGCCACCCTGTATCCATGGGCAGAGATGACATAATTGGGATGAATAGTAATAGAGTCTAAAATCCGGGAGGGCAAGACCCCCTTCTACTCTGTCCCGGGTCAAGATAGATAGTCTAATCCTCGGGCTTCTATTTTTCCACACAAATGAGGACAGAACACTGTTTAACTCATGAAAGAATTTTATGCTTACATAACACGGAGACTGAAGCAACAGGTATAAAAGTTTTGGTTGAATACACATTTTCAACAAATTGACCCTGCCAATTTGCGAAAGTGGCAGACCCACCCATCTCCGACACTTGGTTTTAATTTCGGTTAAAAGCGGCCTCAGATTGTCCGGGATATAATCCCGCGGGTTGCCGGAGATTACAACGCCCAAGTACTTGAATTTACTAGAATTTTTTAACGGGCAGGCTAGCTGGATATCAGGAGGCACGGGACCCAGGAACATTACATGAGACTTATCCCAGTTCATTTTAATACCTGACATACCCCCAAATTCATTTAGAAGGTTCACGATTATAGGGAGATCAATGCCTGGACTGTCAGAACCAATTAGGAGGTCATCGGCGTACAAAGATACCAATTTACTCCCGCAAGAATTATGACAGCCCAACTTCTGTCTAAGTAGATGAGCCAGGGGCTCCACTGCCACCGCAAACAACAACGGGGACAGCGGACACCCCTGCCTAGTACCTCTAGCCAATGGGAAGGAGTCGGAGGTGAAACCGTTAATCGATATTCGGGCCAATGGCTGTCGGTACAATAACCTTATCCATCCAATGAAACCCTCCCCGATGCCAAAGGCTCTTAATACCGGCCATAAAAACTCCCACTCAATTACGTCAAATGCCCTACTGGCATCAAACGATGCCACAGCCGCGCATTTATTACCGGAATTGATAATTTGAATAAAAGATAGGACCCTCCTCAGGTTGACCGCCGTCGACCTTCCCGGTCTAAAACCTGTCTGGTCTTGATGTACAATTTCATCCAGCACCCTTCCCAAACGGTTGGCCAATATTTTTGCGAAAATCTTGGCGTCCGAGGACATAATGGAAATAGGTCGATAGGAATCAACCTGGGAGGGGTCCTTCCCTGCCTTGGGAATCATAACTATATATGCTTCCTCCATAGACGGAGGAAGCCTACCCTCCGCCTTGACACCACCCAACAATTCCCATAGTGGAGTGGCCAGGACATTCGAATATTTTAAATATAATTCCCCAGGTAACCCGTCCAACCCCGGGGCCTTATTTCGGGGGAGGGCTTGAATTACAGACGTTACCTCCTCTAGAGTAATTGGGGAGTCCAACAACTCTTTTGAGTCCCCAGATATTTGCGGGAGTTCCAACGCCCCCAAGTAGTCAACAATACTATCATTACTATTCAGGGACTGAGAGGCAAACAGTTTTTTATAATATGACACGAAACTGGACACAATTACGGGGGTATCAGTCACACTGTTGCCCTTTTCATCCGCTATTTCAGAGATAAGATTAGAGGACCGCTCATTCTTGGCCATCAACGCTAGCCATTTCCCACCCCGATCCGAGTTTACATAACGCCTATGATCTCCAGTTCTCACTCTCTGACAGAAAGTGTCCTGGACGTGATCACGCCATTCATTAAGAGCAGCCTGCCACGCTACCCGGTCCACTTCCCGAACACTAGATACATAATTATTTTCTAACTCCACTGACCTAGCCTCCAGTCTTTCAGTCTCCACTCGATAGTTCTTCTTGGCAAAGGCGATCTTCTTGATAAACACCCCTCTAATGTATGCTTTAAAGGAGTCCCATAAGGTGGACCCACAGACCGAGCCGTAATTCAGTTGGAAATACTCCCCTATCATCTGTTCCACCTCCTCCGCCTCTCCCATCTGTGTAAGCCAGTAGGGCTGCAATTTCCAACACCTATATCCAACCTGCCTTGCCAGATCCAAATCTATAGTTATCGGAGAATGATCCGAAATGCCCCGCGACCTATATTCAACCTTCTGGACTTTATTTAATAGGTCCTTCGAGAGCAGCACTAAGTCCAGTCTCGAAAAGACCCCATAAGAATCGGAGTAGCATGAATATTGTTTTCGATCAGGGTATCTTATCCGCCATGGATCCCACCAACCGACTTCCTGGATAAATTCCCTAAACTTACTACCCTCATACGTAGGCTGAACTCCAGGCCTCCACCTATCCAAACGGGAGTCTAAGACCTTATTAAAATCGCCAAGGCAAATAACAGAAGCCTGAGGATAGCCCGCCGCGAATTCCACTGCTTTCTTAATAACCTCATAGGAGAAAGGAGGGGGGATGTAAACTGATAATATACATATCTGAACTTGGTCTATACGGCCTTCAATAAAAATATACCGACCGCCCGGGTCGATTTTTTGACTACCAGGAGTAAATGCCAAGGACTTTTTGAACAATATGGACACCCCCCTAGACATGTTGGAGAAAGGGGCGTGAAAGACAGAGCCAATCCAGGGCCGCCTTAAGGACTTTGATCTTTCCCCACTAAGATGAGTCTCTTGAAGGCATATAACATCTGCCTCATACTTTCTGCATTGCCCCAAGACTGTCGCCCTCTTGACCCTGTCGTTCAGTCCCCTAACATTCCATGACAGAAAACGCACCCCCATACATATTCAACCTTATCTGGTAGATCACCCTCACAGCCAACAACTTTATTAAAGATCCCCACACAGGTTCTAAACACTCTCGGGGGTGACCAGACCATGTAAGCTCCCAAACAATACATTGACAAATACAAACACATCCCCGCCCCCCATCCCCCCTCCCTGTAGGCCCTACCCCGGGCATACCTACCCCAAATTCTCACTCCCCCCCCCTCTTTTGAGGCTTAAATTAATTAACCACTAGGAAACATAACCCCCTCCCCCCTCCCCCCCATCCCCCGGCCTTATCACTTACTGACCCCTACTATAACCCAGCGAGGTCCCCCGATAACCCGACAAGCATTATACCGGACTGAGACTCCCTAAACAACCAGATAGAAGGCCCCCCGATCTACTTAGCTAGCCAAAACCTGGCGCTTCCCTGGGAAAGAGCGGTCAAGCCACTCCGCAACATCACCTGGGGAAAAAAAAATATTAGACACACCGTCTGCCACCACCTTCAATTTGGATGGGTACAACATATTGAACTGAATGTTCAATTCCCGTAACCGGGTTTTGACCAATTTGAATTTCATTCTGTCCCTCTGCACCTCGAGGGGGAAATCAGGAAAGGTGGAAATCTTCTTCCCATTATGAGCCAGATCCCCCCTGTCCCTGGCCATTCGAAGGAGGGTGTCCCTATCCTTAAAATGCAAAAACTTAGCAATAATAGTCCGCGGTGGTGCCCCCGGTGCAGGAGGTCTCCCCGGAATACGGTGGGCCCGCTCAATAGCGAACTGGGGAGAGAAGGCATTCCTTCCAAACTCTTGGATCAGCCAGTCCTCTAAAAACTCTCTGCCTTCTACTCTTTCATCGAAACCTAGAAAACGGACATTGCTTCGTCGAAGCCTGCCTTTCATATCCGTGAGTTTCAATCTCATCTCGCCTACTTGTGAGGAGATGGATTTAATTTGGGTGCTTAGTGGAATGGCCAGATCCTCTAACGATGAAACACGCGTCTCAACCTCTGTCATCCGTTCTCTCATCTTTTCAGCATCTTGCCGGATAAGCTTAATGTCCGACTGAACTTTGCCCAACTGCTCGGCAAGGCGGGTTTCACACTTGTTAATTGCCTCTATCACCTGTAGCAGGGTTATGTCTGGGGTAGCCTGGGCCCCTTCGCTCTTACTGGGGGAAGAAACCGGGGTTGCCGTGCGTGAGCTGCCCCCAGTCTGGGACTGGGCCTGGGTTCTTGCATACTTCTCAAGCCTGGCGGCCGCAGTGTTTTGGCCTGTCTTTCCCATTATTGCCAGGAGAAATAATGCCGTTACACGATGTAATACGTGATATTCACTAGAGCACAATCCCAGACCTATTACTCCTTTAGCCAGAGATGCAGCAGCATATACGTAATTTAGAGAGTATCCCAGTCCAGGCTTGAATTAAGCCAGCCGGCTTACTGCCCCCCTCTCATCCACAGACAGGGCCACCGGAGAGCAATCACCCACTCACAATACACTTTAATAGGGCCACTACTGTTAGTCTTCCATCTGCATAATAATTCACAGCTTGCCCCGCATGCCCAATATACAGCAGAACCAACAGAGAGTTTTGAGAGAAACAGGCTCTTTCCAGAAGGAATTAATCGGGGCACTCACAGTTCTTGCAGACGGTCCCGTACAGAGGGGGAACAGGCGGCCCCTCCGCTTGACAAAGTAGGGAGGCTGATAGCTTCAAGCTAGCTCTCCTTCCTGGCGCTGGCACCCCACCGGGGATCTCCGCTTCCACCGAGTTTCACGTGGGCTATGGGCTGCCGTACGGACTATGGTGCCAGCTGCATACACGCAGACACCGTGGGGCTGCAGGCGCCAGCCAATGACGCGCGCCCCGCACGTCTCCCGTGCGACTCCTCTCAGCAGCCCGACACCTTCACATAGGCTTACAGCCGCGCCGGCCGGACCTCCGACACTGCGCTCACAGCAGCAGGGGGAACTCCACTACCAAGCGGCCTCTACGGACAGGCATCCAGGTCAGCTCCGGGCTCGGGGAGGGTCAGTGGCCACATCGGGGTTAGCTGCCGGGCATCAGGCTCGGTTACCTCGCTTCATACGTGCCGGAGGTGGGGGGAGGGGAGAGTGTGTCGCCCTACGCTACATGCGCCGTGGTCCGCCCCTTCCCCAGTAACTCCACTCTTGCTCATGCATATCCTGTACCATACCCTTTAAAAACACATTAAAAGCAACCCTGTGGGGGGTCCGCCCACTGCACAAAGTGGGTCAGGGATGCAAGATATGGCAGAGTTGCATAACATAAAGGAGGTAGAGGACATGGGGTTTAAGAAAAAACATGCGATCAGATCCGGGAGCCCACCACAGACAGGTGTATGCTGGTCATACCATGGGTAAGGCGAGTGGCATACTTGCCTACTTTTAATTTCACCTCTCCGGGAGAAGCCTGGAGAGGAATCACGTTAGGAAAAGCGGGAGCAAGTGTGACATAATGTGGCATAAATGATGCAAAATGCAGCGATCGTGTCATTTTAGCCCTGCCCCCTCTCCGTGGACCCGCGATTTCAGATAATTACACCAGCGGGCATGGGGGGATCGGGGGTAATTAGCAGAATGCGGGAGACTTGCCCACCTTTCCGGGGGGCCAGGAGAAGGACACAATTTCTGGGAGGCTCCCGGCCATTCTGGGAGGGCAGGCAAGCCTGGTTAAGTGTAAAACATGTACTGTTTATACAACATAAGGATAGATGACAGGTAGGGTCCAAGGACAATTACATCTTGCACCTATTTTCTTTGCATTATGTGCTCTTGAAGCATTTTTCTAAACAGTTTATAAAACTGCCATCCTGTCTGCAACTGCACTGCCACTCCTAGATGGGCAACGTGTTTGTGTTGCCCACTTGTGTCACTTGCTTAGTCATCCAGCTACCTTGATGCAACATTTTGGCTTAAAAACAATATTGTGAGCTGTGAGGTGTTCAGAAGAGCCTGCCCCACCGCCCTGATGAATCTTAATTATACTCCATTCCAAATTGTAGAATGTATTATAATTATTCTGATTACCAGTGCTTTTTAGAGCTTGGAGTGTGCACCTCCATTTTTTCTGTGTGACTCTACAAGTCCCCTCCCTCCCTTATCATTTACTCATTATTGCATTATTAAATATAGAATTTATTACTGGAAATCTAGATTTCAAACTAATTATTTGTCTAAGCCACCAGATTACACAACAACGTGAGCTGATTATGCCCAGTTTCAGTCACGGCATCATAAATGAATAAATAATGCTCCTAGTTTTACTAATTGGGTAGCAAATGGGCCTATCCCAAAACCCACTGAGTGATGACATGTTGCCTCCTGGATTAATTATTAACTATGGAGCTGGAACAGGGGGATCAAGGAGGTGCATTATTTGTAAGGTGCCATCTACAGAAAACATGGGCAGTGTCAGAAGAGAAATAATACCCTTTCTGAATTTCCCATCCTTTTTCTGCCCAAAGCCCTTCTCTGCCTGTCTCCTGGGCCTTTACCCACCTGCACCCAGCTCCATTGCTTACAGTGTTATGGTCTGGCCCCTCCTCTGGGGCCAGCACTGTGCCTTCTAACTTACCACATCATGGGTGACATTCTATGGGATGAGATTTGCGTTTTTTGGCGTTAATTAGGCAACAAAATGGCGATATCGCATTTTCCCGTCAAATCGCCAATTTAATAGGATGCGCTAAGGGACTGAAATCGCATATTATGTGCGTTAAGGCATGCGGACCAAAAGTGCGAGATTAATTCGCATTTATATCGCATCCAGATGTTTTCGTACAGAAAAGTAAACAAATCGCTTATTTAATGCAATGCGTTTTCGCAAATCGCACTTTTTAGGTGACTTATAATCACACTTATTTCAGACCAGGTTCTGTTTGGCGATTTGGCCCAGAACTCATTTTGGTCAAGTGCACACATGGTTAATTTCAGCACAGGTGCCCTCATTTTCACTCACAAACACCCCTACATAAACCCCAACATCATTAAGGACACCTGTGAGTGTTTCAGACATGGAGATTTTGCAGAGTGGTTTGGAGATGCTCATCTGTGATGTGGCCCATTTGGAGGAGCTGCGCAGGAGGGAGGAAGCTGCGCGCCAGATCCAGGTAGCCCCCCGACTACTGTGTACCCCACGTATGTATCGTGCTCGGCTGTACCTGGACTCCCTCTAGGATCAACAGGTTGTGGGGATGTTTAGGCTGAACCGCATTAACCTATTGGACTTATATGAGCAGGTGAGAGATTATTTGGACCCTTTTGGGGGAGGCAACTATGCAGTGTCTGGGCTGCACAAATTAATGTGTGCCCTCTACTATTTGGCCACAGGCTCCACTCAGTCTGTGACCTCATGGGCCTTGGGGGTATCACAGGCCACTTTCTCTAAGCATTTTACTCAAGTGTTACTTGCTTTAAAGAAGTTGTGGCGGACATACATCAGATTCCCCAGTTCTGAGCAGGAGTGGCAGGACCACAAGTTGGCTTTCTATAGACTCTCAGCATTCCCCCACGTGCTGGGAGCTATAGACTGCACACACATTGGGATTAGGGCCCCGCACGTGCGGGGACACGTCTACGTCAATAGGCGTGGGCGGCACTCCCTGAACGTGCAGGTTGTATCCAATGCTCATTTGAAAATCCTGAGTGTTGTGGCAGGCTTTCCGGGAAACTGCCATGACGCCTATATTCTGAGACACTCAGCCCTCTGGAACAGATTTACCGGCCACCAAATGCCAGAGGGCTGGCTACTAGGTAACTACCTTTTTACATATTACCCTGTCTGTCCTTATTTGTACCTGCTGTAATGTGTGTGTTTCCTCTTTCACAAGCATATTGCTCTTCTACCAGTGTGTCCTGTTTGAAAGAAACACATACCTTACCATATAAGGCAATCACTTCCTATCTGTGTTTTAGGTGACTCAGGATATGGTTGTGTTTCCTGGCTCATGACACCTTTGCGCTCCCCAGAGGGCCCTGCACAGCACCGGTATAATGAAGCCCACATTGCAACCCGCAATGTGGTGGAGCGCACATTTGGCGTTTTGAAGAGTTGCTTCCGGTGTTTGGACAGGTCGTCGGGTACACTGCTTTACCACCCTGCCAAAGTAGTGATGATTATCCAGGCTTGCTGCATGCTGCACAACATAGCCCTATCCCAACCTGCCTATGTGGAGGAGGAACATGCAGCAGTCGTGCAGGAAGCCCAACCTACCACACCTCGGGTAGTGAGGGGTACGCAGAGGGGGAATCTGGTGCGCACACACATCATCAGCCGTTACTTTTCTGGTAAGCACATGTGCCCTGTACTCCAAAATGTACCTGTGCTGTAAGTGTACTCATTAACAAATGTGTGACCAATACCATCTGCTTCCACCCACATTTAGCCTAATACACAGAGCCCAACGGATGCAGCTGGTGGTGCTGACCTATCCCTTGCTGATATCTAGCTTGTAAGTACATTTGATACATGTATGAATGAAGTATGCAGTCAAACATGGCTCACTGGTGTTGTGGAACTACACGTGCCAGCATGTCCTGACACACTATAACCATTACAGTCCAAACCATGAGTGTCAGAGCCTGCTAGAATATGTAGATGCACAACCTTTGCCGCCCAAGGAGATACCCCACACTACTTTAGTGCAATCCCATTGTCATATACCATTACAATATGTTATAATTCACACAATAATTGGTTGTCATAAAAATACACAAACACAATGGTATGCGGTTAGACATTTTTACTTCTGCCTACTTTGTCAGACGCAATCTGCATTTTTGCAGGTGAAACATAACAACTGTGGGGGCATGTTACATGATGTATTTGATTATACAAAATTAACAAACATAAATGAGCTACCTTCTCCCAGCATCAGGCAACCCTACACCACTTCTAGAACCTGCACCAAGCCCACCACGGGTCCTAACACTCCGACGGGGTGGGGAAGTCGGGGAGCCACTTATTGGGGTGCTGGATACACTGCTGAGGGTTGATGCTGTGCCACCTCCCACATTGGCTTCCAGCTGCTGTATTTGGGCCTGCATACCTATTAAGGCATTAGTCTGCGCTGTGCATGATTGGGTTAGTGCAGCTATACTTTGCGCCAGGCTGCCAATATGGCTATTTTGTTCCCTAACAGCAGAAGTTAAATCTGCAAAACGGGTGTCAATGCTGTTAGCAATGCGCACATGAGTGCCTACACCTACCCGTACACTACGTGCAATTTTGCGTAATTGAAGGAACGTGTCACGCATGTACCCCTGGATGTTACCTATTTGCAGGCTTTGGGAGGCCATGAATTCTATCTGTTTGTCCTTGAAATTGACCAAGGAGTTAGCTACTTGGGAAGCCGAAGCGGCTGTATGGGGTGTGTTGGTGGGTGGGGGTGGGTTGGGAGACACCCCACTTGGGGGAAGATCACTCTGTGATGAGGTCTGTATTTCTTCCTCTGCCGCAAAGGTCTCGACCAGTTCAAGAATGATGTCCATTTCGTCTAGCACCATAATTGAATAATCTGTTTGGTTGGTCCCTAGTTGTATAGCACCTGTGGATACAGATGAAGAGGTAAGTACTGATGCATATATAGGCCAGACTGTCGTCTATACTGTTTAACAAAGGGCTTGAGATGCTGGACGCACATACCTAGGGGTGTTATGTACTTACACATGTACCCCGATACAGCATGTAACATTGACATTAATAATATGTCACATGCCTAGCTCAGATTACATTCATTTCCGTTGCAATGTAGCAGCAGGAGATGAATGTAGTGTGAGATATTGTTGATGTGACATGGTGTGTGTACTGTGCTTCCACAGATTCTGCAGCAACGGGCCTTCTGTTCTTGGATGCCGCAGCACTTCGGGATGGACAATCTGTACAAGGAAAGATGGGCAGCCATTATGGACCTTACAATGGATAAGCATTTACACAAACCATGCATTGAAATGACTATAATGGACAATACCTTCCTTTGGATAAGGACTGCATTATTTTTTCCCCACATTTTTTTTTTTCACACTATTATTTGGTTAAATTATGATTAAATTAGTGGACACATGACAACTATTGTATAATCTGTGGTATGTAGTCATGGCAGCTAAACCACCAGTAGCCCTCTGTGTTTTTGGCCACATACATGTTAGGCTGCTAGAAAGAATGTTACAGTGTTGATCAATATGAGCAGTTGTGGAACTACAAGGCCCAGCATTATGAGCAATTTTAAAGTAGGAGCAGGCAATTTCTTGTGCATGACCTTGCTGGGCTATGTAGTTCCACAGCAGCACTTTACTTAGCATAATAATGCAAGTGAACATTATAGTTATAAATCATTGGCATGTATGTTTAAGATTGCATGGGGTCACACTTACCAGCTCTGGATGGCGTTTGCGGCCTATCGATATCCGCCACGTGCATGCCAGGCAGGACCTCAGGGGGTATGATGCGCTTCAACTTCACCTCATACAATGTGTAGCACACAGTGGTGGGGCTTCCTCCTCCAGTCTTGGTGGCCTCCTCCAACTCCATGGCCAATTTACTTTTCAACTGCCTTTTGATGTCGTTGAATCTCTTCTTTACATTTCTGACCAGGCGCTTGTGCTGACTGACAGCGTTCACCGCCTGGGTGATGTCCTTCCACATAGCCCTTTTGCGCTGTGCAGTGGTCTTGTGGTGAGATTTGCCAAGCAAACGGTCAAACACTGGCATGATAGCCCGGACAAGTGCAGCATTTTCCTCATATGAAAATCTGACCTTCCGGCCACTTTTTGTGCGGCCAGCTTCCACCTCCTCCTCCTCCTCCTCATTTTCAACTCCAGCCATGTAGCCCTCCTCCTCCATGCCAGTGTCTTCCTCCTCCTCACCTACATCTTCCTCCACCTCTGACATGTGGCCCTCCTGCAGCTGGTGTGGGGTATGGTCAAGGTCTTGGCTATAGGATGGGGATGCCAGCGGATCCTCCACCTCCTCCTGCTGGGGCTGGACGCCCAGGGCCTGGTCTGGGGCTGGCCTTGCTGTGGCCATGCTGCCTGCCACACTGCTGGCTCTCCCACTTGGCTGGCTGCTGCCACTGCTCCCTCTGCCACTGCTCCCTCTGCCACTGCTTCCTCTGCCACTCCTCACTCTGCCACTGCTCCCTCTGCCACTCCTCACTCTGCCACCAACACCTCTTCCTCTACTCACACTGCCACTGCTCCTCTCCATGCTCCTTACTTCCTATCAAAGAGTGAAATGGCGCCAATGCCCCTTTATATAGGGGGTGTGATGCATAATGGAGGGGACAGAGGTGGGCCAATAGGTTGGGGGGTTCTTAGTCATGCGGAGACAGTTTTGTAAATCTCACTCCGGTTGGTCCAAAACTCGCACATGACCGGCGGAAGAACTCGCACTTTTTTGTGACTTAAAATCGCACCACTTCGCCGCAAATCGCACCACTTCGCACTTTTCAGCCTCCAAAGCGCATCAAATTAAATATGCGATTTATGACTGAAAAATGCGATTTGAAAAAGGGCGAATAGCGGCGATGTGGTGCGCTAAAATAACATGCACATTTATCACATCCCATAGAATGTCACCCCATATGTTTCTCAGCTCTCTTTGACCTTCACTCAGAGCCAGATTAAGGTCTAAATGGGCCTGGAGCTGAAAATGATCAAGGGCTTATTATGCGCAATAATAGGAGTTGTGGACAGCACCTAATAATGTGGGGGGCGTGACCAGTGTTCTGGTTGGGTGGTCAGCTCATGGGTGTGTCTCTATTGTTAAATACTTTCAACTATTTATATATGCCTGGAAAAGGCAGGGGGCTGGCATAAGAAAAATGCAGGGAGATATATTGGTGGGTGAACCCCAAAGGTGCACCCGCAGGACGCCGATGTCCTAAGATACTTTCAGGGTGAGGCGGCACTCCAGTCATAAAAGAAATACTGAAAGCCAAAACTTGGTAGACAACATTTCAGTACCATTTATGTGGTCACCTAAATTTACCACACCATATACCCCTGATACAAATCATGCAACACAATAGTAACCCCCTTATACTGTACTTGCCTCTTATACATATTGCCACATGGAATGAGACAAAAATTCACACAGATTGAGTCAAAACTCACGTAATGCCACACAGATTGATCCACAATACACACTATACCAGGCATGTACAAACAGTAGACCTCCAGCTGTTGTGAAACTACATGTCTCAGCATGCCTTGACATAGCTTTAGCATTCCCTTATAGCAAAACTGTGGCAATGCATGATGGGACTTGTAGTTTCACAACATCTGAAGGGCCATAGTTTGGACATGCCTGCACTATACCAAACAGATTGAGCAATAATGCACAATATGCTTCATAAATAGGGGCATTACGCGCCAATGGCACGCATTAAAAATTTACACCATAATGCCCATTACATGTTAAGCCTCACACCATAATCTCCATTCCGCATTATGCCAAACACCATAATGCCTATTAAAAATTATGCTACATAAGTGCTGCTTAGCTACATGTTCATTGCCAGGGGTTCCATGCTCATTGCCAAGGGGGAATACATGCTCATGGTAACTGGGGGACAGCCGCCACCAGGCAGAGAGCAGGGGGCTGCCCGGCTGTATTCAGAGCACTGCATGTCCCGGCTATTTAAAATAATATCCCTTTCATGCCAGAAAATGCAGGGACTTACCTGGGAATATGGTCCCATACCCTCCAACATGATCCATTGCCTTCGGTACACAATGCTCTGCTCCTGGACTTCCCTGGTAATGTATGATTGCCATCACCTGTGTGGAGCTAGGTAATTGATAAGAATGGTGTTTTAACACAGGTGATGACAATCATACATTACCAGGGATGTCCAGGAACATAAATGGTGGTGGATTCTATCATCCATAAGACAGACAGGGCAATCTGCTACCGGAACCGTGATAGTCGTACAGTTGTCTTCTGGGTGCTCGGGTATGGCATATCGCGGACCAGGGGGACAGATTACTGGGAGGGGCTGGAAAAGACCCAGCAGTCATGGTGCACGTTGGCACAAATAATCAAGTCAGTGGCAGGTGGGGTGTCCTTAAAAACGATTTCAGAGACTTAGGACGTAGATTAAAAGCAAGGACATCAAGGGTAATTTTCGCGGAAATTTTACCTGTGCCACACGCTAGTCCAGGAAGACAGAGAGAGCTAATGGAGGTGAACGCCTGGCTTAAGAGATGGTATAGGAAAGAGGGGTTTGGGTTCCTAGAGCACTGGTCGGACTTTTCAGACAGGCACCATCTTTGCGGCAGAGACGGATTGCACCTGGACGGAAAGGGGGTGGCAGTGCTGGGAGGCAGGTTGGTTAGAAGGTTGGAGGAGTCTTTAAACTAGTCATAGGGGGGAGGGATGCAGATATAAACTATGGGCACATAAGACAGAACAGTGAGGAACAGGCAATTAAGAGATTGGAGGGTGGAGAAGGGGGGTTGGGGAGAAAAACTAGAATCAGTAAGAAATCAATAGAGCATCGAGATCTCAACGTAGCCTCAACGGAAGCATCTAAAAATAAACACAAACTCAAATGCTTACTGGCTATTGCAAGAAGCTTAGCAGGAAAAATTGGGGAACTAGAAGCTGTGGTCACTAGGGATTACTTTGACATTATGGGTATAACAGAAACATGTTGTAATGAGTCACAAAATTGGGCGCTAAGCATGGAGGGATATACTCTATACAGAAAAGAAAGGGAAATTAGAAGGGGCGGGGGTGGCTTTATGTAAAAAATAACTTAACATCTTGTGGGAAAGTTATGAGCTCAGATACAGAAGAAGATAACACAGAGACCGTATGGGCAGAGATAACTGATAAAAAATAAAAAAACAATAATAACATTTTAATAGGGTATGCTACAGACCGCCAACCGTGAACGTCAGGCACTAGTCTCTACTCTTAAACCAAATCAAAAAATCGTCAGATCAGGGGCAGGTACTAATAATGGGGGACTTTAATTTACCAGATATTGATAGGAAAAATGAGACATGTAAATCATCTAAAAGCAGTGGGTTCCTAAGCTTGCTCAAAGCTCAGTTTATCACACAAACGGTAGAAGCTCCAACTCGTAATGAGGCATTACTGGATTTAGTATTAACAAATAACATAGATTTAGTTTCAAACACCAAAGTAATTGAACACCTAGGGAACAGTGACACAACATGGTTTCAATGGAAATCAACTTCTGTAAACTACAATATACAGGACCAGTTAAAGTACTAAACTTCAGAAAAGCTAACTTCGAATTATTCAGGGAAGCTCTAAAAGAAATTAAGTGGGAACAGTTATTTGAAGGGAAGAATGCAGAGGAAATGTGGGATACATTTAAAAATGGGCTAGAATCACTAACTATTAAATACATCCCAAAAGTCAATAAGGGTAAATTCAACAAAAAGGACAGCAATTAACAATAAAACAAAAGCGTGTAAATTCTATAAAAAATAATGTAAACGAGGGGTCGTTCGTCAAGTATAAAGAAACAAACAAAATGGTACTTGTTTCCTAGCATAGCGCCCAAGATTTTCATCTTATGGCATCTTATGTGATCGCATCGCATGCCATATAGCCGCATACGATGCATGCGATGCGATGATATCCGATTTTTTATTGTACAACCACCCTGATGGGTCCTTACAATGTTAAATGCACCCCCATTGTCAACGCCACCCCCAGGATCAACGCCAACCCGAAGCGTGGCGAGTGCAGCAAGACTGTGAGGGGCGGCGGTACGCATCCTCCGACCTTTTCATAACCCCACTATCCACATCGGCGTGGAGTTGATTTGTAGATAGTGTGGCGAGCCCGAAGCGTCGCGAGCGGACACGTATGACTTTACATGTATTGTGCGTCCCATTGCGGGGCTCGCTGCGCTCGCCACGCTTCGGGCTCGGAGGCTCGCTGCGCTCGCCCCACTATATAAAATCAACTCCACGCCAATGTGGATAGTGGGGGTATGAAAAGGTCAAAAGACGCGTACAGCCGCTGCTCCCCACACTTCGGGTTGGCGTTGATCCTGAGGGTGGGGTTGACAATGGGGGGGGGGGGGCATTTAACATTGTAAGGACCCATCAGGGTGGTTGTACAATAAAAAATCGTATACCACCGCATTGTATGCCATTGTATGGCATACGATGCGATGCAATATTTTATTGTACAATATCGCGTCGCATCGCATCCCATTGTATACCATATTTAGTCTTATGGTATACGATGCGATGGGCGCCGTGCTAGGAAACAAGTACCAACAAAATTTGTAAAAAAGTAATCAAAGTAGCTAAAAGGGAAAATGAAGAGCGCATAGCTGCAGATAGCAAAAATAACCCCAAGAAGTTTTTCAAGTACATAAATAGTAAGTGAATAATTAAAGAGAACATAGGCCTATTAACCGATATCAACGGTAAAAGTTTTGCAGAGGTTAAGGGAAAAGCGTAACTGTTAAATGGGTTCTTCTCATCAATGTTTACTAGGGTAGAGCAGATAGAGGAATACACAGATACCACAAATGGGACGAACAAGCCGGATCTCAATATTGATTTCACGACCGATGAGATAATATTGAGGCTCAGCAAAATAAAAACTAACAAATCACCAGGGCCAGATGGGATACATCCTAGGGTACCAATGGAATTTAGGGAGAAACTAGCGACCCCTCTATATTGCATTTTTGAGAATTCACTATCATCAGGTAAGGTACCAAAAGACTGGAGAATAGCAGAGGTAGTGACAATATTCATAAAAGGAAAAAGGGATGACCCAGCTAATTACGGACCGGTGAGCTTAACATCAATAGTGGGTAAAATATTTGAAGGAATTTTAAGGGATGGTATCCTGGAATGTTTAGACCAGTGGTAGTCAAAAAACATACACACCAGGTAAACGGCGCTAATGGACCACACTAATTAGTATTCCAAAACGTATAAATTTATTAAAATTACACAATAATACAATTTAAACAATACCACCGGCCGGTAGAGCTAACAAACATGTGCACAATAATCTGATGATCTGATGAAGCCGCTGATTAGGAACAGGCGGAGAAACGCGTCATCGAGCGTCACTTTCTACTTCCGCAAACAAGTGTTACCACGTGAGCCGGGGAGAACTGCCGGAGCTGGGAGTCCCAGAGAGGAGCTGCAATATAGGGAAGACCAGCAGCTGGGGACCCGCTTCAGGCCAGCGAACTCTCACCCTACAGTGGGCATTGAAGTGCTGCACTCGCTTGGAAGCCTAAGTATTAATTACTTTTATTTCAAAAAAACGCTGCTTTGCTTGATTGTTAGAGCACCTGCAGTCTGGAGCAATTCTAAGGGCTAATAAGCCTGTATGTGTGACTGACTAACACGCTTGCCAAATATATCTAACATCAAAGATTATCAATGTGTTTCATAAGATTTCTGGGACTGTTCAACTGCTAAGTGGACATAATAGGAAAGAAATAAAGCCACCAAGCCTTGAATCCACTATATGCTTTAGCCCAATCAGGCAATCCTAGATTAATTATAATGGAGCATTGATCTTATATTACACGCTGCAGCCTAGAGAAAGAAGCCTTCTTTCTTTTCTTTTTAAATTTATCATTTTTTATGGCCAGAAATTATTGTGCACATGTTTGTTAGCTCTACCGGCCGGTGGTATTGTTTAAATTGTATTATTGTGTAATTTTAATAAATTTATACGTTTTGGAATACTAATTAGTGTGGTCCATTAGTGCCGTTTACCTGGTGTGTATGTTTTTTGCGTTTTCTGAGGGCTGAGTATCCCTTATAAACGGAAGCTGGGACCATTACTAGTGCCCTGCGCTTGGTTATACCTGTAAGACCTTCATAGTTTACTTAGTATTAACCAACATGGGTTCGTGAAAAATCGTTCATGTCAGACAAATTTACTAGGCTTCTATGAGGATGTCAGCAAAAACCTTGATAATGGAAATGCAGTAGATGTGGTCTTCTTTGATTTTTTCTAAATCTTTTGCTACAGTACCACACAAGAGGTTGGTAAATAAAATGGAGGACCTGGGATTAGGGGCAAATATCTGTAGATGGGTAGGGAACTGGCTGTGTAATAGAGAACAAAGAGCTTTATCAAATATGACACCAGTTATAAGTGGAGTGCCACAGGGTTCGGTTCTAGGGCCCATCTTATTTAACATATATATTAACGATATCGGGATGGGGATACTCTGCAATGTATACATCTTTGCTAATGACACAAAATTGAGTAGAGATATTAAATCAACAGAGGATGTAAACGTACTTCAAAATGATCTTAACAAGCTAGATGAGTGTGCTAAAAAGTGGAAGATGAGGTTCAATGTAGATAAATGCAAGGTTATGCCTCCCGGGAGGCATAATATGAGCAACCAAGCTTATTAGGGGAATGGTGATTTTAAACTACGAGGAGAGATTGAGCAGTTTGGGATTATTTACCATAGAGAATAATATAAGGAACTCTCAAGAACCCTTTTTACTGCAAGAAAGTAATCTAGGACACAAGGGCACAAATTTAGATTAGAAGAAAGAAGATTTTGTTCCCTCAAAAGAAAAAAATTCTTTATGGTCAGAGCAGTCAAACTGTGGAACTCTCTTCCTGGAGAAGTGGTGTCGGCAGATACAATAAATACCTTCAAAATAAGGTTGGACAAACATTTATTGGATAAAAACATCCAAGGGTACTAATAAGAATCATATTCTGTCTTTTATAAGGGATAAGTTATTAAAACCTAGGTTGAACTTGATGGACGCAAGTCTTTATTCAGCCTTATCTACTATGTAACTATGTAACTATGTAATTGTGTACCGAATGCAATGGGTCATGTTGGAGGGTATGTGGTCCCAGGATCATTCCCGTACTGGCCCCTTTTACACCAGCCTAGTCCCTGCATTTTCTGGTGTGAGGGGGAGAGAAAACCACCCCTGCCTCCCTTTAAACAACCAGCTATATCTTCAGAACCAACTGACCCATTTATTTACATGTAGGCTTCGAATGATTTTGGGCCGTTAAACTGTGCCGTTTGGTTCCGGAGAAATCTGTCCTCAAACAACAACAACAGCCATGAAATTACATTTCAGAAATGAAAAAAAAAAAATGGTTTACCCGCAATATATCTAGAACCAATGAACCCATATGGACCAGGTATCAGATTGAAGGCCCAGCGACTTGGGTTCGACTGAGATCAACCTTGAGCTTCTCTGATGCCGGAGGGGGAACTGGCAGCCGTTGGAACCGGGTGGAGGTCGGAATTAGCGGGTCCCATGTTATCCTATGGGGAAAACGTTCCAGGTTTGCCTGGCGATATCTCCAGTTCCCGGGGGGCTAGCGACACGGGGCTGGGCTCGTTGGGAAGCCCTGGCCCTCAGCTACAAAATGGGTATATTTGGAGAGTGAGTCTGGAGCTGTAGCTCTATCAGGCCCATTGTTAATCCGGCCCTTCGCTTCACTTGCAGCACCACCAACCATTTCCAACCAGGTTCATCTGAAAATGTACCCTGTAAATGCAGTTATGACCTTCCATGCACAGCATCATCCAGGGTGTCAGCTATGAGTGGATCCTGTCTCTTCATCTCCTACACAGTCACTGACATGCTACAACCTTGGACATGAAATCTGTTCCTTGCTCTGCTTACAGATGGGTCAAGCAAGCCCCCAATCTCACCAACTTCTGATTCTCTGACAGATGCTTGGGCACCCACTGGGCACAAACTTTGCCATAACCAAGCTTGTTGTGGATTATGTGATGCACAGTTCCCTTACTTACTTAGAAATTTCACGTGTGGTGATCCGACGATTCTGACTAATGAGATCCTCTACAGCTGAAATTGTGGCAGGGTAACTAACAGCTCTTCTGATCTGGAGGAATCCATCATGCAACCGACCATGCAAAACGGCTTTCCAGGAATTAAGAAACTGAGGCAAAGTGAAGGCGATCACTACCCATGCTCAACTGGGAAAAACGCCACACCATCTATTAGCAAACACATTAACCCACTGCGATTATATACAATGCCGCTACAGCAAAAGTCTCCTTTTCATTTGGGCACACCTTATAGTTATGTTTTTGGTGCATTTTTAACTATACATATTTTGTGGGAATTACCTGAACAATCGGTATACTCTTCTAATGTAAGTATACCCAGGGCCAGTGCCACCACTAGGCATTTGCAGAGAGCGCCGGCCACTGGGGGGAGCAGGGACCCCCGGATGGAGGTGAAAGCGTCTGTCACTACTCCCCCCCCCCCCCCCGCACTGGAGCAATCTCATTGCACCATATTCGACACCCCACGCCTCCCCCCGCCGGATCAGCGTGCCAGACGTATCGCACCCCCCCCCCCTGCGCAGCACGGCAGCCACACTCCCCCACGGATCAGTGCGCCGGGCCACATCACACCCCCTGGCCCCCAGAGCAGCATCGTGGCCGAATCACCCCCTTGATCGGCGCGCCGGCCGTATTCCTCCGCCCGTGGAGCATTGAGCACCACCTGGGGCGCTCCGGTGCCTTGCACTGGCACTGAGTATACCCAGAAAGTATTAAGGCATTCCACAGCAGATATCAATGATATCTACTGCACTTTCCCTGTTTCTCATCCCAATAATAATGGCATTGTAATTTAAGGGCTACATATTACACAATTTACTCTGAGAGGATTGGCCCATATCCCTCCCTGGTAACAGCCATTAGTGCATGCACTGTGTAATGAGTGCATGTGCACAGTAGATTTGCAGCATAAAGTGATCCCTGATGTGATCGTTTTAGTGGGTGTGGATCGTATTGTTGAACCGACTTAGGTCGACAGTCATTAGGTCGACACTGTTGGGTCGACAGGCAACAAGGTCGACAGGGTTCTAGGTCGACATGGGTGAAGGTCAACATGGGACAAGGTCGATATGGGTTTAGGTCGACAAACGCATAAGGTCGACATGGGTTGGGTCGACAGGTCGCAAGTTTGACGTGGGTTTTTCACTGTTTTTTTACCCGAATGTCGACACAGTCGACATGGACACAGTTGGAAGTCAACCGCAGCCCCTCGCTTAGCTCGCAATGCTTTGGGCACGTTGCCTCGCTATGCTCGGCACACTATTTTATTCTCCCACCACCCCCTAGTGGATGGTAGGGCATTAAATACTGCCTGTTGGCACATGTCGGCTCAAAAAACAGTGAAAAAAAGCATGTCGACCACACAACCTGTTGACCTAACCCATGTCGACCTAACGCATTTGTTGACCTAAAACCATGTCGACATTGTCCCATGTCGACCTAGACACCTGTTGACCTTCATCCATGTCGACCTAGAACCCTGTCGACCTTGGTGCCTGTCGAACCAACGGTGTTGACCTAATGAGTGTCGACCTAATGACAGGGCAGCACCCTGAGGTCAGTCCGGAGGTTTGGCAGGGGCTGTGTACAGCCACTGCTGCTGTCTGCTGTACTATGCGGACAACAGCAGAGGTGAGTGGATGCCTGTGTGCGGCATCCATTCACCTCATGGACAGAGGCTGGGGGCACACGGAGGCTGGGGGCAGCCCAGCAGCTTACTTGGGTGCTGGGCTTGCCCCCAGCGTGTAGGTTGTCATTGCGGAGGTGTCAGGCGGCGTTGCGGGGGTGAATGCCGGCGGGTTTCCCGGTGTTGGATTGGATGTCATCTCCGAGCGCCGGCTCAGTGCCTGAATTCACCGGCGTCCCCTACCCGGCACAATGCCGGGGGACACCGGTGTAAAAGGGAACAACTGCCGGGTCGCATCCGGGTCCAAAAACCAAAACGATTTGGTGTAAAAGTGGTATTAGTCTGGTTTCTAATAAAAAGAACCACAATGTGTCAACATTAAAAGGTATATAACAACACTTGCAGTATGTAATTATATTCCATATGATGAATGGTCAGCCAAACTGTACCCGCAGTGCTGCAGGGTCAAGGCACACACCTCGGGGAGTCCCCTATGAATAAGGCTGCTCTCTATTGTAAATGCTGGTAAGTGAATGAATGCACGGAAAGCATGTCTCTCACTTGTGCCACTATGGAGCAACTGTCCTGGATGGGGTATTTGCAGTGGAGTGTCCCACCGGTGGAAGATTGACAGGAGGACCAAGCCAATGGATGGGGTCAGTGCTTCTCTCACTTGCGCTGCCGGTGGCTGGCAGTCATGTGGTGCGGCGTGTCTTACACTCACGCTTGTGACACCTACTCCCACCGGCGTTCTCCTAGGAGACTTCAAGTTATGGCTGGAAGGCTGACACGTGTTTGCAGGTGGAAGTAAAAATGAATAAAAATTCAAATAGCAGTTGGCATCAGGTGTTTCCGGACTGGTAGAGGCAAAGGGCAGCTGCCTGGGAAGTGCTAACGCATTTCGCCCTCCAAAATAGGCTTTTTCAAATTAAGTTGTTATTGCGCAAACAGCAGCAATAAGAAATTCTATTTATCAAATCTTAAGCTGTATACACACTAGAGGTTATTGTAAAAGATATCGCTTAGAAAGGAACTTATGAGCGATATATATTTCACAATTTTGTCAAGTTTGTACACTCAATATCGTTAACGATGCTCACTCCCTTGCATTGTTAACAATGATTGATGTCTGCTGAACATACAAGTCAATTTGGCTATATAGACAACGACCTGTATGTTCAGCGGGTCCTGCTGATGTCACTGAACAATATCGTTTACCGATATCGTTCAGTGTGTATGCACAATATCAGGACCCGCAGATGATATTGTTAATTATATTGGCTATGGCCACTGTCGACTAGTGTGTGTGGTGGACCTTTAACCTCACAAGAAGCCAAACAACTGTGCGGGTCTATGATCTGGAAGAGGCTCCATTACTTCCGTGATGCCCATTTCAAGATTGCCTCAAGAGAGACATAAATAGAAAACTATTAATACCACTGTTTCCTACTGCAGACAAATCACAAGGGAAAAATACTGAGCTCATACAACAACCATATGACTGAAATGTACATTTCTAAAGGCATTCCACCACAGATCATTGCATTTGAATACTGCTTGTATCTGGTTTAATCATACAATGTGCATACCTCCCAACTTTTTCAAGTGAAGAATAGGGACACTTTGCCGTGTGAGCGCCTCAAAAGGGGGCATGTTGTATGCAAATGAGGTCACAGCTTATGCAAATTAGCTTGCGTCTCCATTTTCGGCCACTGCGCCACTCAGTAGGCACACAGCATCTATGGGGGGGGGGGGGACTCCCAACTGCCCCCCCCGCAGTGGGACACTGCCTGCCGCGGGAGGGACACGGGAACGTCCCCAAAAATCGGGACGTTCCCGCGTTTAGCGGGACAGTTGGGAGGTATGCAAAGTGTTATCCTGAAAGTGTTCAGTGACAATGTTTCACATTTAATATTACACTTACCAAAAATAAAAAGCAACTTACCTTTGGTCACAAAGCTAAATGGGAGATAGAACTCAGACATGCATTGCAAAATCTGTATTATGTCTACATTGTACTGGTAAATTGTCATTTTGCTGTAAACAAAACTTGTATCCTTTGTAAATGATTGTGTATCTGCTAGTATGTGAGAGCAGCGAATTCCTCTGAGCAGCTCAGGCGTGTGTGTCTGTCTGAGCTTGTGCTGCCATCACATAAATATAATGTGACCATTTGTCTGCAGTACAAAATATTTTTTGGAAGTGTGATTGAGTGTGACTGTGTCCTTATGAAAACGTGAGTGTATGTTTACACAGGGATTGGGAGGATGTTTTGGCTGCTATTTGCAGACCAGAGGTGCAGACTGCCAAGAGACGTGATGGAAATGAACCCTAAACGTCTAACCTATTGAGAGTATGTGTAAAACAGTAATGACATTTCTAATTTCTGGATATTCAAAAATAATAGGAAGCAGACAGTGTACATGCAAACTACAACTCCCCTTTGCCCCATGAGGAACCACTGAAACATGGGCCCTTGTTCTGGTTCACTCGCAAAGGCAAATTCCTTCTCAAATGGACAAAACCATGTGCACTGCAGGGAGGGCAGATGTAACTTGTGCAGAGAGAGTTAGATTGGGGTCGCGTTTTACTTCAAAGTGAGATCTATAATGCAGTGTAAAAATAAACCAGTTAGTATTTTCCCTCCACAGAAACAAAATACCTAATCAAAATCAAAATCAAAATCCCTGCACATGTTACATCTGCTCCCCTGCAGTGCACATGGTTTTGTCCATTTGAGAAGGAATTTGCCTTTGCAAGTGAACCAAAATAACCCCCACAGTTCCTTTCTGACCAAGACTAGGCCACCAACACAAAGCCTTGGTGAGATGTCCTTAAATACTGCCTGGCAGTTTATTATGAAGCTACATCTGTACTATTGCTCAGACACCTAATTTGTTATGTTCCAACAACCAGGTCCTACAAAGCCTCCACAAAGGTGTCCAACCTGCCTTAAAACTCTGAGCGTCTGATGCTCCCGCCATTCTTTTTCCCTTAAAGAGACTAAGAAACCCAACCCTTAAAGCCCCCTCCACCTGGAATAACCAAACTGAGGGCCAGATTCTCTAAGCTTCAAAAGTGATAAAATGGAGAGTGATAAACAGCCAGCCAATCTGCTCCTACCTGCCATGTCACAGACTGTGTTTGAAAACTGTCAGACAGGAACTAATTGGCTGGCTGGTTATCACTCTCCATTTTATCACTTTTGAAGCTTAGAGAATCTGGCCCTGAGTCATTTATTTATGGCGAATTAAAGGTCACAATTATTAATCAAATTACAAATAATCTACTTGCTTAGGTGGCAAAGATAGCACTTTGGTCCACCAGCCCTCCAACGTAACTGAATCAAGCTGGCCGGGGGGATGGGGGGGGGGGGGGCATGGACCCCTTCTCGCAACTGAAACCTGTAACCAACCAGGGTCCCCCATTTTTGCCCCTTCCTGACACCAGGCCTTGGAACTCTGCACCCCCTCTTCTGGGGTGCCTCCGTCTTCTGGCGCCAAACTTTGACTGTCCCGCAGTACTTCCACCTCTGTTAAGACAATCTCTGCTGTAACTAGATGCTGCTTGGATGTTGCACCTTCTTCGTCCAAGGGTGGGTGGGACAATCCCTTCTGCGTGCACTTTTTGCTATTTCTGATCTGCCCCCTATACCTGTCCTGTCCTTAAGTATGGGTATACACCCCTGGGGAGGAGCCTACTCCCTTTATCCTCTTTCCTTCCCCCTTTATCCTCCTCCTATCCTTTCACTACTATATGCTTGCCCCCTACCAATACCAGCAAGACAATGGGAGCACCTCATGGCTTTGGGAGCCCAGACTAATAGTTTACGGTCTCTCATGGCTAGTCGCCGCTGACTGCTATTACTCAACAATGCCCAGTGGCAATAAATTGAGAAAGCAGGTTCCAGAAACAACAATTAGTCTGTGACAAGCAGAAATAATGGGTGTCTGGCCATGGCTTTTATCTATATACAACCGGAGAATAACCTTTCTACACACGAGACCTACAGTAGTTAGCTTGTATGCATTCATTTCTATGCCATTGTCAGGACCTTAGCTGTGTTCACTAGGAACTGTTCCGTATGTCCTAAGAGGTCTATATAGGACTTGAGGAATGTCTTATTGCATGTTTGCATCACTATTTACCTTCTTTAATATGATATATTTTGGACAATCATTTAGGTTTGCCAGTGGGGGTGCAGTTCATTGTATATTAACAATGTTACTGTTGTGTACAAGAGTGGTTCAATAAATGAGGTAATAAGACCTCTCAATTTGTAAAATTATTCAACTCCTGCTCAATAGAATGGTCTTGGTACATGTTATATCAGGATTTTGACCATTGGGATATATAGATAGATAAATAGATATAGATATTATGGATGGTGTAATGGTTAGCATTAATGCCTTCCAGCGCTGACTTCATGGGTCCAATTCCCGCTGTGGCCCTCACTGTGTGGAGTTTGTATATTCTCCCCATGCTTGCGTGGGTTTCCTCTGGGTACTCAGATTTCCTCCCGCAATCCAAAAATATAAAAGGTAAGTTAATTCTCCAAACAGAAATAAAACCTAGTGTGTAAGGGCAGTATTCAATGTGAAATTTTCTCAGTGCATGGCGAGAGATTTTTTCTCTCGCCATGCACTCTCCGTGTTCCGGAGCCTCCTGCTCCCCCTATTCAACGTGTTAAAGACTCGCCGCCACTCGCGGCGAGTCTTAACCCCTGCAGCGGACGAGCGTCCGCGGCAGGGAGCTGTCAGGGAGCCGGGGGACGTAGCAGCCAAGAGAGATTAAAGTCTCTCTTGGCTGCTGCAGGGGATATGGGGAGGGGAGCAGGGCTCCCCTAGACCCAGGCAGCACAGGCTGCCCCCCCTATAGCCAGCGGGGGACCCAGTATTCACTGTACCCGAACGTGCTTCGGGTGCAGTGAATATATGAATATCTAATGAGCGGCTCGAGCGCTCCGGCCCCCTGCTGGCTGCACTGTGTAAAAAAAAAAAAATATGTCAAAAAATATTTTTTTTTAAAAATTAAATATATATTCATGTGCTATAGGCACATGAATAAAAATAACATGGCCCTTCACAGAAAAAAAAACCTGATTTTTTGACACCAAAATTAAAAAAAACACCCTTTTAGTTTAAAAGTTCACATTCCTGCTCTCCATCAAAAGATGGAGAATTTCTACACGGAGAGAGACGGCGAGAATCACTTAGAAAGACGGAGAATATTTCACATTGAATAGGGTGGCTCGCCTTTGGAGAAAAAAAACCTCTCTCCACCGCGTGAAAAGCACAAACTCTCCAGAAATCACAGCGAATTTTTCTCATTGAATACTGCCCCATGTGCGTGCGTGTACATGGGTTTTAGGGCCAAATGGTTCTCATCTTCTATCAAACTCTATGGGGGAAATTTATCACAATGGGAGTTCTATTTGACATGGTATGTTGCTATGGTCAACCAATCAGAATCTACTTCTTATTTACTTAGCACCTTCTGAAAGATAATAGATAGTATCTGATTGGTTGCCAGGAGCAACATCCCATGTGAAAAAGAATGTGCATCTTAGTAAATTTCCCCCTATGGTTGTAAATGAAACATTTAAAACAGGAACACTAATAGGTATGAAAATATATTCCCAGGTTCAACCAAGATAAACAATTGAAATCAGCATTACGGAATTGATATAATATTTTGGGTTTTACAGTATTTTATTTTGTTGGAATTTTTGGTTCAGATTTGGTTTATTTCTTTATTCTTTGTCTTTTTTAGTTTTTTTCTCTCCTCTTTGTCTTTGTTCATGTGTAAAATGTCACTGGATCCACTTCTTGATGATGTTGCAGCATGCAGATAAGCGTTTATCACCCAGGTGTAAGGTAATTATTATTACCTTAAGCTGCTGCTGCTGCAATGTGGAGGGGTGCAGTATTCTAACACATCGACATGTCATGATTGCATAATGAATGTTGACATGATCATGTGGAAATATGCCACACCAGTATAGCACCATAACAGAAATGTAGATACAGCCAAATTGATGCATATTTATTTTCATTTACAAATTGCTGTAACTTGGGCAGAGCCTACTACTATTGTATCCCAGCTGAACATTTGATTTCTTGCTATATTATTACTAGTATACAGTATATAGTTTATAAATAATTTTACCAAACCTACTTGAATATATTTGAATGCAAGTTCATGAATATGAAGATAACAGGACTAGTTGGCATATTATGGTAGCATGACATGCCCTTCAGCCATTGGGAAACAAATAAATAACATTGGTCACAGCAATCTTACTACAGTATACATGAGATGTTTACATGTACAGTAATGCCCAGATAAAGTTGTATGTGCATTAAATTAATCTGATTAATCTCTGTCATAGAAGTAGTAATGATGACACAGTAAGGACAGAACTGGCTCTATAGCATATAACTTAAAGGAAATCGATGTCCACAAATGAGTGCACGCACTATAAACCTCTACCCTTACCAATATTGATTGAGAGATTATCATTTTAAGACACCTTGCAGCTCTTTCCCCTCTGAAGTCTTTTCAGGGAATGACTCTTTCCTCGGACTGGCGAGTCTGTTCCCCTATTCAGTGAGTAGTTGGGGATAGGCCTTCCCAGGAAATATCCTTCTGGCTCAGAGTCTGATGATGAGCATGACGTGTCCTCCTCATGCTCAGTAATCTGGCGGTGTCCTGGCAGCCAAGTGTCTGCTGGCTCCATGTCTGTGCCACTAAATAGTCTTGGGATTCCTTCTTGACATCTAGTGACAGGTGATCCGTGCAGTGAGGTGTTTAATCGTTTGCCGCTCCATCCAGTCTCTGTTTCTCTCCAAGCAGTGCAGTGCAAGGGAGATCTGCCCCAATGAGGGTGGCATTGTGCACTTCTCTGGAAGCTGGAAGTACGCTGTATCTGAGGGGCAAAACGTAAACAGTGCTGGGAGCAGTAAAGATGGTCGTCATGAACCATAAACTCTGACATACGAAGAGGTGCCCTGCAACTGGAGCAGCAGAAACAGGAGGGCAATGAATGCCAGTACTGCCCTTTTAAGGTCACCAGATCTCCATCCGGATCTAGAAGACAATGAAATATTTAACAGATCATCATTATATATTTGGCAACTGTCCCTAATTTGCCGAGACCATGTTTTGAAGGTTTTGTCACTATAAGTATCTATACCTTTCGGCCAACGCACAGTGCCACTTCCCCTGTCATGTATGTTCTCAATCTGTATGCAGTGTAAGCTAAATGACTACAAAAGTGACAACATTATTGTGTTATAGACAAGTGTGGGCAGAGGTGACATTTCCTATTATACATGCCATAGATCATACTGGGCCAAATTGTATTAAGCCTAAACAAGTGATAAAGTGGAGCGTGTCCCTATAGATTGTAAGCTTGCAGCAGGGCCCTCTTACCTCCAAGTCTGTCTGTTGTTACCTAGTTTGTTTTATCACTGTCTACTATTGTAAAGTGCAACGGAATCTGCTGCGCTGTATACGAAACTGTAAATAAATACATAAATAAAGGGTCAGCCAATCAGCCCCTGTCATTTCTCAAACACAGCCTGTTACATGGCAGTTAGGAACTGGTTGGCTGGTACTTTATCACTCTCCACCTTATCACCTGTTAAGGCTTTATCACTTGGCCCACTGTTCCTTCCAATTCTAGTAAATTACAAGCAATTTTATGTGCTGACATATTATGGTACCAGGAATGAATATATATTATTGTCCTAATATGATGGTCAAGATTTTTTCGATAAGACCGAGGGGTTTAAGCTGAAATCAGAGAAATATCACTTCATATTATATTTTGATCTAAACTGTATATTTCGGGCAGTCGAGCAAACTAGGTATAGTACTGATGCACTTTGTGGCAGACTGGCCTTCTTCCAATCCAAGTTTAAATGATAACTATATGAATGCCTGAGTATTTTTAAAATACATAAATTTATTGGAAATTAAGGCCAACATACTGTACAGCAATGAAGTGATGCTTCCAAAATAAGATAAGTTGAAGCAAAGCTATATATATCATGTTCGTTTTAGCGACCTTTAGAAAATTACTTCAGTGCTGCCACAGGTCCCAGCGAGCCACTGAGCCCAAAGCATGGCTAGCATAGCGAGCCCCACAAGGGGACACGAAAAACGAGCCTGAAGTGTGGCGATGGGACGCATATTACTTGACGTGTATTCCGCGTCCCCTCACGGGGCTCGTTATGCTCGCCACGCTTCGGGCTCATTTTACGCTGCACTCGCCACGCTATGGTCTTGGTGGCTCGCTGTGCTCACCACAATTTATAAAGTCAACTCCACGCCAACGTGGATAGTGGGAGTATAAACAGGTCAGGAGGATGCGTACTGCGTCTGCTCGCCACGCTTCCGGCTCACGTGGATAGTGGGGGTTGAAATGGAGGCATTTTCCAGTATGTTATATGGAGCACTGGCAAATGCGTCCTTTATTGTGCATGAGACGCACTTGCGCACAGACCCCCCTTTGTGCACAAGACGCACGTGCTACCGAACCCCTAAACCTGACCATCTCCCTGAAGCGGACAAGGGCAGGGTTGCCGTTCCCTGCCGCATGAATTACTGAGATGGACATGCGTATGAGATGCTTGTGCGTCTCAGGCAGATGGAGCGCCTTTCTGCCGGCGCCCGCATGATCGCCTCTCCACCGGCGTCCACCAGCGCAAGGGATCTGGCAGTTATTGGCGCTGTGTGAGAGGCGCTCACTAGGCTTGTCTGGGACACCGGAGACAGAGCTGCAGCTCGTGGGGACAGTACGGTGACTACACTGCCTCACGTCAACACTACACTGACTATGCAGGGCTGCCGCTGGTACACTACGCTAGGCTGCCATTGGGCTATGCTTACAGTGTAGCGTAGCGTGCCGCCGTGAAACTACACAAGTACTGAAATATCATGTACTGTAGCCTAGTTAGAATGCCATCCTCCCATGAACACTCACCGACAGGTTCGCCACAAGCCTCGCAGCTCTCAGCATACAGACGCTGGAAACAGCCCCTGCAAAAGGGTCTTGCACCTTTCATCACATACCGGCTCCCGCCCAGCACCATCTCACACTCCCAGCAACAGAAGTGTTCCACGTGCCAGTGGTGTCCCTCAGCCACGGTGCATCTCTCTGACAGGATCAGCTACAGACATAGAAATCCAGCAATTACATTTATAAAAAGAAAACCAAAGATTTACAAATCAAATGAAATTGGTTAAAAGGTTTAATTAAATTTTTATATTTCTAATTAGTTTAGCAATATTACACTATTTCCAGCAATACATCATTTTATAAATACTAAATGGAAGTACAGTACACTGACTGGGAAATGCCTTAGTAGTTCATTTCAACTAGGGGCCCATAGGCGTGCGCACGGGGGGTGCCAGGGGTGCACAGGCACCTCCTAATGATCGGGCACCCCCGCGCACCCGCACGATTGCAGCCAGATAGACCCCGCGGCTGCTTGTAGGAGCAAGCGCCAGCGGGGTCTGCGGTGGGCGCCGATGCCTGTGCAGGACAGGCTGTGTATTTACTTATCGCGCTGCGCTCTGCTCCGGGTCCCGGGAGTCCTGCTGATTGACAGCACCATATAGGGTGCCGGCGCCGTATAGGACAGGACAGCTGAGCGACGGCTCAGCTGTCCAATCACATCTGACACAGCAGCCTGCGGCTCAGTGATTGGCTGAGCACGCAGGCTGCAGAGAGAAGGAAGGAGGCGTGGCCGTGGACCTGCAGGAGTCGTTGTGCACAGAGTCTGTCTGCCTCACCAAACATCTACATAAGTGAAAGTAAGGCAGGCAGCACATTTACAAGTACAGTAAGAGTTTGTGTGTGTGTATATATATATATATATATATATATATATATACTCACACACATACTGTACTTACATATATATAACCCCCCTTTGCTCTTCCCAGCCTTTCCTTCCTTTGCCCCCCCCAACTCTTCCCTCTGTCTATGCTGCCCCTCCATCCGTTAGTCTGTCCCCCAATATGGTATTTTGTCCCCATCTGTCTATTACCCCCCCATCCATCCATCTGTGCTCGCCCCTCCCCTGGTCCATCTGTCTATCTATATTGTTCTATCTGTCCATCTTTGCCCCCGTCTGTCGTGTTTTATATAATATGTAATGGGCATTACAGTGTGTGTGTCATAATGTGTAATGGGCATCACATGTGTCAAATAATGTGTAATAATGTGTAATGGGCACGAGGGTGTGTGGCATAATGTGTAATGGGCAACACGGTGTGTGGCTTAATGTGTAATGGGCATGATGGTCTGAGACGTAATGGGCATCATGATGTGAGGCACAACATCTAATGGATATCACGGTGTGAGGCGCACTTGTAATGGGTATCACGGTGTGAGGCGCAACATGTAATGGGCTTTTTGGTGTGTGGCATAACGTGTAATGGGCATCACTTGTGTCAAATAATGTGTAATAATGTGTAATGGGCATCACGGTGTGTGGCATAATGTGTAATGGGCATCACGGTCTTAGACGTAATGGGCTTAACCGTGTGAGGCACAACATATAATGGGCATTATGGCATGTGGTATACTATGTAATGTCTGTGTGACGTGTAATAGGCATTACGGTGAAAATTTTCGGCGCGCGCACTGTCCCTATGGTCCCTTTTTTACAAAAATTTGTCAAGCCCTGGCATGTGGAATGGACATTACTGTGTGATGGGCATTATGGTGTGTGGCATTATGTGGAATGAGCATTATGTTGGATGGCATTATGTAGAATGGGCATTACTGTGCAATGCATTATATGTAATGGGCATTACTGTGTGTGGCATTATGTGTAATGGGCATTACAGTGTAAATTTTTGTAGCGCACCTTCGGCGCGCACTGTCCCTGTTTTTAGTATTCTGAAGTGCATATACATAACTAAGTCACCTATTTAGTTTGCATTGATGCCCATAGGCGGTGATGGACACGCCCAATAGATGTGATGGACAATCCCCCCTCCCCCCCATGGTGCACCCTCTAATAAAATGGGCTGCGCACGCCTATGTAGGGGTCTATGGGCCTTATTCTGGTTCACTCCTGGCAAATTCCTTCTTAGATGGACAAAACCATGTGCACTGCAGTGGGCAGATATAAAATGTGCAGAGAGAATTAGATTTGGGTGAGTTATTTTGTTTCTGTGCAGGGAAAATACTGGCTGCTTTATTTTTACACTGCAATATAGATCTCACTTGAAGTAAAACCCCACCCAAATCTGCACAAGTAACATCTACCCCACCTGCAGTGCACATGGTTTTGTCCATCTATGAAGGAATTTGCCAGAAGGAGTATACCAAAATAAGGCCCAAGTTACTAAACCTTGGAGAGAGATAACGTACAATCAGCTCCTAACATGCATGTACAGGCTTTGTTTCGGTTACTTTATCTCTGTCCATTTTATCTCTCTCCAAGACTTAGTGCATAGGCCCTATCGCAAGATATTTTACAAATCCAAACTTTTTCATCTGCAGCTGACATTAAGGGCCTTATTCTGGTTCACTCCGTCTGGCAAATTCCTTCTTAGATGGACAAAACCATGTGCACTGCAGGTGGGTTAGATGTTACTTGCGCAGAGAGAATTAGATTTGGGTGGGGTTTTACTTTTTACTTTGAGATCTATATTGCAGTGTAAAAATAAAGCAGTCAGTATTTTCCCTGCGCAGAAGCAAAATAACTCACCCAAAAATAAGGCCCTGATTCACGATCACTTGGAATGGGGCAAATTCGACCCTATTCCAATGTTTGGGGGTCTGCGCATGTGCAAGGGCCTATTTGCACATGTGCAGAACCTGTCAATAAACGGCTTCAGCGAGTTATACATTCACCGGGACGTTCATGGTGGGGAGGGAGAGCTGACGGACGGAGGCGGTGAAAGAGCTGGACCATGGTTCCCATGGACCAATCTCGTTAACCTCTAATTTGCCAGAATCATTGTGCTTGAACTTTAAGTGTCAGTATCTATTATAATAGGCAGGCATACACGGTTCTGTGTTAGTGTTCACAATTGCAGCATGTTAGTGGCAAATTAGAGGTTAATGAGATTGGTCAAATATTAAACCTCTAATATACAGCATATTGTCAACTCAATGGAATATTTGTACACGGAACTGACTGTGCATAGAGCCATAGAGAGTTTAGAATTCTAAATAAAGTTTCATTGTATAACCCTTACTAATTGAAGTGATACAATGTATTTATTATTTACAGTTTCTTATATAGCGCAGCAGATTCCGTTGTGCACCCCATTGATTAAAGCATTATTTTTTACTAATTACATGTAAAAGAGGGGTCTCTTTCCATTCCTAAAATATTTCAAAGACAATTAGTCCTGTTGCGATTAGCCCTCCTTCTGCGTTCACATAAATTATACATTACTTTGAAAAAACTACTGAAATGAATGCTACTTAAATGGACAGATCGCCCTCTGCTGGTAAACTACAGGAGTCAAATGCAGCAACAACATTTAAAAGTAACTTTATGCAGTGCATACGCTGTTGCACTTTACAACTTGGAATAAACAAGTAATAAAACAAAACGGGGTCATTACAGGCAGACAAAGAGGTAAGAGGGCCAGTCATGCTTTCAAGCTTACATCTTAAAAAATTGGTTCATAAGTGTCTTACAAATGTTATCAAAACTACATCTGCAAAGTACCTGGTTTTAACTGTGAAGGTAGTAGGTGCGTTCTCTTTCCTATCTGATAAGATTTAATTTTTGTATGTTAACTGCAATTATTTTATGCGTTAAAGTTGAAGTATCTTCACCTTTGAATTAATAGTAATAATAATATTTTTATATATTATTTATTTATTAACATTTTCTTACATAGCGCATACATATTCTGCAGTGCTTTACGGAGAATATTTGAATATTCACATCAGTCCCTGCCCCAGTGGAGTTTACAATCTATATTTCCTAACAAACACACACACACACACACAAAGTTAGTTTTTGTTAGGACCAATTAACCTAACAGTATATTTTTGGATTGTGGGAGGAAATCGGGGTAACCGGAGGAAAGGAGAATATACAAACTCCACACAGTTAGGGCCATGGTGGGAATAGAACCCATGACCTCAGTGCTGTGAGGCAGTAATGCTAACCATTACACCATCCGTGCCGCCCCAATTGTTTTTATCTCTAATTAGGAGGAACATCCCAATTAGAGAGAAACATTTTTTCTTATAAGAACACCCTAGCACTCTATAGTATTTAAGTCCTTATACAGTACTGCCATAAAGATAACAGGACTATTAAAGTGACAGACATCAAGATTATAAATGAATGTCCACAGTGAATAACACATTTATAAAGGATGAGTATGATCTTTAAGGATTTATTTTGTCCGATTCACCATAGGTCACAGTAGACACTACGTGGTTTCTTTCTGTAACCCTTTCTGAGTATCCTGAGGAACATCTAGAAAAAGGTTTGTAAGCCACCAGTGCAATATGCAGCCACCAATGGGTAACTGTGCCATATTACCCAAAGTTCCTTTATATTCAAGAATCCAGATCATATGTCATATTGGGCCTTCTCTAACCATTAAATGATTTCTCTCCCCTAAAAGTCAATCTAAAAGAGGGGACGGTGCTGACATCCTGTGACGGCAGCCGCCTGCCCAAGTGTTCCCACGGGAACGCCCAGTATTTTCATGGGGACACCCATAAAACGCTGGTTGTTCCCATGTTCCCATCTTGACTGATGTCCGTCCCCGACTGCCCTGACTGGAGCAAACAACTCAGGGAGTGTGAAACTCGCCGAAGCTGTTCACTCCCGGGGTCTGCACATGTGCAAATACCCACCACAGCGTCTATTCAGGGAAACAGTGGGGCTGAGGGCATGGCCAGTGGCTCTCAGAGTGCTGGCCATGCCCTCCACAGCACGGAAAACAGGGGCGTGGACTCACAGGAGTAACACTATCAAGGCCATGTACCATGACAGTGAGGCCATACCCCCTATTTTTGGGTGCACACCTTCAATGCTCACAAGACTCCCTCCACCACTACCACCAACGTTGGAAGGTATGCATACACACACACACACACCCTTGATAATGATCAGGTTTCAGGCAATTTTGGCATCACTACTTGAAACAGCATTAATATTAAATGCAAAACACACATGATTGTGCATTTTATAGAATTTCCATATTTAATACTGCATGCAAAAATCTAGTGTTTGTTTTCCCACTAGGACGATGGTACCGTTACCTGGTCACAGGCTGCACAACGAGCTCTAGTAAGTTCTGCATGATGACGGCCACAGTAAATTCTCCTGTCCTGCAGGAAGTAGATGAACTGCGATAAAGGCAGGTGGCATGTCTCACAGACAAAGCACCTAAGGTGCCAGCAAAGCCTCTCATCTTGAAACCGCTCTGTATGTACTGCAGTGTCACCCACTAAAATCTTGTCACCGCACTAAAAAGGGCAAAATAAATAATAAGAGTGATCTTTATCATCGATTGGTCACAAAAAAAAAAAATGAACAATTAACGAAATTCATGTCATCTCATAAACCAACTATACAAAGTTCAAAGCTAAATAAAACAATATTCAAATTGAGAAGCTTTAACACGGAGGATTATATTTAGCTTCCTTTGAAAATAAATCACTTGTATAGCTTTTTTGTATTGTGTTCTCTATGTCAGCATGTATGCTTAATAGTAAGGTCACCAACTTTTTTACAATAAAAAGGAGGACAGAAATAAATTGAAGAAAATAAATATTGTAAATAAAAGTAACAAGGAGTAAACCTAAATAGACTAGAAGGGTGGGCAGTGGCGGAAGTTGCGACTCATAGGCCCAGGTGCCATCATATGCTTTGGGTCCTCAGCAACCCATACCTCCCAACTTCCAACCCACGGCAGGAGGGACATGAAAGTGCGTCGTTGGTGTGCCAGAAAATAAGTATGCTCTAAGTTACAGTAGAAAGGAAAGCCCCATTGCCTCACAAACGGTGTGAGGGATCTTGATCCCACAACTCATATCTGATCCTAACTCCATCAGCGCCACTATAATGAGAAATCTTGCTTGCACAGGATTCAGGAGAATATTTAAGGTCCATACACACTGGGCGACTATGCCCAGCGTGTATGGACAGGGATGATCACTATCATCGCTGCGGGGAAAGCCGCTCAGTGCTTACACACTGAGCGTCTTTCCCCTTGCCCGGCGCCGACGGAGGGGGGGAGGACGGCATTGCATAGCGGAGAGCTATGCAAAGCCATGCTAATAGCCGCTCATCTGCTGGTATAACTAGCAGATGAACGGCTTTCCCGGCGATGTTGCGGGAGCGCGCAGCAGCACTCACCGCTCATCGCTGGGGCATACACACTGGGCGACTCGTGTTTTGAGCGACTTTCAGCTCAAAGTCGCCCAGTGTGTATGGGCCTTTACTAAACCCCAGTGCTAGGCACTAGAGTACCAGGTGAATGTTGTAGCAAACTGTATTTGTATTGGGGCATTTCATGGACTGTCTAGAAAAAAATATGAAGGTTGGGTCCAGGAATAAAATAAAATGTTTACCACTTTAAAAATAAATATAGTTTAATTAGTCAGAGTTGCTTGCTAAGATGTACAGATATAATGATATAGAGCTGTTCTCCAGAGCTCTGACCTTGGAAAGTACCTCTATAGTTCATCACACTTCATTGTATCCAGTAGCTCTACAGCAAAACAGTGGGAGTTACCAACACAGCAGCTGCGTTAGTCATGGAATGTCATGAATCACCAAATACAGTCTTTTACAGAAAACAAAAAGAATTGCAGGGACTACACAATGTGTGTGTTTAAAGAGATCCTAGAATAAAAAAAAAAAATATATATATATAAATATATATATATATATATATATATATATATATATTACACACACACAGGGCACTTTCCACAATGTTTATTCCTGAAATGGTAATTCACATTATAAAAAAAACACGCCCCCCCCCCCCCCCCCACAACGACATGTGATAACGTAGTCAGACCTTAGTGTGCTGGTATATAAATCCCACATTTAGCTGGAGGGCTGCACATGAGAAGTGTACTTGGTTTACTTACCCTCATACAGCAGCTAGCAGGAGAGTCTGGTGTGACGAGCACAATGTTCCCATGTCTCATGGAATGTAGTCTTCGCTGTGCACTGAATGTTTGCAGCTCTCTTCTCTCTAACTCTCCCAAAGCCATACAGAACCTCTCCTGACATACAGAAAGGTAGGGAAGTCACATTCATGCCACATATAACAACAGGTATATAATTGGTATATAATAGAATGAAAGATGAATTGTACAGTATGCACCATCTCAATGCACCACTAATTAATGTATGCTTTGAAAACATAACAGGCTTGGTTATCGCCAAATGAGTTGATGTTTACCATGTCAGTGACATCTGCTGTATTTGGCCAATCATGTCTGAGCATCGCTGATAGCACCTGAAGTGTACATTCTTGCTAAACAGGGTACATTTACTAAGATGCAAGTTCTATTGAAGATGGGATGTTTCCCATAGCAACCAAAGAGATTCTATTTATTATCTTCTAGAATGTGCTTAATAAATAAGAAGCAATATCTGTTTGGTTGGCATGGGCAACATCCCATCTTCAATAGAACTCCCGACCTATCTATAGGATAACAACACATCTCCCAACTACCGCTTTATTCTTGAAGATGACAATTATTTGCTATACAAAACTGGTATTTCATTTGGGACGAAAGCAATGCCTCCCTGCTGTAATTATCGGGCACCAAGGGGGATTTTAATTAGCTCCAAAAATGTTTTAGGCTTGGGGGAAAAAAATGTTTTTTTTGCATCTGTTGCTTTTTTTGTGTATGACATTCAATTAAACCCTTTTTTTGTACCCAAATTTTTACATTTTCATTTGAAATCACATAGGAGTATATTTACAAAGATGCGAGTTCTATTCAATTACCTTATGTTGTCTATATTAACCAATCAGATTTTACTTATTTATTTAGCACCTTCTAGAAGATAAGATTGAATCTGATTGGTTGCATTTGGCAACATCTAATTTTCAATAGAACTTACATCATATGTTCAACTATGAGTTTTCCCATCTGGGGCCATGAAAACGTGACATATTATTGTGGATAAATGCTGGATTTGGGACTACTTTGATAGACTCTGGATTTGTTTTATTATCACGACTAATTGAATATCCCCCTTAAAAATACACCATACATTACATTTTGTAAACAAAGCTCTTTTTCACTAATTGTCTGTATGATTAGTATTGATAATTGTTCAAAGTTATTTAAGTCTTTGAATTTTGACACAATAGTGTGCTGATAAGATTACACTTAAACTACCATATATAGGTAGGAAATATTTAGCAATCCTTACACATCTCAACCAAACACTTGGTCAAATTATCAATTTGACTTTTTAGAGTACTTATCGAGTTACTGTAGATATAGAAGACTGTTTAGGCTGGACAACAGCTTCCGTTGGTACTAGGATGCTGATATCCCCTCTTGTACTGCTGTCTGAGTAGTTGTGTGTGTGTTTGTGTTTGTAGGGGGTGGAACAGTGATTTTCAACCTTTTTAAACTTGTGGCACACTAAAGAAGATTTCAAAATTGCCAGGACACACCATCATTTTTCAATGGTCGTAGAGTCTGGCCCCGTGTTTACCCAGCTTAGGTTACATGTTGGCATAACTCCTCTCACTTCAAAGAAGCCTACAGTACATCTACAAGAACACCAAGGAATTAGGGCAGAGGAGCAGGTAAGAGTGGACAGAGGAGCAGCGGCAGGTGGATGAAGGAGCAGGCAGGACCGGACAGAAGAGCAGCGTGCCAGCAGCGGTGCATGGGCAGGGTAGCAGCTAGATCCAGTGGGAAGGCAATGTGACGGCCATGACTAATGAGTTAGCACAGATCACACTGCACGCCCCATCCAGCACCCAGTGCTGCAAGAGCAGCTAGATCCCCTTCACTGGGATGACAAGACAAGTACCCAGCAGGTGGCAGTGGCTGGACGCAATTTATTGTGAAAATCACTGTAGTAGGGCTTGCAGTAACATGGGGTCCTGCGATGTGGGCTGCAAGCAGGGATGAACTGGTGTTGGGCAGCGCATTTCTTGCGGACCACCAGACCACCGCTGAAGGCACACTAGTGTGCCATGGCACAGCGGTTGGGAATCGCTGTTCTAGAAGGTGCTATATAAATAAGAAGTAGATTGTGATTGGTTGTCCATAGCAACATCCCATGTAAAATAAAACTCCCATCATAGTAAATTTGCCCCTTTGTCTGGACCCTAAAGGGTATATTTATTCAAGTGAAAGAATTGTGGATTTTGCATCACCTTCTAGAAGATAATAGCTATAAACGAATTGGCTGTTCTGGGTCTAAAAACCAACATTTGTATAAATATACCACCAAGATGGTTTCTTTAAATTATATAAAAGGACTGGACGGACACTGTAAATAAAGCATACTGTATGTAGTTGGGTCTTTACTGCTTGCTTGCATTATCTTTCAATTAAATGGTTCAGCAGTGTATCATCCTCTTACTTGACCTCGCTGGGATAGAAGGCCTGAACTCCACCATAAGGTATGCAATTAGCGGCACTGCTAATATTGTTAACTATATTGACCGTGCTGTGGGTGACAGATATAGCGCACACACACACTGATTGATATTGTTAGCAATATTGGTAAGGGACGTCACCTCACTGGGACCTCTGCCCCATACAGGCATCCTTGATTATATATACTATAATGATGCGCGGGAGCATGCATAATTTACTATATTGAGCATACACACTAGACAACTTTTTGGTTTTAAACAATATAGCTCTGAAGGACCCTTCTGTGCAATGTCTTTTAAAATGTGTCTAGTGTACATGGGGCTTCAATGCTTTCTGTAAACTTAGAGCAAACTCCCGGAGTGACTCTTCTGGTGGCTGCCTCAGGGCATAAGCGTACCTTTAACTTGGAAACAGTCCTGATGCTAAAGATAAAAGTAAGCACACACTTTTGTTCAGCAAGCTACATGTTTAATTCCCTCTACACAGAGCCTTTCAACTGTCCAACAAAGATTTCCACCTGCTGCGGCTCCCTGAGTGGGATCATATAGAACATTGACTGTGTCTTGGCTTTAAAGTCACGGAAGGTTGTCCAGAAGTACAGTAATCTCCTGTGTAACTTGGAAGCCAAACACATTCTTGTATCCACACTTGTATCTTTCTCTTGCTGTCTGCTTTGTTCTCTACTCTTGGCTGTTGCACAGCTTCCTATGTTGGTCTCTCCTTTGTTTCTTTCTGTACTCCAGTCACATTCCCTCAACTCAGAAATAACTCTAAACATGGCTCCACACTTATTTCTCCTATACTTACTCTCTATTTTCTCTGAAACCTTGTGACTGTCCCTATAAATTTGGCATTCCCCCTGCCAAAAAAGTTTGAACCCACTCCCGGTACCTGCTCATTGTCAGGTCGAATTCGACCCCCGGACACCTCAGGTCTGCAGTACCTTTGTTCCTGCCCCCAATGCACGTTGCAAAGGAATACCTCTTATCTGGCCATCACCTCAGTTTTGTCACATCTGCTCCCATTACAAAATGTTCCTCTCAAAATGGCTGCCACCTCCTCTAGCATCCTTCATAACCATCTCCTCTGAGGTGTTCGCCATTTTGGGAGGGACATTTTCAATGGTGGAAGGTACAACAAGTCTGCAGACAAGTATCTGCAAGTCTGCACAGCAATAGCCTCCAAGCCACATGGGGGTTCTGCGGGGGCTATTGCTACACCACTTGACACTGTAAGTGATGCAGCAAAACTATTGGGTAACTATAAAATCTTTAAATACATTAAAAAAAATCCAGCATACAGTAGTATAAGTAAAGATGCATACTTTTCCAGGAACGGTGGAAAGCTCCTTAAAAGTGTGTCGCACTCCAGGCAAAGAAGCCATATCTCGCAGAGACAGTCAGATCCCCATAAACCCCGCTCCACCTACATTTGTCCACACAACCATGCTTGTAGACTGAAAGGGAAAGGGGTGATGTGATTTGCACTGAATCGCATCAATGAAGCCCCACCCCCAACTAATCTGGGCATTATAAAGCAGAGCTGATCTGTGATGATGTAATTGCATCTCCCTGCCCCCACAATGTCCGCATAAAGTCTCGCCCCTGTTGAACCGACCTGGTTGCATCCTCCTGGATGGAGCAGCCAGAAAGTCGTTAAGTATGCAGCTAAGTGGATACTTACAAAAATCTCCTCAGGTGCGAGATGACTTTTTTAATAAAACGACAATCATTTGCAAGTCAAAACTGATACCTTGTAAATGATTTTCTGGCATCCAGCACCTCCAGCAAACTCGGACCTTATTACATATGCCCCCTTATAATAATGTTAATTATTTATACTTGGATTTGATTAATATTAATTAATCATACTTTGTACTATATTTTCATTATGCACTATCCTTGATTTATAGTATTAAAAACAATATATTTGATATGATATAGCGCTAATTAAAGAGACAAAAATTGTGAGCAATCATTTAGTAGCATACTGGATATATATTGATGTATGGTTGTACATAATTATTCCTATATTTGTGTAAAATTTATCTAACTTGTCTAATTAAAAAAATATTTTGAAAATATTAATATGGCTCATTACCAAAAAAAGGTCAAGCAAATAATGTTAATATGGAATACCAACTGTTAAGATACAGGGATCCACATCGAACGGTCATGGCAGTAGATAAAAACCAATGGTGGTTTATTGAACAGAATTGAATGATACAGCAATGCACACTGAAACACCCAATATGTGAAAGGAGTCTAAGGGCAGTATTCAATGAGGCCAATTCCCATGTTTCACGGCGAATTTGTGCTATTTTCGCGTTGGAAGGTGTTTTTTTTTGTGCCAGAAAGTGAATCACCCTATTCAACGTGCACTTTTCGTCATCTTTCTAAGTGATTTTCGCCGTGTAGCAAATCGCCATCTTCATGGTGAAGTGGAATTTGAACTTTTAAAATTATTATTTTTTTTTTACATTTGGTGTAAAAAATTCAGGAATTTTATTATGTGAAGGGGCATGCTATTTTTATTAATGTGCTTATAGCACATGAATATATATTTAATTAAAAAAAATATTATTATTTTTTTACACAACAGCCAGCAGAGAGCCGCTCATTAGATATTCATATATTCACTGCTCCCGATCATTACATATGCACGATCAGGAGCAGTGAATACCCGGTCCCCTGCTGGCTCTCCCAGGGGGCAGCTTGTGCTGCCTGGGTCCCGGGGAGCCCTCCTCCCTCATACATTCTGGGGCAGGCAGGGAGACTTCCATCTCCCTGCCTGCCGCCGTCCCCCGGCTCCCTGCGGGATACCGCAGGGGTTAAGATTCGCCGTCAGGGGCATTGAATACTGGGATAGGGAGGGCTGGCAGCGAAGGTTGTAGCCCTCCGGAACACAGCGACAGTGCAGCGAATCCTAAACAGGATTCGCTGCACGCCGCAATTATGTTAATTGAATATAGCCCTAATACTGCAAATACATCACCACAGTGTCCACTGACTGATGTTAAGGTCCTCCGGCAACACAGGGTCCAAAATAAATGTTTTGGCTTAATGTCCCAAATTCTGTAGTGGTTTTGCAACAAATATCTGTCAGAGCTCTACCTCAGCCTATGGTCAGTGACTGAACTCCCCAGAGCTTACAATAGTCCATCTTTATTACACTCTCAACCCCCCATGGGAACACCTTGCATAAAGGAGTAATCAAAGGTTCAGATTGGTGCGGTCTTTACAAAATTAAGCCCCAATAACCCCCTCAAGTGTCAACTGGCACCAACTCCTGGCAACTCACTGTTGGACGATAGGATTTAAACAAATGGGACAATGGTACCTTAAATGACTCAAACTTGAGTGTCCTCTAAGGTTAAAGTCAACAAAAGGAAACTGTATTGCTAACAGGAATTTCCAACATACTGTGTAACAGAGAACATAACAAAAGTGCATATATTACCAATTTTAAGGCTGGCTCAAAGACAGTATGGGGCTGAGCAGTAACATTAGACTCGCTCCATTAGACTCTCCCCGACCTTGCAAAGCTTCAAATGGGCACTGAAAACTCACCTATTCATCAAAGCGTACCCTTCTACTGCATAAACCAGCAGGTTCTCCGACCCCTTGCCTGTTTACATCCTGCTATCAAACCGCCACCCCCTCGCTTGCACCTCTTGTAATCTGTCTGTCTCCCCTTCCTACTAGATTGTAAGCTCCTCCGAGTAGGGCCCTCTTCCCTCCTGTTGTCAAAGCCCACTTCTCTTCACATTTCACTCACAGCTCTCCTTTACTCCAACACTCAGTGACCATCTTCGTCTGCATACTCATCTCCATCATTGGCCTCAAGCCTCTAGTTGTATGTTGATTGGGTCCTCACTACTTACATTTAAGCTGTAATGTGTATTGAACTGTGGTGCTCTTTATTTGTACTGTATTTGTGTTATTTATTCAATGTTATGCCAAGTTTTGTCTCCCTGTATTGTTCCTTTGTACGGCGCTGCGAAACACTTGTGGCGCCTTATAAATAAAATTATAATAATAATAATAACATGTTATGGGGACATGGCAATACAAAATAGTCAGCTTTTTTTCATGAAGTCCGAGGTAAGTGGCTTCATCACCGAGTTCATGAATCAAACGTGCTGGGGGTTTAGGACGTGTGGACCCTCTCCAAAAGAAGGGCCCTAATACTAATACTCCCTTATAGCCACAGAGCTAACAGGCCTACTGAGGTGAAAAAGGGTGTTGGGCCCCTCTCACCGAAGCTCAGAGAGACCCCTTCCCTCAAAAGGGTTAGGACCTGTGGGTCTTCCTTGGTGGAGCTTGGAAAGACTAAAATGCTGTGGCTAGGGACAAGCAATGTGGCATAAAGTGAAAGTGTATAGTGCTTAGTGTCACACTAGAGCATGGTGAAACGCCCACACCAGTGCATGCTCAGGCACCCCTAACCCAGGGGCACATAACACCTAGGGCTTCAAGCAGCCTTCCTTCTAGCATCAGACCAAATGGTTCTACGTTCTATATCTAAGGTCTGTTCCAACCCCATGCATTGAAGAGGAATAGCATGCCCTAGCCTTTCTCCCCCTGGCAGGAGCTGCGCCTGCCCGACCCCTAGCAGGGGTTTCTCCATTCAATGCTTGAGACTCTGCCACAGCCCCAAGCTTTGGAATGAATACTCAGTCCAGTCTTTCCTTATTCCCTACAAGTATGGTGCTTAATAAGTATATAACTACCTAAGGGTCAGGGCTGGATTAAGGTTTGGAGGAGCCTGGGGCACACGTTGCCCATCTCCAATCCTCCTCATCAGTTGGTCCCCACTCACTATTCAGCTTGCTTCCACATGTCATCCATACCCACCCCACTAAACAAACAATTTATAGAGGGAAAGGGGGTAACAACAATTAAAATCACCTTAAAAGTGTACTTCTTTCAACCTTCATTAGATAAAGTTAAAGGACATAGAAAGCATGAAATAAACAGAATATGTGACATCTGGGGGAGGTAAGGAGGGCAATGCAAGGCATCATTCTGTTTGTATGGTTGACATACGATAGGTGGGATTATTGAAATGAGCTGTTTTTGGGGTGGGCACCGGACTGGCTTCCCGCAGTTCCTCCATACTGTATGTTCATGGCAGCTGTCAATGCTGGAAATCCGGAAAGAGGAAGATTGCATAATCCATAAACAAATTTGCTGCTGCCTAGCTCTGCATGGAGCTATGGTTACATAGGCAATATGCAGGGAGACATTAGAGCTTTACTGCTGTGCCGGAAACACACTATTGGGGTGATTCAGACGGGTGTGGCTCAAATAGTCGACCATAACTAGGTCGACAGTCAAAAGGTCGACACTGTTGGGTCGACGTACAGCAATGTCGATATGGGTCTAGGTCGACATAGGTCAAGGTCGACAGGGGTCTAGGTCGACAATGTACTAGGTCGAGATGGGTCTAGGTCAACACATGCGTTAGGTCGACATGGGTTAGGTTGAAAGTCAAAAGGTCGACATGGTTTTTTTAACTGTTTTTTTACCGGAAAGTTGACACAGTCAACATGGACGCTGCGCTCAGCACACTATTTTATTCTCCCACCACGCTCTAGTGGATGGTAGGGCATGAAATACTGCCTGTCGGCACATGTCGGCTCGAAAAACAGTAACAAAACCCATGTCAACCTTTTGACTGTCGACCTAACCCATGTCTACTGAGCGCATGTGTCCACCTAGACCCCTGTTGACTTTGACCCATGTCGACGCAGACTCATGTCGACATCACTGTGCGTCGACGCAACGGTGTCGACCTAGTTGGGGTCGACAGTTCAACCATATCCCATTCAGACCCACTCGTTCATGGTAGCGGATGTGTATGCGAACGCACCTGTAGGCATGCTAGTGAATGGATTTGGGCAAAGGGTGGGGTGTAGGTGGCTTCAGTGGTCCAGCATTTACATGCTCACTAGGCAGCGAATATACACAGCCTAGCCAGCAGGTCTGACAAGCTGCAAACAAGGAAGGAGAGAGAGAAGGTGAAAGAAAGAAGGACTGATATGCAGGGTCTCCTACCTGACCCTCTCCTTCAGGGAGGAAACGCTCTGTTCCTGGACTTCCCTGGTAATGTATGATGGCCATCACCTGTGGTGACACCTTTCTTACCAATTACCTACCTCCCCACAGGTGATGGCCATCATACATTACCAGGGAAGTCCAGGAACAGATTGTTTCCTCCCTGAAGGAGAGGGTCAGGTAGGCAATCCTGCTGTTATGTGTGCACATGATATGAGCATTTACTTAATATTATTGATTAAGAACATCTTGTGACCAAGCAGACACTTTCTGACAAAATCCTAATGTGCTAAAATAGTGGTTGTCAAACTCGGTTCTCAAGGCTACACACAGGTCATGTTTTCCAGGTCACTGTGTACCACAGATCTGGAAAACATGAACCATGTGGGATGCTGAGGACCGAGTTTGAGAAGCTATGATCTAAAAGAAACAGTTGTGAGTGCTGATGACTATATCTTACATCACAGTCTTGTGGGGGCAGCAAGTGTAGCAGAGTCTGGACGAACTTCAGTTCTTGTGTGTCACTGTTAGATAAGGTAAATCTCAAAGCACTGGGGTGAGTCTGAGGAGACAAAATATAGAGAGAAAATAAGTGCAAGGGAGAGAAAACAGTAACTGTGATTCAAACATCAGTTTAATATTGATTAAGTAAAGATGAAACAGTACCATATATAAAAGGCTAACACTGCACCTCACCTCTATGGAGGATTCAAGTATTTTCCATCAGCGCTGACATTACTATTATGTTGTTCCATCAATTTGATGAGCTGGTAACTAGTATAAATTAATTATCACAGCCATGCGTAAAGGTGGTATTATCATTCACATCAGTTGTATCAACTCGAAAAGACAACTATTGTAAGGTGACTTAATGTCACAATATGATTTTCCCTAGCAAGCCTGCTGCCATGCTGTGATGCAGTTTAAAATAACCCTGTCAGTGCATATGCATGTGGCATTTGTTTATTTGTTTATACAGATCACTTATATTTCGGTACTTGTTTCCTAGCAGGGCGCCCAGTTTTCCTACGTACGCTACCGTAGTGAAATCGCATCGCATGGGCCGTTTGGTACTTCTTTACTTTCACGGCGCCACTAGATAGGACAGATAGGATACTAGATAGGATACGATTTTGTATGCGATTTGACATAAGATATCGCATAAGATATAGGATAAGATTTACTATCCATTTCATTACCCCACTATCCACTAGGGCGTGGAGTTGATTTTATATAGCGTGGCGAGCGCAGCGAGCCACCGAGCCCGGAGCGTGGCGAGCGCAGCGAGCCCCGCGAGGGGACACGGATGTTGTTTCAAAGCAAGTCCCCAATATTGCATGCCATTTGCATGCAATTCCATAAAATACTTTCCGTGTCCCCTCGCGGGGCTCGCTGCGCTCGCCACGCTTCGGGCTCGGTGGCTCGCTGCGCTCGCCACGCTATATAAAATCAACTCCACGCCCTAGTGGATAGTGGGGTAATGAAATGGATAGTAAATCTTATCCTATATCTTATGCAATATCTTATGTCAAATCGCATACAAAATCGTATCCTATCTAGTATCCTATCTGTCCTATCTAGTGGCGCCGTGAAAGTAAAGAAGTACCGGCCGTTTTAGTGCCGTGCAATGCGATTTTTTAATGTAATTTATTCACTGCTCTGTTGGCCCCAGGGAATCGTGCCATGCCATTAGCTATACACTTTTATGACATACAATGAGGTTTTAGTCACCCCCCCCTATCCACGCCACCCCGAAGCGTTGCGAACGCAGCGAGCCCCACGAGGGGTGGCGGAACGCGTCTTCCCAACCTTTTCATATACCATGGAGGCGTGGATACATGTAATGTAATCCGTGTCCCCTCGTGGGGCTCGCTGCGCTCGCCACACTATATAACATCAACTCCACGCCGACGTGGATAGTGGGGGTATGAAACGGTCGGGAGGACGCGTTCTTCCGCCCCACGTGGGGCTCGCTGCGCTTGCCATGCTTTGGGGTGGCATGGATAGTGGGGGGTGACTAAAACCTCATTGTATGTCATACAAGTATATAGTTAATGGCATGGCATCGCACCCTATAAAATGGCATGTGATTTTGCGGGAGGTGCAATGCGATGCGATCCCCAGGGGCCAACAGAGCAGTGATAAATTACATTTAAAAAATCGCATTGCATCGCACGGCACTAAAATGGCCCATACGATGCGATGCGATTTTAGTACGAAGAATAGCCCTGTGCGCAAATAGAGTACTGAGCGCTCTGCTAGGAAACAAGTACCATAATTTCACATAATTGTAATGGAGAAAAATATTGTGCTATTTTTCTGGAAATATGGAAATATAGGTTCAGGAACTCCAGGTTTGGAGGGACTGGGATCATTGGGTCGACCTAATGATGGTCAACAGTCATTAGATCGACACCGTTGGGTCGAAATACAGCAAGGTTGACAGGTGTCTTCATTGACATGGCTCAAGGTCGACAGGTGTCTAGGTCGACATGGAACAAGGTCGACAGGTGCATAGGTTGACACATGCGATAGGTTGACAAGGGTTAGGTCAACAGTTTTATGACTTCATAAAATCCTCTACAGAATGAATGGGCACAAATACCCACAGAAATACGCCAAAAGCTTGTGGAAAGCATTCCAACCCCATATTTAAGTATATGTATTTGAGTATAATGTCATTACAGTACCAGTCGGTGTAACGGTCAGGCATCCAAATATTTTTTTTCCATATAGTGTATATTGTTTGTTTGTAACTTTTATCTTTATTTAATTTCACAGATTTAATTAATCTGTGCAATGTGCCTCGGGCCTAGATTAGGATTCATATTTTTGCTCTCTCTCTCTGAACTAGCCATACAGCAACAGGCTCGAATACACAGAACTGAAGAGCTGACATGAAAGGCCAGGTATACAGGATTACAGCAGGATCATAACAGTACCCCCTCCTTCAAGGTAACCTCCGAACACCTAAGGAAACTTTCAGAATAGTCACAATTCAGGCTTCAGAACAGGTAGACCAAGGATCCTCAACCTAAACATGTTCTTCTTGGTGGTGCGAGATGGAAGAGCACTTGAAGCCAACACTCCACCAGGGCTAAGGTCCCATCTAGTGTGATAATGAGGACGATAGGGTGCAAGACTTATGGAATTCACTAAGTCTTCAGGAGGAAAAAAATGGCTAGGAAGGATTGAATCTCCAATGGGTGATGAGTCGTAGTCCTCGTCAGAACAGGTGGACATCCTCGACGTACACAAAATTTCCATTTCATTGAGTGTGAAAGTGAGGATGACTAGAAGTGAGGCTTATATTACTCCCCTTCTGAGGGAAAACTTGGCTAGGTTGAATAGGACCACTAGGGAAAGGTGTAGAGTGGTTATCCTCATAATAAGCTAGAATTCATATCTAGTACTAAGGTCTCCTTCCCTTATTTGGAGATTTCTGAGGATTCAGTGGTATGATGTATTGTAGAGGGTTCCACTTGAGAATGAGACAGAGACAGCCCACTCTTATGTCCACGGGTACAGATCTTGGAGGATTGGAATGTTCAGTAGACTCTAGCGGTACTGTAGAACTTGAAGGATTTAGGTATCGGCAAGAAGGAATCTGAGGACCAGAAGACTTAGAGGAATCTTTGGGAGCAGGAGATAAAGCTATATAATTCAGTTTGCATGGATACAGGTTTTGGAGAATTGCTGGACTTGTGAAACTTAAGAGGATTTAGGGTTTTGATTTATTGATTTTGGAGTCTGTATGACTGAGCAACAGATGGACTCTTGACAGAGGGAACTGATGGTTTAACTGAAGTCTCAAGGGCAGTCTTTGAACCAAATTTTTTAAGCATGTCTTCAGAGAAGGACATTAGACTTTAGATTCTGGGATTTTTGGATTCAAAGAGCGGGCTAGCCCACTCTAAGGCTTCTCCTTTGAAGGCCAGAAACCGGTACATTACAATATTAGCCAGAGTAATACTAGATGAAGGGTCAGATTTCATTGCATCCAGATATCGCTCAACTAGAACCTGGTATTGAGAGAGATTCCCATCAGAATAGACTAAAGAGGATTCTTAAAATGACTCATCGACAGGCTTTTGACTGGGAAACATCTTGAGCGATATTGGCTGAACCAGAGCTTTGGGTGAAGCGTGTACCACGGGAGACCCAAAAACCAGGGCAGAGGTGGCTGATAACCCACCTAGGGTTACTGGACTGGAGCAGTTATTCGTAATCTGGATAACTGGTACCTCATTCTCAGGCTGGATAGACTGGACCCTCACCTGGGGCTGGACGGACAGGACCCCCTCCTGTGGCTGGATAGACAGACTATCTTCCTGGGACTGGATACTCTGAATCCCCCTTTGGGGCTGGATGGACAAAACCCTCTCTTGGGGCTGGACAAGTAGAATACACTCTTGGGGCTGGATGGGCAGAACCCCCTCTTGGGGCAGGAAGGGCAGAACTCCCTCCTGGGGCTGGATGGACAGAGACTCCCTCCTGGGGCTGGATGGACAGAGACTTACGGATGTAACCGGATGTGGACCAAAGTCATCAGATTTGGTCGAATCTGAATGATTTTCCTGATGGTCAGCTGGAACTGGATTGTGTCTAGAAATACTTGAACTAGCTGGGACCAGTGTGTACTCTGGACTGATGGGTAGAACCGGATGAAGTCCAGAGCTGTCTAAAGTCGGCTGGAACCAGGTGAATCTCCTGACTGACAGCTGAAACTAGACCACGTCTGGTGGTGTTTGAACCGGCTGGGATCGGCGAGGACTCTAGACTAACGCATAGAACCAGATTAGGTCCAGAGATGTCAGAATCGTCTGGAACCAAACAAGTCTCCAGACAGACGGCTGGAACTGTTTAAAGAAATCAGGCACACGGCGATGGTGTTTTGTTCTTCCACCGTTGATGGTTTTGATGGGGTTCTCTCGTGGTATGTAGAATATGTCAAAGAGAGAAAAAAAAGGGGAATATAGTGTCTATTGATTCTTATTAAAACACACTCAGGGATAGAAATCAAGGGCCATATAATGCGTACCCTCACTCACATAGAGAAGGATAGATACCCGTGTATAAAGGTTTCTTTATAAGTTCTTTATAAGTTGTACTCCGTATTATACGTGTTGTTTTCCCTCCACCTGGTAAGTTTGTACACGTACCGTACTCACATCAAGTACGCTTTAAATACTCATATAAAGGTATCTTTGGATAACCAACGATCTTCTCAATCACTCTCTCATGAGAACGGACTCCAATATAGATTCAGGAGAAGACGCCAGATGGATATATCATGGGAAAACAAAAAGATGCAATGTGTAGAGGGTCTTTAACCTTGTTATAGGGTAATCTAGTGGGACCCAGGATGCATACCTCCACTCACATGCAACAAAAAGATCCCACGTGCGTAAAGGTTTCTTTTGTTAGGGTCACACTTCGTGGTAGAAAGAAAATGGTTCCCTCCACCGATAGAATTATAGACGTACCATACTCACATGTGGTACTTATGGATAACACATATAAGGGTATCTTTTAGGGTGCAGGCTTGTCCTTTAGATATGCAAAACTCAAGCACATGGACTCCAATATAGGATTTGTAAAAATAAAGAGAGGGTTCCTCTCAGTATAAAATATTTATTTATACATAAAAACAGGTGCATAAAAACAACAAAGTGGTGACTGAAAGATGGAAAAATGAATGGCAGTACCTAGATCCGTGCAGTGGCCACATGCACCGGAACTCCACCATCCAATACAGTCAGAGGTTACAATGGTTGGCACCTCTCTCCACCGACGCGTTTCGATAGGTCCTCCTATCTTTGTCAAGGCTGGAGAGAGGTTCAACCTGTAGGGATATTTATACAGGTCATAATGAGCAATCCAATTAGGTATCCGTGCACTTCCGCCGGAAGTGATGTCACGTTGCTATCATTTGTTCAGTTTAATCAATTATAATTTTATTACTGATCATGGGTAATTGATTTATAAAGTCAATTATCCCCATTATTAATCCAAGGTGAATATATCAATAAAGCCCGAAATTTAAGTGGCGTTATCTGTGGAACGCATGAAGCAAATGGCGCTGGAACGCATTACGTACTTCCGGTTTTTAAACGGGTACGTTTCTTGTAGCTGGCGTCCACTTTTTTGTGACAAAATCTGCATCAACTGTTAGGGCGCTGTTATGCCCTCAACTTACAGTATAGAAATCTCATTGTGAGATGCGGTCAATTATACCGCTCATACTAAATTCCGTTTAGAACGCATTTCAACATGGCGCTGGAGCGCATATTCTATTTCCGGTCGTTCATGTTTGAAACGCACGGCCATTTGCATTATAGAACGCATAGGTTCTCATGGTGTTCATGTAAAGTGCATTAATGTATGTGCAATTTAGGATGTGCAAATTGCACATACATTAATGCACTTTACATGAACACCATGACCGCATCTCACAATGAGATTTCTTATAATTGATTAAACTGAACGAATGATAGCACCGTGACATCACTTCCGGCGGAAGTGCACGGATACCTAATTGGATTGCTCATTATGACCTGTATAAATATCCCTACAGGTTGAACCTCTCTCCAGCCTTGACAAAGATAGGAGGACCTATCGAAACGCGTCGGTGGAGAGAGGTGCCAACCATTGTAACCTCTGACTGTATTGGATGGTGGAGTTCCGGTGCATGTGGCCACTGCACGGATCTAGGTACTGCCATTCATTTTTCCATCTTTCAGTCACCACTTTGTTGTTTTTATGCACCTGTTTTTATGTATAAATAAATACTTTATACTGAGAGGAACCCTCTCTTTATTTTTACAAATCCTATATTGGAGTCCATGTGCTTGAGTTTTGCATATCTAAAGGACAAGCCTGCACCCTAAAAGATACCCTTATATGTGTTATCCATAAGTACCACATGTGAGTATGGTACGTCTATAATTCTATCGGTGGAGGGAACCATTTTCTTTCTACCACGAAGTGTGACCCTAACAAAAGAAACCTTTACGCACGTGGGATCTTTTTGTTGCATGTGAGTGGAGGTACGCATCCTGGGTCCCTCTAGATTACCCTATAACAAGGTTAAAGACCCTCTACACATTGCATCTTTTTGTTTTCCCATGATATATCCATCTGGCGTCTTCTCCTGAATCTATATTGGAGTCCGTTCTCATGAGAGAGTGATTGAGAAGATTGTTGGTTATCCAAAGATACCTTTTATATGAGTATTTAAAGCGTACTTGATGTGAGTACGGTACGTGTACAAACTTACCAGGTGGAGGGAAAACAACACGTATAATACGGAGTACAACTTATAAAGAAACCTTTATACACGGGTATCTATCCTTCTCTATGTGAGTGAGGGTACGCATTATATGGCCCTTGATCTCTATCCCTGAGTGTGTTTTAATAAGAATCAATAGACACTATATTCCCCTTTTTTTCTCTCTTTGACATATTCTACTGACCACGAGAGAACCCCATCAAAACCTATCAACGGTGGAAGAACAAAACACCATCGCCGTGTGCCTGATTTCTTTAAACATTTGCTCCATACAAGGACTTGTTGGTGGTCCTAATCTTGAAGGCCTGGCTGAAGGTGCTAGGTGGCGCCTTGGGACTTTTTCCTTTCTTTTTTCTATTTAGACGGCTGGAACTGGATTATATCTGGAAATGCTTGAACCGGCTGGGACCAGCAGGGACTCTGGATGAAGTCCAGAGATTTCTGGGATCGAATAAGCCTCCTGACTGATGGCTGAAACCAGATTACGTCTGGAGGTGCTTGAATCGGCTGGGACCGGTGGAAAATTTGGACCAACGGATGGAAACGGATGAGGACCAAAGTCTTTAGAATCGTCTGGAACCGAATGAGTCTCCAGACAGACAGCTAAATCTAGAGATACTTGAAATGGCTGAGACAGGCAGGGACTCTGCACTGACGGGTAGAACCAGATGAGATCCAGAGATTTCTGAATCGGCTGGGGCCGAATGAGCCTCCTGACTGAACGTCTGGAACCAGATTACATCTGGAGGTGCTTGAACAAAAAAAATTGTGGCTGAAAGTTTAGGCAACCCACCATGGAACTTGGAAGAGAAAACCACTGCATGGGCTGGGAGAATAGACTTTTACTTTGTATTAGACAAAGTACTAGGTGCTGCAGACAATCCCCGTTTAACGACCAGCCTTCATGTCTTAGGGACCCAATTGTGTATTTGGGTCTCCCTCAGAGTGGATGTTGTCAGGGTCACATTGTCCTTGGAATTGAGGAGGGAACAGTCCTCAATGAAATGGTCAGGATTACCACATCAAAAGCACAGGTGGAGTAATCTGCGTTGTCGGCACTGGGCCTCATTCTGGAGGTTGGAAGGTCTTTCAGATCCCTTGGGCAGAGTAACTGAGGCTCCTTTTACCTTGGAGCTGTAAGTGGTGGGCACCACAACATCAGGAGTACAACTTAATAACTTAGAAATGATCAGAGACATTTTTAACAAAAGTTCTTGTAACTAGACAAGCAAGTGCTGGTAGGTTTCCATTGTTTTCAGCTTTTGCTTAACCTTCTTAAAGTCACTGACTGAGTGCAGGGACCTGTGCATACTATCAAGTATGGGGATTGGTGGACCCAGGCGTGACCTAGGTGTTTAATGAGGTTAGCTGAATACCTATTGGAAGAGTTCACAATCAGGTAAGATGAAGGAACTTTATTCACACAATGAAAGTTATACTTGAAGTGAAGGGAAACCACCAGGATACCCTACTTGAAGAATACACTGGAGACCGACTTGGAGAATACACTGCAGAAGGACTTGGAGAATACACTGGAGACGGACTGGGAGAATACACTGGAGACGGACTGGGAGAATACACTAGAGACGGACTGGGAGAATACACTGGAGACAGACTGGGAGAATACACTGGAGACGGACTGGGAGAATACACTAGAGACGGACTGGGAGAATACAGTGGAGATGGACTGGGAGAATACACTAGAGACGGACTGGGAGAATACACTAGAGACGGACTGGGAGAATACAGTGGAGACGGACTGGGAGAATACACTGGAGACGGACTTGGAGAATACACTGGAGACGGACTTGGAGAATACACTGGAACCGGACTAGGAGAATACAGCAGACTGTGAAATGAGGCAGGTTGTGGAGTATAGGTGACTTGAACCGGAGAATGATGAGAGGACTGGACCGGAGACACTGGAGTAATACAGCAGACTGGGGGATGAAGCAGGTAGTGGAACACAAACGGAAGCAGGAACAGGTGAGACTTGCAGACTGGAAGGTTCTACAAAACTGGAGGCTGTCTGGAAGCAAGTTCACACAGCATCAGAGCTGATAAGCGACGATGCACAAGCCGTGACTGCTAGTTTGAACTGGGAACTTAAACCCCTTGGGTTGAACTGAAATGGGAACTGCAAGAACTGGAATTAAATGGAGCAGTGTTAAGCAGGATGTTTGCATGCTTCCACCCAGCAGGTAACTGAGGAGTTAATAGCTTCTGTAGATCTCTCACAGCTAGGAATAATACAGGTGTTAATTAGTAGCAAAGCCTAAACTCTCAGGAAGCATGACTGCAATCTGGCTGCAGCAGGATGGAATACACAGAGCAGACAGAATAGGCCAGGTATACAGGATCACAGCAGGATCGTGACAGGAACTCACCAATGCTCCATTATTCACCCCAAGCCACCATCCAAAATTGGAGGCTGCCTGACACAGTGACACCACAAAGAGGGGTGTGGCTCTGCAGACCCATACCAAGCCCTAAGGTGAAGCTTGTAGCTTCTTACTGGTCCTCCCGCTCACATCCATCTCAGATGATGCAAGTTTAGCTTTTACTTCTGTAAATGTTGTCATGGGTATTATGCCTTAAACTACACTGGGTGAATTGGTCTGAGAAACACACTTTTTTGCCTTTAGAGCATTTTCAGTTGCAGGTGTCTAGGTGTGGTCTATACTCTTTGCAGTGTCCCTAAACATAATCCCTAAGGTGTTCCAAACACAATTATGAACCTTTCATGGAAACCTTAAAGAAAGGAACATTGTACATTATGATAAAAACTAACTTTTCTTCTCACCTTAAGATCAAGATACTCTTCCAATGCACAGCCTGAATCATTGTCAGAAGATGTTGTGTGCGTTGATGACGTAGCGCCCTGGGCTGGACTATCTGGTGCCATCGAACAAAACGCAGAAGGGCATCCACTGAAAGGAACGGCTGCAAAGCAGACAGAGATTGGCTCTCATTCAGTGATTAGACACAGCTAATTGTAACATGATCTTCCTTACTACCTGCATTAGTCAGCATAGATAATCATCTTGTTACTCAAAAGCTTTCCATTCTTAAAAACGTTATTGTTCAATTGTAAATTCCATTGCATAGTAGTTATGCAACAGGATTATGTGGGCATATGTAATGGTGTTTCTAGTTCACCAGGAGTGCGGGTTACAGGCTGTTCTCAGCCGTTTTTAATTGGCAAATTAAATTGGCATAATATATTATTATTTAGAAGACATGGTTAAATGATTGGCGCTATGAAAAAAATTGCATAGTTCAACCAGCATCCCGCACCTCCACTGAACTTGGGCACTATAACATATGCCCCTCAGTGTTTTAAGAAGTAGACACAGAGAAATGTAGAAACAAAAAGTATGTATAGAACAGGAGGCTTTCCTATGGTATGCTAAAACCCCAATTAACTGATGTTTGTCATTTCGTACATTTATTATTTACACCTTTATGCATTATGTATCCTTTAGCATATTACATTGTTTGATAAAAATGCTATAAACATAAGTGTTTATGTTTCACTTGCGTCATGTGTCACTGGCTTACTTTGATCTTAATACCACACCCCCCTGCTACAGCACTAGCTCTGTCTGTTTGACAGCATACAGCCCTCCACACCTCCCTCCGAATCACCCACCCTCTCTGCTGGGTGCCCTTTCTGATGCTCTGCAGACAGCACACACTCCCTTCCTGACTCACTCATCCAAATCTTGTTGATATCGGCAAAATAAAACTGCAGCGAAGGGAAACAAGCTGAGATTTAGCCATAATGTCCAGGGTATACTTTTTCAAACAATTATCTGAGAATACTTATTTTCCCACGATTTATAATTCTGATGGACCCAGAAAATTTTCCAATGTGGGGTCAGAAAGGAAATAGATTCTATCACCATAAAAAAAAACAAAAAACTCATAGACCAGTCTTTCCTACCTCATCAACATTTATTAGCATTTCTACATTGTCACAAACAGGAGATTACACCCTCAACCGCCCAAAATCCCCTTCTACAGACGCCATGGACGGTCTGGCACCACACGAGAAACAAACATAAATTGAATAGCCATCATTCCCTATTCCTACCACTAACGGCGAACCCAGAATTCCAAGGAGGCCAGGCATCACAACCTTTCCAGTCATGGAAAAACAAAGGGATTAGACATGTCCAGGCCCTTGTAAACGATGTGGTAACAGCTCCTTTGAAGGTCCAGGACATGGCTGAAAAATATTCACTTCCCCAATCACAGGCTCTAGCCATGTATCAAGCCCAACATTACGTTAGCTCGGTTCTTAAATATCTTTCACCTACTGATAAAACTAATGCCCTAGACACGCTGCTATTTAGACCAACATCGGGAAGGAAAGCCATTTCGACTTATTATCAAATATTACATACTCCTATTGCCCTAGACACCATACGAACAGGCATATCTACATGGTTGCAGATCTTTCCACAATATTCATTAAAACACCTGCTACGCTCATTCCAGTATTCCTGGAAGACCATGCCTTCCTCTATGTATAGGGAAATGTTTTATAATATTTACCACAATGGTTACCTCTCCCCACATAGACGCTATGTCATGGGCATAGCTGAAGCCGATACATGCCCAAAGTGTGGTAGCTCGGGGGCGACATTCAAGCACTGTATGTGGGACTGCCCTCTCATATCCCGGTTTTGGAGACAGGTGCAGGGATTCTCTAGGACCTATTTATTAAACAGCCTTCCTTTGACGGCGGAATGGGCCTTGCTGGGTATGTTTCCTCCCAATACACCAATACTACCCGACAGTAAAAAAGTAATGCTTATAATCTCGGCAGTGGCCCGCAAATGCATCTTACATCAGTGGATTCATGCGGACCCTCCAACCGTACAACTGTTTAGGGCGAAACTTTTCCATGTCTTTCATATGGAGTGGGTGGAGACATCCTTACAAAAGGAGGAACGCACAGAAAAACTTTTCCAAATATGGGAAGGCTTTATTGACTCTTTATCAGATGATCTTAAAGTACAGATTTACAAATGTTTTAGAGCCACACAATGGTACGAGACTAGGAATCTCTTAGGGGATGCCCCGATAGACCTTCCAGCAACATAGTTGTCTCACGTGTTGAGGGCCCTCCGGCCGGGTTCGCCGGTATCTTTGTCATTCGTCTGCTCGGCAAAGCAGGATAAGAAATATTACTACTCAAATGTACACTGATTTTACACTGTATTATTGTGATTCATACAACTGCATTTTGTTCACTGTAATATTGTAATGCTCAATCCTAAATAAAAATATTTTGAAAAAAAAAAACAAAAACAAAAAACTTTTCCCCAATTATTGAGGAAATAATAAAATAAGGTACTTATGTAATATCTGGGCTCCCGTTTTTCTTATGAGACCGCGTCCCCTCGCGGGGCTCGCTGCGCTCGCCGCGCTTCGGGCACGGTGGCTCGCTGCGCTCGCCACACTATATAAAATCAACTCCATGTGTAATTGGATAGTAGGGGTATGAAAAAATGGGATGCATTTAACATGGGAGCCCAGATAATACATAAGTACCTAAAATAATAATGACAAAAGGTCTAACCCCCCCCCCCCCCAAAAAAAAAAACGTGTGATCAGAATAAGAAGAATCAAAGCTGCATACAAGGGGCTGTCTAATTGCTTGCTCAGAAGAAAATGTGGATCTTTATCTGTGTTCAGTTTGGACAGAACTATGCGGCTGCAGTGACTCCATCCATTTATATGTGAAATTAGCCATTCTCACTACCACATACCTCCCAACTGACCTGCTTTCCGCGGTAATGTCCCGTTTTTTGGGGGACATTCCCGTGTCTCGCCCGGGGCCAGCAGGGTCCTGCAGAGGGAGGAGGCAGTTATGGGTCCCCTTGTCACCCGCTAGGCAGCAGAGAATAGCATCTATTCCCGCAGGCAGAGGGGCTGGGGGGCATGGCCCGAAGCTGACGGAGCTACTTGCCATGCCCCGGAGGTGGCAAAATGGGGGCCTGGTTTCACGGGATTGACATAATTTGCCAGCCACGCCCCCTAGCTGGCAGGCCACATTTCCAAATTTCGAGCGTGCTTCTACATCGTGAGTGGAAGTTCCGCCACTCATTTTTATAAAGTTGGGTGGAATGCTATCAGGGCACATTTGAACTAGCCTGATGCAAAGACATCGCTGAATTACAGACCCAAGCCGCTGGAAACCTGAAGCATATTACCAGGACTGTGTGATCCGGAATACGGTCATTGGGTCACCAGCAAGTTGTTAGACAGTCATTAGGTTGACACCATTAGGTTGACATGCATTTAGGTCGACATGTGTCTAGGTCGACATGTAGGCAGGTCGACATGAGCCTAGGTTGACATGGGTTAGGTCGACATTAGGTTGACAGGGGCATTAGGTCAACATGGGTTAGGTTGACATGGTTTTTTTCTGAAGGTCAGGCCCCAAGATTCGTAGTGGCGGCCCTGGCGGTGGGGTTGCTGGAGCATATTATTACTGGGGCAGTAGGGGCTGTCTGGTTTAGCTCTTCTACACACCCATTGGAATATTGGGGTAGATATTGACAAAGTGATTGATCACTTTGCAACTTGTGTTATAAAAGGGTTGCTAACTTAATTATTTTGCTCTATTTCTTTCTAACGAATATTCTATTTTATTTTTTAATATTTGTCAAAAAATTAGAGGGTAGGAATGGTAAAAAATCTATCCAATGTCGCCGTTTCCGACTATTTTTCCAGCCATTTTTCACCTATGGAGATTCCACTTTGTTTAAGTTAGAATCTGAAAAACGGATGAATTAATAGTAAAAAATGTGAGCATTTCCGACTAAAACGCGTGGATCTGTGACTTTTTCAAGGATCCAGTATTTCCAACTGATGGAAATATAAGATCAGATTGAATAACCCCCCTGAGCCTATATGCAAGATAAAAATTATATAAATATATGTATACATATGTATGTGTGTGTATGTATGAATATATAATATGTATGTTATGTTTAAAGTAGAGTGTGCCATCAATTGTCCTGCTAGGATATTTTAATTAACTGATTTAAACTTGCAGGGGATGATAGATGCCCCCTTGGGAGCAGGAGCCCGGTGGCAGATGACTCCATTGACTCCCAGAGATACGCCTTTACTGGAAGTCACGAGCACCAGTTTTGCCTATCACTTTGACTATAAATTAGTTGATATGTTCCTTCAAACCAAGACACCCCTGCAAGAGCCTTGTGGCACCCCAGGGTGCAGTTTGGGAACCCCTGCTATAGTGTACAATTTGTGTAGCTCTGTATAGGTTCTGTGTTGCATTATTTGGTGTTTCTTTTTATTTTATTTTTAAGCAAAAACAGTCAACTTACAAAACCCCCTGTCAAGGTCTGCTAAATTCAATGAAACTCCTCTCATATTTGTTTTAAAAGTAACATTTCATTCAGCTTTTACAGTACATATAAATAGCCTGACAACGTAATGTGAACATTAGAGAACAAAATAAACATTTTTAGTGCCTAGCTGAATTTACAAGGTTCTATTTCTCTGCCCTTTTTTTCAGTGTATCATATTAGATGTGAAGTCAAAACTATGGGCCTAACTAAAAATGCAAAACTGCAAAGCTTGCTGTCGCATGCTGGGGGCTGCCCAGTAAATAGCAATGCCACCCAGCATACTAGACCCGTTTCCCCGGTCTAGTAAGTGTCCGGCTTCTTCAGGAAGCCGGACACTTACTAGACCGGGGAAACGCGTTGAGCACCTTGATTGTCAGTGAACTGGGATTTTGTTCTGGAGACCTACCCACTTCTCCCGATTAAAAGCACACCACTCTGAACTGCATCTGAGAAACACAGAAGCTGTGGGATAAAAGCACGATCCCTAATTAATCGGATGACAGGGTGAGCCAAACTATGGGAGTCTTGAGCCCTTGAAATTATAGGGCACTGGGAAACATCGGTCCTTTTAACCAAAAACCCTTGGATTACAAATTCCCTCAAATTACAACTAAGGAGGACCAAGGATGGTAATGTGATTTCTATCCCCGTAGAACTGACATGACTTTGTTTTAACCACTTATATACCGAATTAATTGAGAGACTGAGTCTATATATTTAGTCATCTATTTTTTATTTTTCATTTTTAATGTGATATTTGTGTCATGTTATTTTATTGTGTTTAGTAAAAAATCATTAACTGATTCACCGTCTTGTGTATATTATTCAGCCAGTGCCAGCTCAAAAAATCTATTTATATTCCATGCCTGCATAGCCTGGCTACAAAGGCAAAAGAACCATTCCCATATTTCCGTATCGGCTGCATGTTAAATTATGCAGCCGCCCTGAAAATGGCCCTGACTAGCCTGCACTGTCTGGATCACTACCCAAAATAGCAGCTTCTCCACCCCCGTTGGCCGGCGCTGTCAATCACAGTATAATTGCATCCTTCTTGGGTGCAGTCGCACTAGGAAAATCATAGTATGCACTGAGCGCCCGCATCACAAGCGCGATACACTGAAAATCACCCGTTTGCATTTTGCAGAGTACTGCATCCCATATTGAATAATAGGCATAATGTATAATAATACATGAAGGTTAAGTCTATGATTGGCTTTATTTGCAATGCTTGTGTTTAATAGATCTGCCAATCCCTACAAGAAGGAAACACAACATTTCTGTGCCTCCACACTGGTCCTTCTCTGTATCTCAGCTGTTTCATATACAGCATCGCCATCTTGTTTCTCCAGAATAGAGCCAGACAGCCAAGATATATGATTGATTGATTGATATATATATATATATATATATATATGTGTGTGAAAAAGAAGTTCGAGGTGGCGCGCATGTGAGTATAAAATATAACAATTTTACTATCGCATAAAAGCTCACGTACACAGAAGTTTAAAACAATCAGCTTATTGTCACCAGCGTCCAATGTAGGCACACTTGAGGTTTTCCCCAACACAGCGGCGTCTTTCTCTGCAGTGTAGGCGGCACAGCGTGGATACGGCACACATCAGCTCAGTCTCGCCAAGGGGTAGGACCACCGGTTCGACGTCAGACAGGAACACCCTCAACGCGTTTCGTCACGAAGTCCATCGTGACGAAACGCGTGAGCTTCTGTGTACGTGAGCTTTTATGCAATAAATGCTGGGAGTGGGAGAAAGGATGGGGAACAGGTAGGCATGGATATCGGAAGTCCACCATTAAATGACAGCTGGGCATCCGCTGTTAAATCTTTCGATGCGATGGTCACTGACAATTGCATCAAAAGAAATCAGTTATAAGAAGAGATCATATGATTTGTGCTTGTGCAAAAAAAGCCCTTTTTTGCCGATGCACAAACATGTTAAGTGTGGCTGGCAGGGGGTAGGACCATCAGAAAACCATCAAATGTTTACTGTTCCATGGTGGCAAACATCAGAATGCCATCATTGAATGGTAAAACTACTACCATCCAAGCAAAAACATAGATGATAGCGAAGCATCTATTCCTAGGAACAGGAACTATGTGCATGCAAGATAGCTATAGCCTGCAGTACAGCCAGAAAAGCATTTAACATTTAAGTCCTCGGAGATGTATATTTCTATATTTATCTTTTATATATATACTAGAGATGTGCGGCGGCCACTTTTTCGGGTTTTGGATCTGGATCTCCCTTCGTGTTTTGGATCTGGATTGGTTTTGGCAAAACCACCCTTGCGGGTTTTGGTTTTGGATCTGGATTTTTATGAAAAAATGCTAAAAATGGCTAAAATAACAGAATGTGGGCCTGTTTTTGCCCCTAAAGTATTAATAACCTCAATAACATTAGTTTCCACTAATTTCTAGTCAATTTTGATCACTTCACAGCTCACAAAATTGTTTTCATTTACTGTAGTTGGGCCAAAAGGTTATACAGAGGTAGCTGGATGACCAAGCTAAGCGACAGCAGTGGGCATCACATACATGTGGACCTTACACTTCCAACCTGGCACATCTTGGAAGCAGAGCGGTACTGCAGGGGCAGACAGGGTGGCAGTTTAATAAATTACCCCAAACAAAAGAGAAATGCTCCAAAGAGCAAAAAATACAAAGAGGTATCGGCCTTGTCATGACTGGTGGTAGCAGCTTCAGCACTTCTATCAGGTTGCTGATCTCCCACTATTTCCTCCTCCATCATCCTCCAAAAATGTGTTTTTATTTTATTTATTACTTTTATTTATTTTTCTTACTTTACACTGGACACAGCCTGTCACATTGGACACAGCCCCTGGACACTGGACACTGCCCTTGGACACAGCCTGTCAGCCTGGACACAGCCCCTGGACAATGGACACCGCCTCTGGACACCGCCCCTGGACACAGCTCCTGTACACTGGACACAGCCGTTCACACTGGGCACCGCCCCTGGACACTGCCCCTGGATACAGCGCCTGGACACTGCCCCTGGACACAGCCCATCACCCTGGACATAGCCCCTGGACAATGGACACCGTCCCTGGACACAGCTACTGTACACTGGACACAGGCGTCACACTGGATATAGGCCATCACACTGGACACTGGATATAGCCCGTTACACTGGACACTGGATATATCCCATCACACTGGACACTGGATATAGCCCGTCACACTGGACACTAGACATAGTCCATCACACTGGACGCTGGATATAGTCCGTCACACTGGACACTGGATATAGTCCGTCACACTGGACACTAGATATATGCCGTAACACTGGACACAGCCCATTACACTGGACACTGGATACAGCCCGTCACCCTGGACACAGCCCCTGGACAATGTACACAGCCTCTGCACAATGGACACAGCCCCTGGACAATGGACACAGCCCCTGGACACTGGACACAGCCCCTGGACACTGGACACAGCCCCTGGACACAGCCCCTGGACAGTGGACACAGCCCCTGTACACTGGACACAGCCCCTGTACACTGGACACAGCCCCTGTACACTGGACACAGCCCCTGACAAACTGGACACAGCCCCTTTTATTATGGACACTGCAGCCCCTGTACACTGAGTGTACAGTCAGCAGCACTGCAGCCCCTGCGTGTGAGCACTGCAGCACCTAGTTTACAACCAAATAAAAATCACACAAAATAAATCACAGCACAGGGCACAGGGCACAGGGCACGGAGCAAAGAGCAGAGAGGACGAAGCACAGATCTCCCCCCCACCCTCTTCCCTCTCCTATAATGGAGTGAAGATGGCCGGGCGCGCGTGTGTCTTATATAACATCCCGATCCCGCGAGAATCCGATGATGACGTTTTGCCTCGTTTTCGGTCCGGAATTCAGGCGGAAACTCCCGAGCCGGCTCGGATCCTGACTCGGATCGCGATATTCGGATCTGTCGGCTCTCGGAGATCCGGACCCGCTCATCTCTAATATATACATACATATATTATATAGAGAGAGAGAGAAAGAGAGAGATGAAAACTGGTGTACAGTGATCCGATTCTGCCTTTGCAGAGATCTAATTCTTAACAATGATTAGGTCAACACCTTAGAATGGTCGACATACACTAGGTCAACATTGATAGAAGGTCGACTCATGCAAAGTAGGTAAAGTATGAACAAGTCATTTCCCCCCAAAAAACATGAAAAACGTATGTCGACTTTTCCTGTGTAGTCCATGTGCATGTTGAATTTTTGCTTGTGTTGACCTTTTGTGACTGTTGACCTAGTGTATGTATATATAGATTTTAAATAAGGAATAATAATTAATTAAGTTAAAAAGCGTGATTGCACTGGGAGTATAAGTGAAGGCTATTGTTATACCCAAAACACTGATTTATCAAGCTAATTAAACCAGCCTTTTTTTAAAGTATTATACTGTATGATCAGAGCGCTGTCCCATCTGTGAACTTCTATAATTACTTGTTCTGTCACCTGCGCATTTATCTTCATTGTATTGATTTGGAGTGTTCAACATTCAGCATTTTTATACAAATACACTATACAAACAATGGTCTGCCCCTCTCCGTCCAATATTTACCGTACACGTCCTAGCACCCATAAAAAGTCCCAGTTCTAACCATAAATTGAGGACTCTTAACTGGCAAACTTGGGCAGCCGAATAAGTTTGTACAAGCATTTGGTGTGTTGCCTTGGACAAAAATGCTCCTGGACACATTTATTTCAGCCACATACAAACTTGTTAATGTACTTAGCTTTATACTATATATAATGAATCATAACACTTTTGGAATGTTATTACATTATTTGACACTGCTGTGTCAGTGTTGTCCATGAACTCTCATTAAGCTGAGCTGACTGCATTTATTTATATGCATCGCTGACATTGCTGTCACGATCCACCAACTATTATGTTGGCATTTTTACTGTAAATACATTATTAAAATGATCTTTAGCTACAGCATTCATGCCCATATGTCCATGACAGACTCTATTGAGTGTATGTATTTACATATCTGGTTATGTCTGTTGGCAAATGAATTAAAACTAGATTGGCCGTGTCACTTTAGTAGTTTAGTTCTCAGTAGTTTCTCTTGACACTTAAAACAAGAATAACAACATGATCACAAAACATATCTCTAACTTCCCCTTACAAAGAAGGCAATATGTAGCTATATTGGTTTTAAATAAAATTGCCCTGGTCTTAAATGTATAAAAAAGCTGCACAGGTACAGTATCAGTGGTAACGCAAAAAATTAATATCCACACTATTAATTGGGACTAAGTAAAAAACGGGCCCAGATAAGACCCCGGAACGCCGGACCGGACATCAAACTCTGCATTCCGAAGCATGTAGTGTCCGGTACAGCCCGAGGGGTGTTCTGTCCGGGGGGATTATTATTATTATAATTTTATTTATAAGGTGCCACAAGTGTTTTGCAGCGCCGTACAAATGAAAAGTACAGGGAGACAAAACTTGGCATTACATTGAATAAATAACAAAAATAGAATACAAATAAAGAGCGCCACAGTTCAATACACATTACAGCTTATATATAGGCAGTGAGGACTTAATTAACGTACAACTAGAGCAGGCATGTCCAAACTATGGCCCTCCAGCTGTTGTGAAACTACACATCCCAGCATGCCTTGCAATAGTTTTAGCATTCCCTAATAGTAAGGCTGTGGCAAGGCATGAGGGGACTTGTAGTTTCACAACAGCTGGAGGCAGGGCAGGTGACAGGGGGGGGGGTCAAAGGGGACACCTGTACCGGGCCTCAAGCTTGTGAGGGGCCCCAAGGTTCTGAGGCGCTATAGGGCTGTAATCATTGCTGCGACAGTGCAGTGCCTATTGTAGCAATGATTTATAAAGGCACCCTCCTGGTTCCTGTAAGGGTACTTACTCAGACCCTTCTCCAGTATTAGTGAATGTTAATTATGTTTCTTTTGTAACAATAAAAAAAATTCAATATGCAGTATAGTAAAAATACTTTGCTCAAGGGGGCGGGGTTAGGGGGACCCGCCAGAGATATCAGTGTACCGGGCCCCAAGATTTCTGTTGCCGGCCCTGGCTGGAGGGCCATAGTTTGGACATGCCTGAACTAGAGGCTTGAGGCCAATGATGGAGATGAGTATGCGGACGAAGATGGTCACTGTGTGCTTGAGTATAGGAGAGCTGTGAGTGAAATGTGAAGAGAAGAGGGCTTTGACAACAGGAGGGAAGAGGGCCCTGCTCGGAGGCGCTTACAATCTAGTATGCCTGTGATAGCTTCCCATGTTGTCAGGACTGTTCCGGGACCATACAGGGAGGCTTTATTCTCCCCCCCCTCCTCTCCCTGGTGACAGGTGTCACATGCACCCCCCCCCCCCGGCATTCCGTGGTCATGCCCGGGTCTGTTTTTTATCCATACCCCTACCAAAATATTTTCGACAAAAACAATATTTCTGACAAAAACAATGCAAATCTAGCAGAATAAAAGGCACAGTTCTTTTTGGTGAGTTTTATACTTACAAACAATACCATAAGTTACACAAACATGCAACATAAAATGTTCAATCATAAGTTTATGGCAAGCCTTGTAGGAGAATAATACTTATGTCTGTAAAAACGTCCTGGTACAAGTATACTGGTTACAACTAAAGTACTATTGTTCAAAGGTTTCCCTACCTCCAGTTCCTCAGGTGACTGCTTGTGGCAGAAACTTCCTCATCTCAGCCATTTCCTGATGCTGGCATTTATATTACATAACGCAATGTAACCACAGCTACATATTTGTCACCTATTTGCTCTGGTGCTAATCCATAGCATAAAAGTGTTTTTGTGAGCACTACTGACCTGATCTGTAAAGTGGAAATAGTAGATGATACAGCAGAAATGGAGTGCTGCCTGGTTGCTGTCAGAAGCTGTGAAGCAAGTGAAAAACAGGATCTGTGAGAGCAGAAACGACACTTTACCTGCCCAGTCCCTCCTCACTGGGACTGTAGTTATCCTCCAACCAATAGCAGCTGAGGGCTGTAACCCTGGTGTGCCTGAACTGTAATCTCTTACTTTCCACACTATGATGCCTTCCTGTCTCACTATCACTCTCTACACGTTCCCGGTCTTTGTCTATAGCTCCTGGCTTTGTGCAAGGGCGTAACTACCATAGGTGCAGGGGGTGCAGCTGCTATGGGGCCCAGAGCTGAGAGGGGCCCACTTTGCCTGTCAAAGTATCATATGCTGTATACATTTTTCAGCATAAGGTGATAAATAGGGGCCCTTACAAACTTTTGCAATGGGGCCCACATGAACCTAGTTACACCACTGGCTTTGTGTATTTTAAACCTGGGAAAAACAGGGCACGTTTAAAGTCTTTTGCACTGAGATTGATCTTTTAGATCGCTGTGTGATCACGCTGCTTGTGCATTGATGCAACACAATTTTCTTGGGGAGAAATAATATATATATATATATATATATATATATATATATATATATATATATATATATATTTGTAATTCTTGTATAAGTTTGAGTTTTAGTTTAGCAACAATTTTCCAAACTATAATTCCAGGGGCCAGCATGTAGGAGGGGGTGCCCAGCACAAAGGGAAAGGCGTCCTGCATGCCGGGTCCCGCCCCCAAGTATTAGCACAGTGCGCGTGCTTTGCTACACTACGCAAAGTTCTCAGACATCACCAGTGTCGGACTGGGGCATGAAGGGCCCACCAGGGAAATGCACTCGAAGGGGCCCACCAAGGGGCGTGGTCTTTTTGAAGGGGTGTGGTCACCTGACCAGAGAGGGGTGGCTTTACACTATGCAATTTTGGGCCAATTTCATCCGATTTCGGCACTTTGGGCTCATAATCGGGGCAAAATCGGTGGCAAAATCGCAGGTGTGTGACATCCGATCCGTAAATCCCCCACCCTGATAATAAAGCACATAGGTCCCACATAGCCCCCCCAGATATTACAGCACATAGGTCCTCCACAAACAGATAATAGTACAGCACATAGGCCCCCCTATATAGTACATTACATAGATCCCCCACTCAGATAATAGTACAGCACATAGGCCCCCCATAGGCGAATCTATAATTACGGTAATGGGTGGTCCCAAATCCAAAGTCACAGGTAGGCGGTACCTTTGCGTGGCGAAGCCGCGTGGCGAAAAGGGGCGTGGCCTCATGGGGCAGGGGCGTGGCATAACAAAATGGGGCATGGTATTACACTTTAGACCACACTCCGTAATACCCATTACACATAAATCAACATGCCGTAATGCCAATTACACATGAGGCCACACACCATAATGCCCATTACATACTATATAACAAAACGTTATGCCCATTACATATTTGACACATACAGTAAGTGCAGCTTACCTACGTGCTCATTGCTAGAGGGTTCATGCTCAATGCCAAGGGGGCTTCATGCTCGATGCCATGTGGGAATACATGCTTGTTGCCAAGGGGGGGATGTCTCATGCCGCTGGACTCACTTAATTGTAAGAAATGACAGCCAGGCAGAGAGCGCTGTGCTCGGCTGTTTAGTCTTAGGAATTGCTTATTGCCAAGGGGGATGTTACACGCTGCTGGACTCACCTAATTGAAATAAATGACAGCTGGGAAGAGAGCGATGTGCGCTGCCCAGCTGTAGTCTCTGCAGGAGCATCAATATTTTCAGTTCTCGCGCTGGGGTCTGGCAGCCAATCAGGAGCAGCTACCAATACCACTCCTGATTGGCTGCCAGCAGTCCAAAGGGAAAATTGAAAATATCGATGCCACTGCTTAGACTACAGCTGGGCAGCGCACATCGCTCTCTGCCCGGCAGTCATTTCTTTCAATTAGGTGCGTCCAGCGGCGTGAGACATCCCCCTTGGCAACAAGCAATTCATTAGACTAAGCAGCCAGGCAGCACACAGCTCTTTCTGCCCGGCTAATGCTAATACATTACATAGGTCCCCCCACTCAAATAGTACAGCACATAGGCACCCCATATAGTACATTACATACATATAGGTCCCCTACTCAGATAATAGTACAGCACATAGGCCCCCATACAATACATAGGTCCCCCCACTCATATAATAGTACAGCACAGCACGTAGGCCCCCAATAAAATACATTACATAGGTTCCCCCACTCAAATAGTACAACACATAGCCCCCCATATAGCACATTACATACGTCCCCCACTCAAATACTGTAGTACAGCACATAGGCCCTCAATAAAATACATTACATAGGTCCCCCACTCAGATAATAGTACAGCACATAGGCCCCCATATAATACATTACATAGGTCCCCCCACTTATATAATACTACAGCACAGCATGTAGGCCCCCAATAAAATACACTACATAGGTCCCCCACTCAAATAGTACAACACATAGCCCCCCCATATAGTACATTACATAGGTCCCCCACTCAAATAGTACAGCACATAGGCCCCCATATAGTACAGCACATAGGCCCCCCATATAGTACAGCACATAGGCCCCCCATATAGTACAGCACATAGGCCCCCCATATAGTACAGCACATAGGTCCTCCCTACCCAGATAATATAGCACATAGGTCACACACACACACCTAAAAAAAAAGGGACTATAAAAAAGTTAAAACAGCACCAACACATGGTTAGGTTAGTTACCTACCGATCTCTGGTGACTCTCAGGAGGCGTTGCACTGCAGCTTGTCTTGAACAGGGGGTCTGAGCTCCGGGTCACCAGGCTTATTCTGCACTACCACTCAGATCCCCCCTCATGCGCGCCCCGGCTGGCGGCCACCGCGTATCTGCCAGTCTGCCTCAGATGTTTCGCGCCAATGTCTGCGACAGGGCAGTACACTTGTCTCTCCGTCCCCTGAGCGCACAGACTGTGCGCAGGGTGCGGTGCTGGTGCGGCAGTGACGTCATGACGTCATGCAATGCCCGCCAGCGCCGCAAGGGACACTTGGGAACGGGAGGGGAGACGGCGCCGCAAGGGACACTTGGGAACGGGAGGGGAGAGCTGCCGCCGGGCACCGCACAGACTGCAGAACTGACACCTGAAAAAAAACGGTACATTCAGTACAAAATCGGTACAGTTGGAGGGTATGATAGCCCCGCCCCCCTAAACAAGTGGGCGGGGCTAGAAACCACCGGGGCCCACCGGGGGATTCCCCGGTTCCCCGCCAGGCCAGTCCGAGCCTGGACATCACCGGCTGCCCCCTGGCTGCGCAGCCTACTTGCAATGTCAAGTGTAGGCCAACCATGTTTTAGGTCACCATGGCTGCATGTGACAATATTGCTAGGATCACTCCCACAAAGCACTGCATTACTGCCCTGAGGCCGCCCCCAGAGCTACTTAAACTTCAGTAACTCTGACATTTTCGGTGATCTGCGCATGGGTCTGAATCAGGCCCAAGTGGTAGATTTACTAAATGTGGTGTTTATAAAGACATCAAATGATCAGTGGCTTTGACTATTGTTTATCAAAGGGAACTAGTAATACCGCTTTCACACTGCCTAAACCTTTTAAAAACCGGTAATTTTAAACGGTATTAAAAACGGGTCTAATGGTGTGTACACACGTTAGATGTGCCTTAAGATCCTATCCACGATCTGATCAGATAGGATCGTGGATAGGATCTTAAGGCACATCCGATTTGCATCCTATCTTGACTATATAGTGCAGATCTGCACTATATAGACAAGGCAGCCAAGACTTTCTGGCTTCCGATACGTGAACGCGCATCGGGATCGGATCGGGATCGCAAGGGTTAAAACCCATGCGATCTGCATCCGATGTTGATCCGATGCCGATCCGATGTTGACTATATCGTCAACATCGGAAAGGAAATCGGACCGTGTGTACACAGCATAAGCCTTCATATTGCAGTAGATTACCGTTTTAAATACCGTTTAAATACCATTCACATCAGTCAACCCGTTTAATCCCCTGAACACGTTTCAAGGCAGAATGCAGGGGACAGCCTATCACAGGTCTTTAATATGTTGTTTTTACTAAATACCGTTTCAGAGCCATTCTCACTACATAAAAAACAGCTCTGAAACGTGTAGGATTCTGCTTTTTAAACGTTTTGAAATACCGGTTATCTTTAACCGGTAAATGAACTCTGGTGCTTTCCCACTGCAGCCTTAAATGTGTTGAAATGGAAAAAAACCCGGCAATATACCGTTTAACAAGTGCGGTGTAAAAGGGGTATTATTGATGCTAAATCAGAGAAGGATTAATTACTATTGGCTTTTGAAAAACATCACTGCATCTGAAAGGTAATGGGGGGAAATTCACTAAGATGTGTATTCCACTTCACATGTGATGTTGCTATGGGCAACCAATCTGAATATACTTCTTATTTATTTAACACCCTCTACAAGATAGCAGATAGGATCTGATTGGTTGCCAATAGCAACATTACATGTGCAGTAGAATAAATGGTACTTGTGAGTTATCCGGGCGTCCGATTTTGAAATCGGGTCGGATCGGGACATCGCATCGCATCGCATGCGACCATCGGATGCGATGCGATGCGATGCGATGACCCGATTTTTCCATAGGAATCAATGTTAAAATGGACTGAGTCCATTTTAACATGGAATTCAATGGGAAAAAGGGTCCTTTTCATACCCCTACTATCCAAGTGGGCATGGAGTTGGATATAAACCTGTGGCGAGCGTAGCGAGCCACCGAGCCCGAAGCGTGGCGAGCGTAGCGAGCCCCGCGAGGGGACACGGAATACCGTCCCCTCGCGGGGCTCGCTTCGCTCGCCACGCTTCGGGCTCGGTGGCTCGCTACGCTCGCCACAGGTTTATATCCAACTCCATGCCCACTTGGATAGTAGGGGTATGAAAAGGATCCCTTTTTCCATAGGAATCATTTTAACATTGATTCCTATGGAAAAATCGGGTCATCGCATCCGATGGTCGCATGCGATGCGATGCGATGCGATATCGCATCGCATCTGATTGTATGCCTTAACTTAAGGCATACAATCAAAAAATCGGACGCCCGGATAACTCACAAGTACCGAATAAATTTCCCCCAATATATCAAACAGTGGCGTAACTACCTAGGGTGCAGCTGCTATGGGCCCGAACTGTCTCTAGGGCCTGCAGCTCCTCCTGCACCCAGTTCAGCCGGCTACCTAAGTCACCACATCTGCTGGACAACCGAACATAATAATAATGTTATTTATATAGCACTTTTCTCCTAATAGGACTCAAAGTGCTTGCATTAGCCTTTTACAGCACAAAATACAAAACAAACTTAATAAGGGACATTAGTGACATGCTTGGGTGAACAGGAAAGTCTTAAGTCTATTTTTGAATATTTCCAGAGTGGAAGCTTCTCGAACTGAGCAGGGAAGTGAGTTCCAAATAGTTGCTTAACTAGATGCTTAAGTGTCAAGCCACTATCCAGGACAATACTAAGATTACGCACATATTCTGTATTTTGAAGTTCTGCACCTCCCCAAGCGTAAGCCCTGTTGGTTGGCTCTTCTGCAATTTTGTCCTGTGACCTATCATAAGCACCTCGGTTTCGTCAGGGTTCAGTTGCAGCCAACTGGCACTCATCCACTCCTGGAGCTCAGATAGACAGCCATTTGGGTTCTCAGTAGCTGGAGCAAATGACAGGTACAGTTGTGTATCATTTGCATAGCAGTGGTAAACCAGGCCATGACGTCTGTTTATTTCACCCAGTGGTAGCCTGTAAATGGCAAAAAGGGTTTCTAGTTGAGTTGCTACCACTTTCTCAATAACCTTTCCTAGAAAACAAAGGTTTGATACCGGTCAGTAGTTGCTCATGCAGTCGGGGTCTAAATTAGTTTTTTTAAGAAGTGATCTAACAATTGCTTCCTTTAGTGGCTCAGGAAAAATGCCTGTTTGCAGAGAGCTTTGAACTATTTTTGCAAATACAGGGCCAATTATGTCCATATACCCTATTAGCAGCATGGTTGAGGCAGGGTCCAGGTCGCAGGTGGTGGGACACAGCCTTCGGGTAATTTCTGCAATGTCTTTTACATTTATTGGGTCAAAGCTGTTCCAAGAAGTCAGGTGGCTTACATTCGCAGGCTTGATAGTTTGGCACTCCTTTGATGACACTGTGGGTATAATCACCCACCGCTGAAGTAACTATAGCCCTACTTAGGGGGAGGGGGGGGGGGGGTGTATTAGATGGCTCTATTTTAACCTATATAGCATATCACAGGGGGGGGGGGGGGATAGGGGGCTTTCAAAACTTTGCTATGGAGCCATAAAGGTCTAGTTATGCCCCTGCATATGTGTACCATGTTTTGTGTAAGTTGTTCCAGTCATTCCAGAGTTATGCTGTCTTCTGATATACTCTGTGCTGCTGTCTAGGGGTGTGTTACCCCCACAGTGTTTGTTCCCAGATTGTAAGTAATGTGTGTACCAAGTTTGGTGTAAATTGCTGCAGTCATTCCGGAGTTATGCTGAAACATACATATGAGCATACAGCAAAAAATGTGATTTTTAGCAATAAAACAATTAACCATAATTAATTTTGATTTGTATTTTTTTTAGTTGCCTCGGCTGTGTTTTAATACCCTCATAATATGATCGTCCATTGTAAACTGTGGATTTGTATAGAAAAACAGAAGGACAGACAAATTTTCACTTTTATACTGTATATTAGAATAGATGCAACCCTGAAGTTTGCTCAGTTCAGAGATTATCGACAATTGTACATCGCTTGATGGGCTTGTATCAGTAGGTGTGATTGATGCTCTTGGAGTGTCAAAAAAAATAGTGGGTTTTAATTAATTAAAAACTAACAATAATTAATTTACATTTCACAATTTTTAGTTGCCTTGACGTGTTTTAATACCCTCGTATGTAAATTATCACGATCTTGGCTCGTAAACTGTGGATTTGTATAGAAAGACAGACAGAAGGACACATTTTAACTTTTATATAGTAGATGGTTATGCATTGATTCTATATTTCCTCAATGCCATCGACCATATCTCTACATTGAAATGATGTCCAATGATCTTGCTATTGATGTGAGAGAAATAAAAGTTAAGTTTTAAAGGAACCACCAAACCAATAATTAGAAAAGTGTGCCCTACAAAGGATATGCTTCTCTGTTTAACATTCAAACTTTTTTTTTTGTAATTACACACGGGGGGGGGGGGGGGGAGATATATTGCTTGCAATATATTGCTGAGCAATATATTGCTCAGTGTCTCCTTTTCATCAGCGACCAGAGATGGTCACTGATGAAAAGGAACCTCTGCTGGGGGAGCCGCAGAGGTAATTAGCTGGTCGCAGGAGCAAGCTCCTGCGACCAGCGATTACAATGGGGCAGAAAACGGGAGCGCGCACCCGGCGATTTATCGCTGGTGCGCACTCCAATCACTGGCAATATGGTTGCCTGCGACCATATTCCCAGCGATTATAGCCCCTATCGCCCCCGTGTGTACACAGCATTAGTGTTCAGTTCCTAGGAACAACTCGAGCACCTACATATGAGGATACTATGGGGGTGATTCTGGTTGGTTTGCAAAAGCAAACTCCTTTTTTAATGGACAAAACCATGTGCACAGCAGGTGGGGCTGATGTAACATGTGCAGAGAGAGAGAGAGAGTTACATTTCGGTGAGTTATCTTGTTGATGTCTCTCTTCCACCAAGTGCTGAGTATCAACAGTGGCACTTGTGACTTCCCCCACACATGACTTAGTCCCCCTCCTTCTTTGATTGGCCTTCTGCATTCAGACATCCCCAACTACTGGTGCCCATTGAAACCATAAATTATTGATGGTTTGCTGACATCAATGTATTGATTGTGCCATCAAATGTTGATCCATTCATTGGCAATCTCTACTGCCGTACATGGAAATCTAACTGAATTTAGAAGTGCAGTTATGGCCATGTCTGAAAAAGGTCAATCATTGCTTTGTTTGCTATTAATGTTAGAAGTGAACTAATGTGAGGTAATGAAAGAGTTACAGTCGTCCATAAGACTAGGGCCTTTCTGAAGTTCATCTTATTGCTTACTGCTCACCAGAGCAGTCAATCCACAAGATTACAGTGCACTGACCCTTGAGTTACAGGTCACTAGCATAGTCACAACTTGATTTACAGTTCTTGGCAGGAACCAAAAAAGCAAGTTCTTGAATTTGATTTGAGTGCTGTACAAGGATCATCTTTAAAACATTAAAAGGATAAATGTTGACATTACATCCCAGCTGATATGTCGACATTGAGAATATTTCAGTGCCTACATGATAAATTTTAACATATTGTACATAACCTGGCTCACACACTTTTTACATTTTTGGAATGTCAGTGAGAGCACACAGAAAAAAATGCTACTTAGGAAAGCATTTTCTTAATCTCTTTAGGAGCTCAGTGAGCAGGAAGAATATCTCTCAGTACTACACGGGCCTAAAAAAAAGTCTATAAAATCCCCCAAAACTGTCTACCCAGTAAATCCCTTAGAGACCTCGGGTGAAATGCAATAGGATGAGAGGATCAGAAAGTGAGGGATTTGGTAAGAAATCTCCAGTTTTTTTTAAAGAAGCAATCATTTACACTTCAAAATCTAACTGGTAAAAAAATGGAGATTTGGAAAAAAAAAATGGAGATTTGGTAATTTTTTTTAGATTTCTTACCAAATCTTTCACTTTCTGAATTTCTCATCCTATTAAATTCCTCCCCTCTTGTCTAATTCACAGTTATACACATGTTTTTGCAATTCAGCTATTATCAGTAAGCTTCACATTTAGCATTGCCAAAATGCATCTCACAGGGATTGATTTGCAATTTTGCAATTGATTAACAGGGAGCACCCGTTTTGTGGGGGGTAACACGGCAAAAATTGGGACATGCTGGGATACTTTTCAGCCACCGGCTGTAGCTCTAAATGAAGGAATAATTTCTATGGAGTATCGGTTGCGATGGCCAAGCAATGACTTACTCAAGGAGACACGGAATCTAATTGACCAGTGGTATTCGCAAGGAGGTTTGGATTTTGCTGCATCTGGTCAGCAGGTCACAGCCCCTCGCTAGAAGTACTCACATTAAAGCTGGAAGAGATGACTGGAGTAATACCTGAAGATAAGACAGTATCCGAGGAAGCTGGGAACACTTCTTTGTAACTATGGATGCCAATCCCGGTTCATTTTTTCAATCAGGGATTCGGGATTGAAAAAAGCTCAATCCCGGGATTAACCTCCCTAATAAAAAAAAAAAAAAACCAGCCCCTCCCCCAAAGGATTTCTAAACCTACCCCCCCCATCCTCCCCAACCCCCCTGTCACGTCTCCGGCGGGCAGGCGGATGGGGGGGGGGGCGACATAGCGGGCGGTCGGCTGGGGGGGGGCATAGCGGGTGGCCGTCTGTGTTTGCGACAGTGCGCTGTACTGACAGGCATAGCGGCGGTCAGACTGCGCAGCGTGACGTAATGTCAGGGGTCTCGCTGCGCAGCCTAGCTGGGCGCAGCCATGTCTGTCAGTCCAGTGCACTGTCCCGACTCCGGTAGAGCCGCGGCACCAGGGGGTACTAATCCCGGAATGTTGGGATTGGAAGCTTCAATCCCGGGATTCAAATCCCGATGATTTTAGACCAAAATTGGCCTCCATATTTGTAACTTAAGACTTGGTGACTTGACCAAGAAAACTGGAATACTTTTCCCAGAAACTTAGCGCTGCTGACGTGGCCAATAACGGAATCCGGAGGTACCAAAATAACTCTTCAAAGATTTAAGATTGCCGAGTTGACTAATAATGTAATCCAGGGATACCTGAATAAATCAAATAAACAGACTCTCACCTGCAAAATGCGAGATAGAACCGAGGACTTTGGTAACAGATCATCTTAAGCCGAGGTAGAACTGGGCACCGTTCCAGGACTGGTGGAGCACTCCTTCCAAGTGGAACCCAGACGGTGTCAGTTGGAGTGACAGGTAACTGACAGGTGACCGACTGGTAGCTGACAAGCTGTCTGCTGGTAGTGGACCGGTGACCGGCTGATAGCGGACAGATGACTGACTGGTAGCTATCGAGCTGACGTAGTGGACTGGTGACCGGCTGATAGCGTACAGATGACCGACTGGTAGCTAACGAGCTGCTAGTGAGGCGGCTGGAAGCGAGCATGTTGTACTAGCAACTGAAAATTGCACCAGCCCAATGAAAATCCAGCCCCTGAGCTTTAACTGCTCATAGTCCCTGCTATAGGATACTGGCCTTAGCAGAGATTAGAAAGGGGACCATCCACAGTCTCACGTGACCCAGCCAAGATGGTGGCTCCCGATCCCGGCAGCCGTAACATGAAGCCCTGCCAGAAACCAGGATGCCGCTCTGCTACCCCTGTCCTCCAGAGCCCAGCAGCCGAGTGCTGGATGGGCGCAAGTACCGATACTCCCAGAGTGGTGAGTAAGTGTGGCTCTCCGTAAGGCCATGACACACAACTCGGACCCTATTACATTTACCTTCATATCTTCTATTCCCCGTCTATGTTCAGAATTGTGAGTTGCTTATCTGGGTGTGGATAAGCAACTTACATTTGCGCCTATCCGGGTGTGGATAAGCAACTAACATTTGTGTTCCCCACACTGCTATTTTATTCTCCCTCTATAGGGGTCGTGGACCCCACGAGGGAGAATAGCCACTGCTATTAGCAGTCGGGATTCCGACGTCGGGGTAATGACTGCCGGTGAGTCCTCCGGTGCCCGCTTGTCCCTGGTATTGGAAGTACTTACATGATTCTAATTTTGTGAAAATAGAGCTTTGAATAATATGCTTCCATACCACGTCCAACCTGGTTTACTGAACATGGTTTAAAGACATGTCACAGTGGATTGCAGGCTGGACCCAGGTTATTGGTGGGTTTTTCCTCTTCCAGCGCTTGAAAATTACATCATCAGGGCTGCCATCAAGAATTGTGGGGCCCGGAATTGACAAAATAGGCAGGGCCGCCCTTTCTCACCTATTGTTACACAAAATATTTTAATCAGATATTTTGGCAGCACCCCTCTAGGCGGCACCTCTCGGATGGCGCAATGAATTTGACTTTGAACAAAAAACCTAAATGTAAAAATATTGCATAACAGTGCCAAGGGTGGATTGGGTTTGAAAACCAGCACGGGAAATTTCTGGTAGCAGCCCTAAAAGGGGTGGGGTCTAAGGGGGTGGGGTCTGCCGAGTGGAGCACAATCCATTCTCTTAGGGATTGATATTGAGTTGGATGCAGTTTCAGCCTTCCTTGCGTCTTTTGCTGCAGATGTGCTTTGTACTGAGAGGCTTACCAGCGGCTAGCAGATCCACAGCTTGGCAACAAAGACACAAGCATTGATCACATCATTGAACTGTCGCAACTAAGCCAGCGGGGCCATTGAAATTGCACACAAGGACACTGTTACTCATAGTGAAACAAACTTAAATGATCGAGACATACATGTGTTTCTTTCACCATAACCCCATTATCTCCAACAAAACCTCTTAAACTGCGTCCAAATCCTCTCTGCGTGCGTCATCAGTAAACCATCACGGCACATACGTAGTGCGACTGCCTGCACAGAACAAAAGACATTAGCAGTCTCTGAATCAGTCCGTGAATGCAGAGTGAGACTATGGGCCTCATCATGTGACGTCTGCTCCAGACCTGATCAGCTCTAAATTCTATTGCAGCCACTGAGTAAGTCCTGGGCTATGCACAGACTCCACACACTGGAAAAATCATTAGATGGGGATTGGCTTGTGAATGGATTTGCAGCTATTTGCAGGCCTGCAATATTTTGCAAGCTGTGCTAATCAGTTTGCAGGCTTGCACAGGGCGGTATTTTACTCTGGCATGGCGATGTATACCTGATCGCTGGGCTTCAAAATATAGCAGCTGTGCGATCCGGTCTGAAATAGGCCCATAGAGCTGAACCTGTTGTACACTCAGACACTTCATAGTTCACATTGAAGGCATGTGCCTCAATGGTTGCATCTAGAGGCACCAAGCAGTATTGTAGCACATACATATCCTCAAAGTGGGCAACTAGTCCTTGTACATGCAGGCACACAGATGTTACACCCAGGGAAGAGCTCGTAGTGGTATTAGGACAGACAGGTAACATCTAACTCAGAATTAGCCCCTATATCTTATACCAACACTGTAATAGCTTAGTATTGGTGCTTATTCATCACTAGGAAACTTTTTCAAACCCGGGTACACAGGGATAATGTGACCCTATTAGGGCCTGATTCAAATTTATTTATTTATTTATTTACAGGTTCTTATATAGCGCAGCAGATTCCGTTGCGCTTTACAATAGTAGACAGTGATAAAACAAACTGGGTAAACAACATACAGACTTGGAGGTAGGAGGGCCCTGCTGCAAGCTTACAATCTATAGGGATATAGGGGGAAACACAAGGACAGGCACCAGTAATACCATAGCAGTCCCACCAAGTTACAAGTCCAGAAGGGTAGCTATATAATACATAAGTGCCTCAGAGGGTTATGCATGTAGAACTTAAACATTATAGGCTTGCCTGAAGAGGTGAGTTTTCAGGGAACGCCTGAATGTTTGGAGGCTATTGGAGAGTCTTATTGTGCGTGGAAGGGCATTCCATAGGATGGGAGCAGCCCGATGAAAGTCCTGTAATAGTGAATGGGAGCTGGTGATCCGTGCAGAAGAGAGACGCAGATCTTGTGCAGAGCGGAGTGGTCGAGATGGGAGATATTTTGTGATAAGTAGAGAGATATATGCTGGTGCAGTATGGTTAATAGCTTTATAAGTTAGTAGAAGTGTTTTGTATTGAATACGGTAAGATACAGGTAACCAATGGAGGGACTGGCAGAGCGGATCAGCAGATGATGAGCGTCTTGCAAGGAAGATCAGCCTAGCAGCAGCATTTAAAATGGATTGTAGTGGTGAGAGTCTGTTCTTGGGAAGACCAGTCAGGAGACTATTGCAATAATCAATGCGGGATATAATAAATGCAGGATAATAAATGCAGTCGTAACTTTAATAGTGTCGCAACTGAGCGATAATTAGCAGACGTATGCATGTGCCAAGGTACCTTTATGATGCCACTCAGAAGGGCAGATTTATTAAGCTCGGTGAAGTGATAAAGTGTCTGTTTTTTATCACTGGCCAATCAGCTCCTACCTGTTAACTTACAGGCTTGGTTTGAAAAATGACAGATAGGAGCTGATTGGCCGGTGATAAAAACCAGACAGTTTATCACTTCACCGAGCTTAATAAATCTACCCCAGAGTAAGAAATCAGTCTTAGAGGACAGGAAGAGGCCGTTTGGTAAGGGGAAATGAGGAATGTATGGTGGGGAGGAATGGGGCCATTGCTTGTACTTGCTCATGATGCCACGGTATGCATCTGGACCCCAGTAATAGATACAGAAAGATGCATATAACATGTCATATCCTTGTAAAACATCCATTTTCCCCAGCAAAATTACTGTTTGCCCTATGACAAACCAGCGACCCAAGTTAAAAAGTGTATTGGAAATCAGGAAAATTAGACAGATTTCTTTCAGTGTTACTGGAGCATACGGTTCATATGGTTGAAAAAATCCTGAGATGATCAAAGTCCAATAGTGATCATATAAGGTCCCCTTGGCAATTCTCCCACAGAACAATTTACAGTCTGCAACCCATACAGTGACTGCAGCAAAGGAGCACATCATTTAATCATGCTGAACCCATCTCTGTCGGGTGCTGGATGACAGTTGGGATCCTGACTTACATGAGCTATTTTACCTCGTGGGGGTCCAAGAGGGAAAATAGGGGGCAATAGGGGGCAAGTGAGCCAGCAGCATGGCGAGCGCAGCTAACCCGCAAGGGGATTGAATGAGCTCGACCCCCCTGTCGAGCTCCTAACAGATGGGATTCCGATGTTGGAGAAACAAACTCAAAATTCCGACTGTCGGCAAGTTAAACCATACCCTCTCTATTATTACCAGATATAAAAGGGCTTAATGGTGTTATTAACAATGGCATCATTTAGTACTGTAACTGGAGTAATCAAGTCATGGCCAGCTCTTCTTTGTTTATCAATTGTCAAAAATAATAATCTGGACACATCAGATGCCAGGAGGAAGTTAGGCTGCAGGGGAAGTTAGGCTGCAATAGGGCTCAGATAGGTTGCAGGAGGCTGCAAGAGTGCTCAATTTAGGCTGCAGGAGGACTCAGATTGGCTGTGGGGTGAAGTTAGGCTTTTAGGCTGTGGGGGTAAGAGTGGGACATTTAGGTGCTGTGGGGGGAGTTAGGCTGCAGCAGGGCTCAGGTAGACTGCAAGAGGGCTTGGTGAGGATGTGGGAGATAAGGGTTTAGGAAGTGGGAGGCAAAACTGTTGGGATGTACAGTATGACCGATAATATGGTATGATAACATGGATAATCCGGCACAGTGCTGGATCCAAGGGTGCCTGATTATCAATGTTCTACCTGTACTTTACAAATGTTACAAATAATTAAATAATAAAGCTCATCCACATATTCTGATTATGAGGTATCAAAATTAGGCTAAATATGATTTTTAACCGTGTCCCCAGTGGATTTCTTGGATTACTTTCATTCATAAAACTTATTGGGATTTACAACACTGGGTCAAACGCCTATATTGCAGCATCAGTGATTAACGTAAATAAATTGGCATATTCAATATACTAGGATAAATATTAATTATAAAACCTTCAAAACGGACTTATGTTTTCTTGCAATATACAGTGTATACAGAAGCCTTTGTTTGGGCACTGTTATGACATCTCTCCCTGGCAACTCAGTTGTTATGGAATACCTTGCACAAATAGGGAGCTTTACACGTAGAAATATACATGGTTCATATAGGCGGGTATACATGGAAGAAAATCTAGATATTTCAATACATGTCAAACCATACATAAGAAATAAAAGTGAATTGTTCCTAACACAATATCCTTTCGCAAACCTGTGAACAAGCAACTTAAAGGAAAAAAACAAATCTATATGACAACCGAAAAATAAGCAGGTCCATATGTATTGGACACACATAAAGGTAATCTCTGCTGGTCAATTTCCCACTGACCACATGCTCAGGGAACAATAGTATAAGCGACGCGACCTATTGTGTTGAACCTATGCAAAGAGCATCGCTGACGTCAGATCGGTGGAGGTGTGACTGTGAGCAGCGGGGAGAGTGACGTCACTGCAGCCCGTTGCGGCCGGTCCTCCAGGTGGAGCCGCTCTATCCCAAGCTCGTTTTGTTGGTCCTCCGTCTGTAACCTCTGACCCCGGCGGGTAGGCCTGCGCTGTCCTGCAGAGGGGGGGAGAACGGGCTCCGGGAATGTGATCTGTGGCTGTGAACGAGGCGGGGGGTAAGCGGCTCCATGAGAGCTGTGCGTCAGGGGGAACCCGTCGAAGACGGAGCCGCAGGGGGGAAACAGCTGGAAATGACGGCAGACATGTATGGATGTACGTATTTATTGTATGGCTACATAGCAGAGTAACAGAGATGCAGGTCTGTGCGGCTGTGCTTTCATCATGTGTGGGTGCATACATGCTCCACTCCCTATACGTTTCAATGTATGTATATATATATATATATATATATATATATATATATATATATATATATATATATTTGATGGGCAAAAGACATGGCATGTGCTATGTGCAGCTATACTGCAAGTGATCTGTCAGTGGTCCGTCAGTGGTCCCTTTCCTATCTCTCTCCAAAGCACTAAAAAACGGATCTTGCTGCAGAAAATGTGCTGCTGTTAGAATAACCTTTTTAATTTGGGTTACACTGAGAAAATCCAAAGCACTAGGGTAAAATGTTGGGTGTTTTTTTCCCCCCTAGAAGCAATGGCATTAATGGTTCCAAAAGTTGTTGTTTGTAGAAGAGCAGCATGCTTTGGTGCAGTTTTTAGAAAGCTGTGTCATTTAGTGTTTGCCAAGGAAGCAATTTGGCAGCTCTTTCCTGTATATCTGTATTCATCTATGATGAGGCGACATATGGCTTTAGTTTGAATGTTTACGGAAAAGGAAATTGAAAATAAACACCAAGCGTATGCTCTTTCGTACACTTTCAGACACTATCCTAAATGAAATATTTATTCACATATCTCTCTCTCTCGACTCTTTTTTTTCTATGACAGGTGACATTTGGGCAGATGGATGTCCTGTAGCCCTTGGTGGCCCAACTGGTTCCATGTCAACAAGCAGGGAGGAAATGCAGCTTGTTGGGTTTTATGGGCCTTGAACATAAAGGAGATTCCTCACCCATGGCCTCAGCAAGGTATTAAAAAATAGCATGTTCTACAAAATGTATTTTCTAAATGCATTCACAGTGTGTTTATACAGATATCATTTTGTTTGACCACTTAAGTATCTTGTACAGTAAGTGACTATGATTGGCAGTAATCATTTCATATTTGGAATTTGAGTCTTGCAATGATGTTCAAAACCCTCTAGCACAGTATACAATGACACCCTGGGATGCATCGGGACACTTGCAAGTTGGGTGCTCAGGACCAATTCTAATTATTGGCTGGCAATCATAAAATATGTGGACAAACACCACCACATAATTAAATAAAGGGTGGCATATATAAAAAACAATTTCCGTATTTTAATAATAGTTCTCAATAAGACATTTTTGGCTATGGGGCACCTTGAAATAATTACTGATACTCTAGGGTGAAGTGATTCAAAAAAGTTTGTGAACCACCACTCTAGCCTATGGACACTGACTGACTCCCATATTGGTGTTTGTTTGGCCTTGAAAGTACCTTTAATGATTAACCTAAAGCAGTTTTCTTCCATTTTGGTAAATTTGTGGATTCCTGTCATTGTTTCTACGTTCAAGTTTTCAGATTTCCTGGTCATAGTTCCTGTAAATTCCCTGTCAGAATTTGTACTTACAATTCTGTGGTAAATACATAACATAACAAAGCTAACAAAAAACTAAAACCAGATAAAATTACCTTTTTCAGTTTTGAAGATATTTTAAGAATCAAATTTCTCTGTGACAAAGAAAGAAATAACCAAACATGGAAATACTATACCTTAACATTGTCACTTGTCCCTGTAAAACTGGAAACAAATGTGTAAGTGGAAACTTGTTCCTGTGCCTATTATCTGCAGTGTCCACTAGCAGAGTGCTATGATTCTGAGTAATGAATGAATAGATTTGTCCATTTTGGTCACAGAATCCCGGTGCAGTGTTAGAAAATTGATCTTGTGGTTGGATATTGTAGCCTAGATGTAATACAGTCACTAGGATGACAGAGCTTAGGTTGACACCTGAAGTGTTGGAAGGTTGACACAAGCATTAGGTCAACAGTCAAAAGGTCGACATGCGGGATTTCATTGTTAGAGCTGACAGGCAGTATTTCATGCCCTACCATCCACCACAGCGCGGGGGGAGAATAAAATAGTCTGCCAAGTGTAGCGTGGCACCATGCCCAAAGCATGGCGAGCGCAGCGGTACACTTTGACATTGTCCATGTCGACATTTGGGACCAAAAAAAAAAGTGAAAAACTCATGGCAAACTTTTTGCATATGAAAACCGATTTCAATACATCTGTATTTTTTTTTATTTTTGCAGAGGAAAACTAATGTGCTAATATCATGGGAAGCTGCTGCAGCTGTCGAGACGGACTCCCAGACAGTCATCCCACCAAGTTCAAAGTAAAATACTACCTTGTTTTCAGTGTTCACATGCTGCAGTGTGTGAAATGTACACTTGTTGTTTCAGGTGGTATAGCTTCATATTTATCATATAAGTAATAGACTGCATATCATTTTGTCAGCTTTTCTGTGGTATATGGCAGATTTTTCATGTTTGCTCTTGTTGCTTACTGAAACAGAATACTGTAATATTATGAAGGTCGTCATATCTTGTTACAATGATTTGTTAAAGGATTTTCCACTTTATGAAACAGGTTTTTTTTTTTTTTTTAAACTCCTGTATTACTTGTAGATTGACACCAGTACATGCGAGACATCGTACAAAACTAGTTCTGTGACAAAGTAGTGTTTAGAGTTACATTAGTATTGTGGAAAACCCCTTTAATAGACCCTACTAACAAATGAAACTGAAAATTAAGACCTACATCAAATTGGTTACAGGTCACCAATGTGGATGATGAGGGGACAGAGCTGGGTTCAGGAATTATGGAGCTGACACAGACTGATCTGGTCCTACACACTCGGAAGCGTGATGCTGTGAGATGGCCGTACCTCTGTCTTCGCCGCTATGGATATGACTCCAACCTTTTCTCTTTTGAGAGTGGGCGGCGCTGTCAAACCGGGCAGGGTATGGATTATTTTCTCTCTCTTTCAGGAGTAACTTGTTCCCAGAAATGATAGTTTCACTAATGTTATAAAAGAAATGCTTTAGAGGGCTTGAAGATTTCTAGAGAAATTTAATGAAGGACTTGCAGTGTTCTTTTGTTATCATTTGTATATATGGGGCATGCTATGCATATTTTGCTTTGCCAGCTTCTTATCCTTTATTTATATGGCACTACAAGGGATTCGCAGAGCACAATTACAGAGTACTTATAGGAGTAAGCAAAACAGTAACTTACAGTTGAATACAAAACATAAACATAACTGTGTCATCAGCGGACACTAAAATAAATATTAAGGTGGCACAAAACCATGGTGGCATCGAAGATGGTTTAAGTAAAAGAAGGAAAAGCACCTGAGGTAAGAGGGCCCTGCTCATGAGCACCTACAAACTAATGGGGAGGTGCAGACAGAGAAGAGTATGCTGGCCATACTCTAGTGCGATTTTGGCAAATTTTCACCCGATTCCGACAGATCTGGCTGAGAAACGGGGTGAAAAATGGCCAAATTGCATGTGTTTGACAACCGATTTGTGGTCCCGTGTGCATCTGAGTCTGAGATCAAACCTGCTTGACTCGGACAGCCTACCGGCAGCGGGAATGGTATTACATGCAATAAATCACATGTAAAAGGACTGCAGGCGATTCTGACACTTGGGAAGGTCTCGGGCAGCCCAAATGGGATCGGCTATGACTCCTCCCCTTGGAGAAGTCGCAGCAATGTATGGTGGCCTCTACACAGATAAAGTGTATAGTGAACATGGAACAGAGGTTTAGGCTGAGTTTGGTGAAGAAGTGGGTCTTGAGAAAGTTTTGTAGAGAGGTGAAGAATTCCACAGAAAATGAGCAGCACATTAACATTTGGTGGGAGGAAGCAATCAGTAGGTAGTAGAGGCAGCAGGAATTAGCTAAATGATTAGGATGGTTTGGAGGGTAAAGGGAGATCAGGTCAGAGATGTAAATGGGAGAGGAGGGTGTAAGGGCTTTGTAAGTGAGTGTGAGAAGCTTGAATTGGATTCTAAAAGGGAACAGAACCCAGTGAAGGGATTGTACGAGAGGGGAGGTGTATATAGGCCCTTACTCTGATTCACTTGCAGAGGTAAATTCCTTCTCAAATGGACAAAAGGTGCCCATACACGTTACAATTATTGTATACAATATCGCATCTCATCGCATCTCGGTTTTGCGATGAGATGAGATCTAGTACAAAAAGTACAAAAAGTATGTGCTGCACACACTTTTTGTACCATATCTCTTCTCATCTTATCGCAAACCCGAGATGCGATATTGTATACAATAATTGTAATGTGTATGGGCACCTTTACGTGCAGAGAGAGTTAGATTTGGGTGGGGATTTACTTCAAAGTAAAATCTATATTGTAGTGTAAAAATAAAGCAGTCAGTATTTTCCCTGCACAGAAACAAAATAACTCGCCCAAATCTAACTCTCTGCACAAGTTACATCTGCCCCCCCCCCTGCAGTGCACATGGGCCCTTATTCAGATTCGAGCGGTACGGCCCGCGTGCGGCCGTACCGCCGATGTTTTCCGTCTGCACATGCGCAGAGGTCAATCTGCGCATGTGCAGGCGAATTCGCCGCACATAAATTTACTACGCCGCAAAGGGGGCGTATAGGGGAGTGAGGGGCTTCATGCCCTCATTTCCCTATGTATACGCCCCGCGTTTCATGGGCGTTCCCATGCAAACGCGGGGCGTACGCATGCTAATGAGGGCATGACGCAACTCATGGGGGCGGAAAGCTGACGTCGCCGGATGTCAGCTTTCAGCCCCCATACAAGCTACCACACGGACGATTGTCCGTGTGGTCTCAGCTTGCGGGAGCTGCCGCGGCGTGCGGACCTGCCTTCGATGGTCGACGACCATCGAATGCAGGGGGCAGCTCCCACCATGGTGGAGGCGTAGCCTCCACCATTTTTATGCGGATCGCCAGCCGTCCGTGTACGGACGGCCGTGGCGATCCGTAGGGTGGGCGGGGATTCGTCTGGTGCGGTCGGAGCCGCATATGCGGCTCGACCGCACCAACCAGAATAAGGGCCATGGTTTTGTACATTTGAGAAGGAATTCGCCTTTACGAGTGAATTAGAATAATCCCCATAGTGTGTTTGCTGAGGAAGATGAGCCAGGCTGCAGCATTGAGGAAAGAGTGGAGGGAGATAGATTAGCATAGTCCCATAAGGAGATAACGGAGTTATTAGCATCCAGGGTGATGGTGAGATTGTGTGGGAAAATGATCAGCTCAGTCATGTTAAGAGCCGAAGTAAAGGCCCCTGTGCATCGGATGTCACACGCATGCTATTTGGGCCGACATCCCCTGATTTCTCAGCACCATCCACTGGAATCAGGTGACATCGGGCCCAAATCGCATAGTGTATGGGGACCTTAAGGGATAGCCTAGAGTAGAGAGTAGAACACTGGCTAAAACTTGCTTTTAGCTAAAAATGTCTTCTAGACAAATAGATCAGGCAGGAGTCATATCATATATGATTGGCAGTTCAGAAAACGGAGCACTGATTACTTTTTCTGGATTGTGTAATTGGGTTTTCTTTATAAATGAATACTGCCTGGGGCTGTACTTCATATGTGCACTACACCGACCACAAGGTGTCCATTCCTCTGAGTGGGAATACCAACCTCAATCCCCCTTTCCCACCATTGAAATTTGGTTAAATAAATGTAAAATACAAAAATCATACAGTATATAAAACAGAACAAATATACATAAAACTAGTTACCAGCTCGGCAAACTGACCGAACAGTAATGTCAGCACTGGCAGCTGGATGTGTCCGACTGTAGCAACACTTGAATGTCTCTATCAGGCACCATCTAGTGGCCGCTGACACGCACAGCGCTTTCATTGCCCTCATAGAGTTTTGGAGCAGCATTGGCTATTTATTACATCGTTTGTAGATCTAAAGCAGATGGTAGACATGTCATTAGAGGTTGTAGTCTAGATAACAGGGAAAATGCTGAGGTGACTAAGACTAGTGTGGCTTTGAGTAGAGATGTGAACTGGAGTTGATAGTACACCCAGAGGGGGGAGTATCAGGAGTGCAGTGTATATTGGAGCAGTGGTTCATGAGAGCAAGATTGATGGTGTAGTGAGTCTGTGGTCAGATGCAGTAGGGAGCTGCACATGGGAAATCTGAGAGGTGATTATTATGTGGAGTAGAGTTCAAGAAGTCAAAGACAGATCTAAGGGGCAAGAAAGTGAGTGTATTTGGTGAAGGCGTACATGCATTAGGGGATTTGTTTAATAGGTTGAGTAATTTTGAATTCCAATCTGCAAATTGTATGGAAGCAGTTTATTTGATGTGCAGAGTGGATATAGGCAGATCAGTCTTGCCATAAGTTTTATAACCGTTTGTAACAAGGATAGACTACTTAAATAAGTACTAATAGAAGGAGGTTGCAGTGGTCAGTATGGGAGATCAGGATGTCGGTGAGAGAGCAGGATGCACTGATTGATACGGGTGCCGGACAGGGTCCCGACAGGCATTCACCTAAAGCCGGGATCCCGACTGTCAAAACACCGACAGCGGGGTTCCTGACGGCCATCTGCTATTTTCCCCATAGAGGGAGAATAGAATAGGTGGCTCGCAGCGTGGCGAGCACAGTGAGCCTGCAGGGGGCTTAGTTGCGCTCACCATGTAGGCTGGGTCCGGCCAGTCGGGATAATGACTGTCGGGATCCCGACTGTCGGACCCCTATACCACACCCGATTGATACAGCAGCAAGAGGGAGTGAATGTGTGTTTTCTAAGATGGGAGTTCTATTGAAGATGGAATGTTGCCCATGGCAACTGATCAGATTCTACTTATTTATTTAGCATATTTTAGACGATAATAGATAGAATCTGGTTGATTGCTATGGCAACATCCCATCTTCAAAAGGAGGTTAGAATTGAGTATGACACAAATGCCGCAAACATGGGCGACTGGGGAGAACCTGATGTGACCGAGATTAGAGAAAGAAGTAGTGCACCTTGGTGGGCAGATTATTAGCTCCGCTAGGGATGTGTTGAGTTTTGCACAGCATTTGTGTGTTTATGGATGAGGGCACAGGATAAAAGGGGAAAAAAATAGGTAAGGCAGTGTTTAGTTTTTTTCCTTAGGGATGTAAGTGGAGGTCAAATGAGTGCATACATTAGAAGAGCTACACAGAGCGAAAAGCAGAGGTCTAAACACAGGGCCTTTTATTGATCCTAGTTTTTAAGCAGTAGTAAATGGGAGACCGTGCCAGAAATGGTAACATGAAAAAAAAAAACAAATCTTAAGGACTCTGCATAAAGACAACTTTCATTTATTTTCATATTTAGGCTTGGTTTCCCAAGCATGCCAGATAATGGGCACATACTCATTGGCCATGTCTAGATCTGATATAATTTATGGTTCCCATGGTCACCACACTAAGCTCCTCCTACAGATGCATTGACATTCAATAAAATGGGTAAAGGGTCATACACGGTGCGATTTCAGCCCCATTTCTAAGCGATTTGACTAGATCACTCCGGATTGTTTTGTGTGTAGGGTGCCCAGCATCAGTGATGAGAAGTCCCACGCGTCACTATTGCCTGATTACATTTATACTGCATGCAGTCAAAATCTAGTCATCGCCTGTGTTCTCTCTGTTTAGAACATGGGCAATGAAGGATTACTCGGCACACATCACTGAGCAATCTGTGCTTTACTAGATCGCTCAGCGCAAAGCTCTCATTTGTCTGTGTGTACAGGGCTTAAGGCTGATTGGCACAGAAGGAAACCAGAATCCCAAAATTGTGTTACGACTGAAAGTTGTAGGCGACCACAGGAAAACCAGTCAAGTCATGTTATTGGGGGAAAATTGGTTTAATTAAATGCTGATTCTGTTTTATTCCTGATGCAGGTACCTGTTTGCAATAGTTTTATTTCCGTTCTAATTTCTTAAACTTTTCTCCTTAGGTATCTTCGCATTTAAATGCTCACGTGCTGAGGAAATCTTCAACCTGCTGCAGGAACTAATGCAACGGAACAGCATCAGTGTTGTCGAAGAGCCGGTCATGATCACCAGGACCGGCCATCCAGCAGAAATGGATATATCTCGCACCCAGCAGACCCCTGGAGGTGAGAGAGAACGTGGTCAAATTCACTTGCCACATATACAGTATAAAGTCATTTTGAGCAACTGAATAGTGGAAATATTGAAGTTTTTAAAGACTTCTGACGAATCAATAATTACAGCATCTGGTAAAAAAAAAAAACAGCTTTACAATAAAAAAACAGTGACCAGAAAATGTAGAAACAGGATATAGTTGGATAGGCTGAAAATGCCCATCATCCTAAAATCACATTTCTAGCCCATTTTTATTAGCTGAAAAATCAAGGCAGCTAATTGGATAATCCCCATAATTGTTAAACTATTTGAGTAATAATGTCTGTATTTTAAATAATAATCCTTTACCCCCCTAAAAAAAAAAGTTGATACATTTTTTAGGGATACGGTCACTAGGTGAACTCAATTAAGGTCAACCTGCATTGGTTCGAACACCTAAAATAGGTTGACATGGCTAAGGTCGGCAGGGTTGGAAGGTTGACACAATCATTAGGTCGACATGAGTCTTTCTGTATTTTTTTTTAACTTATTTTTTTAGCCGACTTGTGCCAACAGGCGGTTATTTCATACCCTATCCAATAGGGCGTTGAAGGAGAATGTAATAGTGTGTCGAACGCAGCAAGCAGATGCGGGACACTTAGACTTGTCCATGTCGGCTATGTCGACATTCAGGACAAAAAAAGTGAAACTTAAGTAGACCTTTTGATTGTTGACCTAATTCTTGTGTCGACCTTCCAACCCTGTGGACCTTAGCCATGTCAACCTAAGCTCTTCTGACATGCAGTGCAACCAATCTATGTCGACCTTAATTGAGTGGACCCTATGACCCATACCCGGTTTGTGGATAAGCTTTGACCACACACAGCATGTTCATAGACACTTTGGGGCAGATTTATTAAGCTTGGAGAAGAGATAAACTGGAGATAAAGCGGAGAAAAGGTAAAAGGAGATAAAGCACCAGCCAATCAGCTGTGTTTGAAAAAGAGAGTTGGGAGTTGATTGGCTGGTGCATTATCTCCTTTTACCTTTTCTCTGCTTTATCTCCAGTTTATCTCTTCTCCAAGCTTAATAAATCTGCCCCAAAGTAACTATGGAGAAATATTTCCCATGTATTGTCAATACAATAACTGTAACTAGACTGCTAGAACAAAGAAGAAAAAGTAGTGTAGAGCGCCCTGAGCTTTGTAAATAATAATAATAATAATAATAAAGTTGATCAATTGGGTATCACAAAATAAAAATACATTTAATTATCAATTAAAACATATTTAGGGTAAATACACATAATATAAAATCAATTATTGCACTTATATGAGATGGCATACGGTAACCACTTGTCAGAAATAAGTAGTGTTGGATACTTAAGTGAGTCCCGCTTGTTCCAGGTGCTGCTACCTTCTTGATAGAATTGAGTGGTCCCCAAGATGGAGGGGGACAGATGGGGGGGCAAGATGGAGGGTCCAAATGGCTTGTGCTTGTAGTACTGGGTTGATCCTGCTGGAGGCCTTGGTCTCGGTTTCCACTGGTGGGCAAGATGTGTATACCTCACTGCTCGTTGCGCTCTGGCAACTTTCTCAAAGGTATATGATATACCTTTGAGAAAGTTGCCAGAGCGCAACGAAACGCGTCAGGTTAACCCTTGTCTGCACTTTGTGAATAATACTCTGGATACCCCTTGAACCAGCTACCAATTCGGCCCCCCTGGACCCAGCATTGTGCTGACCTTCTCAAACTTGGATTACAAATTTGGGACTTAACACCTGCTTACTTCTGGAGCCTCTCATCCGAGCAGTGAGGTATACACATCTTGCCCACCAGTGGAAACCGAGACCAAGGCCTCCAGCAGGATCAACCCAGTACTACAAGCACAAGCCATTTGGACCCTACATCTTGCCCCCCCATCTGTCCCCCTCCATCTTGGGGACCACTCAATTCTATCAAGAAGGTAGCAGCACCTGGAACAAGCGGGACTCACTTAAGTATCCAACACTACTTATTTCTGACAAGTGGTTACCGTATGTCATCTCATATAAGTGCAATAATTGATTTTATATTATGTGTATTTACCCTAAATATGTTTTAATTGATAATTAAATGTATTTTTATTTTGTGATACCCAATTGATCAACTTTATTATTATTATTATTATTATTTACAAAGCTCAGGGCGCTCTACACTACTTTTTCTTCTTTGTGTACCCACCTCAGGGGACTGAACCCCCCCTACGTGTGAGCAGCCACACAAAACACCCCATCTCCCCAGCGCCTTTCTTCACCTGGTGGTGAATCAAAATTTTCTTCTAGACTGCTAGAACAGTGACATCTGCAGGCTGTAAAGGTACAGGCGGTCTCGTGAGCTCCAATGTAGAACAATGATTTTTATTTTTTTTGCATACTCAACTGCTATCTGCAGGTGAAGCACTTCCTGTTGGATTCTTTTCTTGCTTCCTTGAGGTTTCAATTCAAGGTTAAGTAAATGTACTAATGTGTGGGTTTTTAGAAGTCGAGATTATGACCTTTATCCTTTATCAAGCACCTTCATCTAGAAGATAATGGCTAGAAAATGATTGGTTCCACTTCTACAAACCTGCACTTTATTAAATATACCCCTTATTTTGCATATTGCGTATACTAAAAAAAAATTGATTGGCACACACAAACCATAAATTACAGCTGAAGGAAATGCACAAATGTCTCTATTTCCATAATACATAGGTAGATTTCCATTTAAAATAAAATGGAAACTTACATGTATGCACATTTTCCTGTCCCCTTTGAATGACTAGGTCTTGCATGCATAGAATTAATTATGGGTTTTCATTTTGATCTCTAATGTGCGTATTTATGTATTTTTTTTTTTTAAGTCTATTAATAATATTACTTTCAAAGGGACACTTGTGTAAAAGAGTTCAATTTAATTATTGGTTTGATTTGCATGATGAGCATCATTTACAACAGTGTTTGAAAAGGTATGTGTGACTCACTTACTGCTGTGTTTTCTCATTTAGTAAGTCTGGTGGACACTGTACCAGGGGTTGTAGGTTAGGACTGCTGGAGCTGGCACTTAAAGACATATTTCAATTCTGGGTACTTGTTTCCTAGCGCGGCGCCCACGATTTTCATTCGTATGGCATCTAATGCATTGTACATTGTACCATATAGCCGCATGCGATGCGATTTAAGCACCCTATACAATTTTTTTATTGTATAAGCACCCTAATGTGTGCTTACAATGTTAAATGCACCCCCACGTCACCCCCACTATCAACGCCAACCCGAAGCGTGGCGAGGGGTGGCGGTACGCGTCCTCCGACCTTTTCATACCCCCACTATCCACGTTGGCGTGGAGTTGATTGTATATAGTGTGGCGAGCGGCTGCGTATTACTTTACATGTATTCCGCATCCCCTCGCGGGGCTCGCCACGCTTCAGGCTCGGTGGCTCGCTTCGCTCGCCACACTATCTACACTCAACTCCACGCCGACGTGGATAATGGGGGTATGAAAAGGTTGGAGGAAGCGTACCGCCGCCCCTCACGGGCTCACTGCGCTCGCCATGCTTCGGGTTGGCGTTGATAGTACGGATGGCGTGGGGGTGCTTTTAACATTGTCAGCACCCCTTACGGTGCTTATACAATTAATAATCTTAAAGGGGGCCCATTTAACATTGAAAACACCCATTAGGGTGCTTATACAATTTTAAATCGTATACCATTGTATATGTCATACATTACGATGGTATACGATTTAAAATTGTGTAACATCACATCGCATACCATTGTGGTATGCGATGCGATGGGCGCCGTGCTAGGAAACAAATACTCAATTCTGAGCTACTTCTCTCTGGGCAGCGTTTTTGCTGCAGGTCCACTGCTGGAATGGAAACTGGTTTTACTCCAAATTGTTCCTAGTTTGGAAGCTCATTCTGGCCGATCATTAATCTTTGCTCCAGGTTGTGGGTGGATTATTTTCAAGTGAAATCTCTGATCAGCATGGAGGTTGCCATACTGAGACTAACAACTTGGTGGCGTCCGGTACGCATACCTTCACTTTCCAATTTGGTCAGGTCATTCTCCGTTTCAAAGTTGTATCTGATCACAATTAATTCCAGGCCCTACCATTCTGTATAGCCATGGCTCATGTCTTTTCACAAAAATCATGATGGTGAGCATACTGCACAAAGATGGTGTCATGATCATGCCTTATTTAGACAATCTGCTTGTGAATATTGATTTTAGCTTCACTGTTACAAAAGCTTCTAAATTGCATGGTTCAAGTACTTAATTTCAAGAAGTCTCACCCAATCCCTTGTCAGTGCCTTCAGTTTCTGGGGGTTATCTTGGATAACCTGTCTCCAGCAAGTTTTCAGAGCACAGGCCCTAAAGAACTTTGTTAGGCCGGTTCGGTCGGTGCCTCATTTGTCAATCTTGTTGTGCATGAAGTTGTTGGATATGAGGGTGTCCACCTTCGAGACCTTTCCGTATACCAGGTTCAGTAAGAAAATCACCTCATTTGTATGTGATACTTAGCATCCCTCTTATCTGTTTTTCTCGTTTTGTCCAATAGCGCTTGTCAATCTCTCTCTCCTGGTGTCTGGTTTATGTTCATGGATGATTTTTGTTCACTCCAGAATGGGTAATTGTGCCTAATAACATGATTCTCAAAGGATAGGGTTATATCTTCGGCTCTCAGGATTTGGTCACCATCAGAGATGGCTCTACTAATCAATGCCCTGGAGTCCTCTTTCGAGCCCTCTTGGGTGCCCAGTCTGTCCTGGATGTGCAATACATATTCAGTCGGACAGCGCTACAGCTGTGGCATATGTAAATGATCAGGGAAGCATAAAGTATGCTGCAGCAATTTTAACCCAAATTCTTTCCTGGGCAGGGATCTTTTTAGTTTTCACACTCTTATGCTGGCCACACATCAGACCAACTTTCCTCCAACCATCCAACTAGTTGGTTGGTTGGACTGAAAATCTGGTACTGGATGGTAGCAAAGGAAATTAAGCCATTTGCTCACAAACCCAGGAGAATGGACAAAAACATTCAGTGAAATTATTTACAACAAACAGATACAACTACAGTACATTGTCTGAGTGACAGGTGTTGTCCATTTTCCGATTTGGGAAACAAATGACTTAATTACAAATTACATTTGCTCCCATCCAGTACCAGATTTTTATTCCATCCAACCAACTAGTTGGATGGTTGGAGGAAAGTTGGTCTGATGTGTGGCCAGCATAAGTGTTCAAAGAAAATTGGGAAGCAGACTTCTACTGGGCGACTGTTCTCTCAACCCAGAGGTCTATCAAAAGTGAGTTCATAAGAGGGGCATTTTGCAGGACTTGACACAACTTCATGGTTTCACAGTTTTGTATGAGATCCAGGAACATATTGGCCCTTGCAGTGGCTGCCATGACAGTTCATACATGTTTCCAATGATTCCAATATTGCTTTGGGTACTCAAGTGCATCCAATATTAATGGTTGATGGTAATCCTAGTGGCTCCAGACTGGCCATGCCAGTAGGTCCCAGATGGCATATTTCACTTTGTACAGACCTGCTATAGCAATGGCTGTTTCTACACAAGGACCTTCCTTTAATGGCCTGGCTTTTGATTTGGAGTGGAAAACCCTGAACCTTAATAAAGGTGCTCTAGGATGAGAAATAATACTTCCCCTGGTGGATATCAAGACCAATCTGTTTCCTCCTGAGGGTTTCTCAATAAAGGCTTTTGAAACCGAGCTGTTAGAAGCTAAAGAGTTTGAAAGCTCTACATTTCGTGGTGTGACCAGAGAAGCGGTCATGCCTCCCAATTTTGTTTCTCTTGTTTATTGGCCTTTTCTTTGGGGGATTTGGGGGCCAGGTTAAAGCTGTATTCCCTTAAAGTACAGATTTCAGCCCTGTCCATTTATTTTTGCAGCATATTCAGCTGCTGTTTTGTTCTACAGTAGAACTGTGGGATCTTAAGCCTGTCAAACATGTTTGAGCTGTTAGCTAGTCTCCCTTATAGCTATTTTGGGGCAGATGTATTAATGTGCCCCTAAAGATTGTAATATAATGGGTCCCGTTTCTCCTGCATAACGAGGAGAAGCGAGCACCCATTACAGCCTTATGTATTAACCTCCCCCTTGCTTATAAGGAAAGCCGTTATGTACTGCGTCCACTGCTCTCCTTATCGGCCCCTGCAGCACTGTGCCTGTGCATTTAAAAAAAAAAAACCTTCTCTCCCCTGGCTAGCTCACTGGGCATGCGCAAGATCTCAATATCACTAGATCTCGAGCACAGCCAGGAGCAAGTAGCAGGTGTAGCGTTGTCCCTGCAGTGGGAATAGGATAACACTAGCCCTGGGCTGGCTAAATGGCTGGGGCGGCTAATGGGCGATGTATGCCTAGGAGGCTGGTCATACGCCTGAGCCATAAACGCCTGGGGGGGATTGAAAAGGACAGCCGCGACAAGCGTCAATTGGTGGGCTGTCCCTAGCGGACGTTGGTTGCGCTGATAGTACATTAAAAAAGTACCCCCCCCCCAGTTAACCAGTGTTAACCCTTTGAGTGCCAAGTGAATTTGTCAAATTAGGTGTGATAATTAACAAGCAAACATTTTTATTCATCAAAATGACCTGTAATGTATACCTTTTTATATAGGAATTGTAATATATTTTTTTTTTCTACACAACATTATTTATTTGAATTTATATAACAAATGTGAGCGGCGCTGACACTTTTAGCAGATATTTTGAACATCTCACAGAGATGTTAGCACTCAAAGGGTTAAGTGCAGCAAATGCACTTAACACTGGTTAATACATCTGTCTTTTTGTCTTGCAAACTGCCTTTTCTCTGATTACATGACAAAGGAGCTCCATTTGGCTTCTACAATCCAGCCAAAAGTTGTTTTGGCTATTCACGTAAACCAGGATAGTCCCTTTCTGTCTTTTCCTCCTTCTGCGAGTCCAGCATCATCTTGCTTTGCTAGATGTAGTTCAAGCTCTATGGATTTACTTGGACAGGACTTCTTTTGTTCTCTATACAGATTTCCTTCTTGTTCTTTACAATTCATACATACGTAGCTACAAAGAAGACCATTGTGCATTAGATCCAGTCATCACTCAAGCCTATTCTAGTGCAGGGCAAACATATCCAGAATGGGCATTGGCACATTCCACTATGGCGGTGACAACCTCCTGGGCAGCGTGACGCGTATTTCTGCTGGACGGGTCTACTGTGATGCTACTTGGTCATATGTCATCACATTTGCTAATTTTTCATGGTTTTTCCTTCTGCAACACCCATTTTGGGCACAACATTTTCCGGTCAGGCAGCCTGAGCGTTCCTTTCCCTTGGAGCAGCTGTTGAACGTCCCATGGTCCAGTGTCCTACCTGCCTTGCTGAAAAAGAAAAGAGGATTTTTGGTCACTTACCGTTGATCCTTTTTTCTAAACCATGCTGTGGGACTCTGCATTCCCTCTCTTACTCTCTGTAGTGCCGGGTTTTTAGTTCTTAACCCCACTGGTTTTGTTTAATTGTTCTAACTTTTAAACTGGGTCACAGGTACTCCCTTACCAGAATCTCTTTAAAGTAGTACTGGCATTTAGGGGTAGAAGCTTAAAATTAAAGCTCCAGCTGTCCAAATTTAAAACACCTGGTCAAGTGTCCAACAGGCTATTTCAGAGAAAAGGATTCAACAGTAAGTGACCAAAAATCCTCATGTTCATGATGCCACCAGCCCTTGGCATACAGCTTTATGCAGTTTCCCTTTGTACTTGAAACACACAGGGATGATAATGTACAACAAAGCTGGGGATAGGTCCTTTATGCCACTTATTAGCTGTTCAAAAAAGAAATTAAATTTTGAAGGGGTAAAATGCTCCAGTAGTATGTACTTAGTTGTATCATTTTATATGTAAATTAATTGGATTTCCTTTTCTTTTTGGTTAATCTCTTCATACAAGCTTTAGGATATTCTGGTTTTCCCAATGGGTTCCACAATTTTCCTCGTGATGGACCATCCTACCCATCAGTACGTCACCCATCAATGGGAAACCTTAGGCACACTCCTGTTGGGGAGGAATCTACACATGGCTTGATGACGCCTGATGACCAGGTACCTAGTGAGCATAATGCACTATGCAAATATTTACTGTGTTACAATACAGTATGTGTACTTTTTCTAAATTTGTTTTCCCCGTACTTGTTTAGTTTTACATCGGCCGATATATTGTATGTGATATCTGCCGATTTATATCGGCTGATCCGATTTTTTTACCTGTTCATAACCCTACTATCCACTACGTATGGAGTTGATTTTATATAGTGTGGCAAGCAGACGTGGATTACTGCGCTCGCCACACTTTATAAAATCAACTCCATGCGTAGTGGATAGTGGGGTTATGAACCGGTAAAAATTTGCATCGGATCGGCCGATATCGCATCCGATATATCGGCCGGTGTGAAACTAAACGAGTACCATTTTCCCTAACAATTTAATTATCTGCGGATGTTTTTTCCCCTTTTTCGCTTTTGGAGAACCTCATGTATGCTCAACTGAAGCAGCAGGTTGATCACTTTCTGCAAATTGCCTTGACATTCAGAGGCCTATTTATTAATGCCACCATTTTTGGTTGTCAAACTTATAGCTCCTATTCACAATGAGAGAAGGTTGTGAAGTCTTTCTAGCATAGCACATCTGATAAGAGGCTGTCCCTCTTCATCACTGTGATGAGTAAGCGCTACTGAAATTTTCAGGGGGGGGGGTGTGTGCAAATTTTATATCTGACAGCAAAGCTGTCAGATATCTGGGTGGTGACTGTGCCTTGCCGGCTGTTTCTGGAACTTGAATTGCAAAGTGCATTAGTACTGCAACAAGCACAACTTTTAACTTAATATTTATTAAGGTGAAGTAATAGCATTAAGTATCTCGGTACAATGGCACCTGTCAAAAGGTGATATATTAGACAGCAAGTGAACACTCAGTTCATAAAGTTGATGTGTTGGAAGCTGGAAAAATTGAACGAAGGATTTTAAAAAGATGACAAGTGAAAAAGGTCATTTATGTAGGGGTGATTCTGGCCGAAGTTTTTAAGGGGCAGTTATTTTAAAGGCAAAAAGTTGTTTTCCTTTTTAAACACCAGGTAGACTTTCAGTAAACTGGCCACTGCGGTGTAGGGTACTGGATTTATAACCTAGCCAATTAAGTGGTGAATAATCAATGTTATTCAGATCATATGTTTCATGTATCTTTTCTTATCATTCTCAGTCTCATACCTATGTGAATACTGGCAGTGGGGAAGACGAAATGCGAGGCCGGCATTGCATGCACTCCTTGCCTGAGGCACATGCATCATACCATGATCCACCGAGGCACATGCTTGGCCCAGGGTGTTCCATGGAAGAGCGAAATCCCCAGGTCTATTTACAGCCTGGGGAAGTGAAGTTTGTGCTTGGCCCAGCACCAGCCTACAGGCGACTGCCTCTGAGAGGAGATAGCTTCTGTCGACACCACAGGGACTGTGAGGGGCATGTCTGTGCTGGAGAGCGAGAGCCTTTGCCACCACATAACAATAATAACGAGTGCACAGATCAGTGGGGTTCACACAAGTGTGCCTATGAGAACATTAATGGCTTGGTGCCTCCAGGAAGCATTGCTCTTCGTAGAGGCACTGCCAGCAGGGGCATCAAATTGTCGGCAGAAGGTCTGCCATACAACAGCTGCTCACACCGCAGGACGGCAATGTTACATTATGAGAATCTACCCCCACTACCCCCTGTTTGGGAATGCCAGTCCTTACACCATGATGAAGAGGATGAGGATGATGAAGAGGAGGAGGATTCTACTGATGCCATGACACCATCTCTTAATGGGTACCATGATGATCCTGTGCAGAATTACATGAATGCTGACAGCGCTACTGCGTGTGGTGGGTACCACCACCATCGTCCAGACTGCCAGCCACGTAGAGGTTGCCCAACCAATGTGTTCAACTTTGATTTCCGACGGCCACACTCAGAGCAGAGGCAACTCAACTATATCCAGGTGGAACTGGATGGTAAGAATGAAGGCAAAGGGAGGCAGATTCCTCAAATCACCTGTACCCCTGCTTCAAATCACCAAGCTCGTCGTGCGGACTCTTATGCTGTCATTGACCTTAAAAAAACAGCTGCTATGTCCAGCCTACAGAGAGCTATGCCCCGGGACGATGGCACCTCAAGAAAAACCAGACATAACAGCACAGACCTTCCCCTGTAAGCTTCTTGTTCTAACCCTGTGTTTTTCTCTGTTTTACAAAAGCCATTTCTGCGGCTCTTATCATGGCTTTTCTTTGTTTCTCATTTGCGACGACTCCTTGTACTCTTGCCTCTCCACATTTGTTTATGGTCTTCTGCGGCGCAAACATTCTTGCATTGCATAGAATGTGAAGGCTAGCTTTTCAAGTGGATAAACAATTAGTGACAGCCGCAGAGAATGCAGCTATGGCCAGCTAAATGCTTGACTGAAAGCTAAGGCCGTAATGGCATCTTGCTGGAAACGCTCAGTGTGAAAATACTTTTTTTTTATTTTTTTTGTTATTTATTTTGATCTTTTATTAGTTACTTTTGTAGATTGCATTTGCTGATTAATTTATTTAACTTATTTTTACTTCTATTTATTTTTGTAAACATTCCATGCCATATTGTGCCCTAAGGAATCATTTCGCAGTTCTGCATCAGAGCAGAGGCTTATGGTCATTTCTATTGACCAACGCACATTACTGATTTTGAACCTTGGACCTCTTGTGAAACCACCAGGACATAAGCACGTGTTATGAAGTAATGTACATACCCCTTTACTGCATTATTTTTTTTTTATTTGCAGAATCTAGGTTGTGTGTCGGTGCTAATATTGAAAAATGATGGGCCTTTAAAATATAATAATAATAAAAATATATATATATATTACAATATATGAGGGAACGCTTTCTGATACTGAAGGGTATTTATGGGAATTAAATGAGACCATGGGTGAAATTTTTATAGGATGAGAGATTTGGTGAGAAATCTCCAGTTTTTTTTAAAGAGGCAATCATTTACACTGCAAAATCAAACTGGTTTAGCAGTGTAAATGATTGCCGCTTTAAAAAACCTTGAGATTTCTTACCAAATCTCTCATCCTATTATATCTCACCCCATATTTTAATCCAGGCCTGTGCAACCTGTAGCTCTCCATGTGTGTTGAAACTACATGCTCCAGCTTGCTCTGCCACTGGCACTTGTAGTTTCACAGCAGGCCAGTTTTATACGTTTACTTGAATGAAAAGTGCCAAATATTTTAACATGTGCCATTATAGATAAAGATAATAAATTATAAATTGAAAACACACACTGTTACTAGGTTTAGGCAGGTGTGGGAAAAATGGTGCAAAGTAAGTGGTTTCAAAGTGTTGGTAGGAAAGGTAAATAAACAGAAGAAAAATATACAGTAAATAAATTTGGTGTGACCACACTTTTGCCTTCTAAACAGCAGCAATTGTTGTAGGTACACTTTCACATCGTTTTTGTAGGAACTTGACATTGAGATTGTTCCAAACATCTTTGGGAACTAACCACAGTTCTTCTATGGATGTAGGCTTGCTCAAATCCTTCTGTCTCCATGTAGTCCCAGACAGACATGATGATGAGATCGGGGCTCTGTGGCGGCCATATCTTCACTTCCAGGACTCCTTGGTTTCCTTTAGACTATAGATCGTTCTTAATGACCGTGGCTGTATGTTTAGGGTCATTATCTTGCTGCACAATAAATTAAGAGCCAGCCATACACCTCCCTGGTGCTATTGCATGATGGATACCTGCCTGAATTCTCCGCATTAAGGACAACATTAATCCAGACCAAATTCCCCAACTCCATTTGATGAAATGCAGCCCCAAATGTGCACGGAAACTCCACCATGCTGTCTTCTGTTGTAACCAAATCTTTAAAATTTTGGTTCATCAGTCCAAAACACCAGCTGACATTTTTTTGCACCCCAGTTCCTGTGTTTTTGTGCATAGTTGAATCACTTGGCCTTGTTTAAATGTCAAAGGTACAGGGTTTTTTTTTTTTTTGCTGCAATTCTATCATGAAGACCACTTCTGGGTAGACTTCTCCAAAACTGGGTCCCACTGGTTTCTGCCAGTTCTGAGTTATTAGCACTGCTGGATATCTTCCAATTACAAAGGGAAGTAAGCATCATGTATTTCGTCGGATGCACTTTTTTTTGGGTTGACCATGGTGTGTATGATCTTCAGCATTGCTCATTTCTTTCTGCTTGTTCAATAAGGCTTGAACAGCACACAAACCCTAGTCTGCTTTGAAATCTTTTTCTGGGAGAGACCCTGCTGATGCAGTATAACTACTTTGTGTCTAGTTCAGTGGTTCTCAAACTCGTTTTCCAGGTAACCTGACAGGTGCACTCGTTACTTTAGTGTAATTGGTTAATTATACACCTGACTATATTCCTACAAAATCCCTGACTTTGTGCAAGTGTACCTAAAACTTGATGCGGTTTTGAAAGCAGAGTGACCATACCAAATACTGATTTGATGTAGATTATTCTACTATTTTTCCACACCTGCCTAAAACTGCACAGTACTATATATAAATGTGTGTGATATATATGTCTGATAATATATTGTTAATATCAGTCCTCATTGTTTACGTTCCGAACTGTACAACCGCACAAATGGAGTGTGTGGCCAGTGGAGTTCTTGGTGAGAAATCACTGGAAATTATGGTAGTACTATAGTTTACACTTACACCTTGTAAGCACTTTGTGCAAAAGGGAATTCATTCAAACTAGGATTTATTTCATAGGAGAGTAGGACACCTAATATATAGTATAATAAAAAAAAAAAAAAAAAAACTTAGACAATTAACTTGTGGTAGGTTGTCTAAAATATGTCTTAAAAGTACTAGGGGACAAGAAGACATGCGGCACTGGCAAATGCTCATCCATACTTTTCTTGTAATCTTGAAAGGATTTTTTTTTTTTTTTGGTAGCGCCATGACTAAACTTGTCAACATGCACTTGTAGTCAAATTATAGGGGGGCACTAAATAAATTATATGTATGTATATGTTGATTGATAAGTAACCCCATCATTACCATACTATGGTTAAAACTTTAAAATTGTAAGTTTACAACAATTTTTTTTTCCTATGGTGCATCTTCATTTTTTTTTTTTTTTTATTAACTTTTTTTTTGTGGACTATTGAGATTGTAGTATATCAGAGGTGGCAGACGCTGCTACATTTATTTGTCTAAACTGTACTAACCATTCTGGTAGTATGTATCTGTGAAAAAACCCATTGTCACACATATCGGCGTAGATCACCATTTTGTTACTTGTATGTAAAATGGTCTGTTGCTGATTGTTTACACTGATGTCAAAAGACAGTTTGTATCCTGTTACACTTCTAATTTCTTACTGTGTTTACAAGTTCCAAATCCAATTATTTCCACGACTGACTTTTATGAAAGGTTGAATTTTTGATCTCTTTATTATATTATACGATATATATACTTTTAACAAGTTCACCAGTGCAAGCAAAATTGATGTGTTCATCCAGGTATGGTAATTTTACAAGTGTATTCTTCCATTATAAATGTTACAAACAGAATGGTTTCACCCTGCTGATGTCGTGTACCACGTCTGGCAATCTGCACTTTAACAGGAGCTGTAGCACCGTAGATTATATAAAAAGGGGGGAAAAGTTGTAGCTTCAAGTAGGACTTGTTTGGCAACTTATAAATGTGAAAGCTAATGCAGTACTTATAAATTAATGTGACATAACACTTAATTATGTGTGCTGTGAGCAGCTGTTAATCTCCATATTGTAATTGTTTCCACTATGGGATTAAATGGGTGTAAGAGTCTCTTCCTACTGATGCACAGTATTTGTTGCACTTTACACCTGACCTATCTGAGCCTTTATTGTTTAAGTAGGAGCAAGCTGTGACCGCCTATTAAACCAGGAGCTTTATTTTAGCAACTAGAGAGCCTCTGGTTGTATCCCCCTAAATTAAATCATTCGGCGATACAGGTTGAACAGAATGCAATTACATAGATGCGATTTACCTGTAATTTGAAACACTATACTCATTAGTTAGAGAATCTTACAATTGCCTCTTGTGTGTCATGTGTTCAGGTGTGGAAAAGAAAAGCCGTTTTTATCCATGTTTTGTTGTTCTGTCATTTGTATTGAGGGAAGGACATTGGAATACTTAATATATGGTTATTGGTTATGTCTGGGTTAAAAGCTTTAAAAACCTATTGGGTTGTATAGATGGAGCAGGAGCTTTTACTATTTGGGCTATTTCTGTTCCACTTTGTCCTAAATACACGTTTTCTTTATTGAGGTAGTATAACCTTGTTATGTGCAATTTATTTTCTTTCAGTTTTATCTAGTGATGTGGTTAAACATGTTTTCAGACAGACCTAACTACTGTGCTCACCATATTCTAATACATATATTAGGTGAATGGCATTGTAACTAAAGAGTCCTGTAGAATGTACAGAGGCAACATGATTTCCATCCACACTATAAGCTAAATAAACTGGGACATGAAAAGGAATGTATAAGATTCTAAATAGATGGGTTTTGGTGAAAGCCTAACAAACAGGGTTGGAGAGGTGCCCCACTTATTGTGCAAAACCTATGAAGCAAGCACAAGAATGTGCTCCAACATCAAATGTTTTTGGTTTGTGAGTGGCTTGTGAATCTGAAGAAATTTATTTCTCTAGTGTTTACGTTAATGCAATATTGTACATTCATATTCTCTAAAATGTGTATCATTTTCCTTAATTTTTTTTTTTCTAAATTCTATTCCAATCACGTGTGTGAATTAATGGCCCACTGGGCATTCCCAGATAAATTATGTGACTCTGTTGTACCTATCTGTGGTTGTGTGTTTTAAATATTGAATATTTCTGACACAGGTAGAGAAAAGATTCTTAAACTCTTCCTGTTGCAATTCCATTTCAGGCTCAATGTGGAACTTTTTCCATTCCATACCTCTTTATATTCCATCTATGAAGTTATTAATGCAAAATAAAACTGACCAGTCATTTGAAACTGGAGAAAGCTAATGTCTTAATGTGCACTTGGAGTGTATAAAGAATAAAGAAATGCAGAAATAATACTTTGTTGAATCATTTACTGCGTTTGATTTAATGTTTTTTTTTTATTACTAAAATGCCTAACAAAACGCCATGCCACAAGCATACAAGCAGATGGATATGGCGCTACATAGATAATCAAGAATATATATTTGCAGTGTTACAGTAAATTTTGCATCTGCTCAGCAAGGCCAAAAAGAAATGCACAATTGAAATCCATAAATTATTGAACTGTGGTACAGGAAACGGTTGAAGTGAGGGCTTAGTGGTGCGTACACACTGATAGATTTAGCAAATGATCCAATCTCATTAACGATTTCCTCAGAACTCCTGGACAAACGATTTGGTGTCCATTAGTAAACTATTGTATAAACGATTACGCATAAACAATTGACCTTTAACGAAGGATGGAGGGCAGTGGGAGCCAGTCAATCAGCTTTACCAAATCGTTCATCGTGCATATACATGAAACAATTGGTACACATCGCACATGCAGAAAAGATTTCAGTGACTGTTTGGGAATGCCCAGATCTTTTACCAAATCTATCCGTGTGTACCCACCTTAAGTCTCTGGAGATCCCCAATATAAATGAGTGGAATAAACTCTGTATGCCTGAGTACCTCTAAAGTAAAAAGGTTCAAGTAGCCCTTAGCTGTACACTTTCTAGAGAGAATGAATTACACCAAACCTGGAACAGCTATGGGAGTTATTATACTGGGTGCCCGTGCTATAAACTCTGTGGCTATCCTGATGAGTTGAAGAGTCTGTCTAACTGCTCTCCGACTCTACTAGTAAACTGAGTATTAAAAGGTTGGAGGCACAAAGTGATAGTTCACAATCCATTGGGGAAATTAATTACTCCTGATGGTGGGGGTGTCGGCAAATAAATGTGAAGGAGTAAGCCGAAAAATGTTTAAGAAATTGTATGTGTTGCCCAAGTGGATGATAGATCACAGCAACAAGCAGAGCATGGGGTTGGAAATCCTGATAGAAAAATGTGACTGACATAAAGAAGAAATAAGCTCATGAGTTTTAATAATAATTGGGGAATGGTACCAGGCCACTTACAGTGTGTGCCAGCATCTTGAGGACCATCTTTAATGTGCTTCTTTTCAATCCATGACATTTATGAAATACTTTCCAAAAGATAGCTCCTTACACAAATTCAGTTGGTGAAGTAGTAGTGTACATCCAGAGCTTGGAGAATCAACCACCTGATGTATGGCCTTCATTACATAATGACATATACTATCTGTATTTTTGAGACCTGGGGGGACATTTTTCTCACAAGCTGTAATGCGACAAATTTTGATTTTTGGGTGATAGTTCTTTTAACACTTGAAATTTGGAGCAAAATTTTACGTAGTGTTTAGGACTGCTATTCTGTCAGGATACGGTCAGTTGGTCTACAGCATGTTTGTCTACAAGCATTTTGTCGACATGGTTCTAGGTTGACATGGGTCTACAGGGGCAAACGCAGGATTTTCGGAAGGGGGTTTCCAGAGGGGCGGAGCAAAGCACGGAGATGGACACTTAGGTGACGCAGTATATGCCGGGTCAGTTGAAGTATTATAGATAGACCAAATGTATATAAATAATAATAATTTTCTGGTGGCAGGACAGCTTGCTAGACAGCAGATATCTCCAGTTCCCGGAAATAGATTTCTTAATGGAATTAAAAACTAGAGAATCCCACCTACAAAATACTGGGGACTAGGGGATCAGAGTTCAGGAGGCAGAGCAATCTGCCAATGAGTATATAAAACTACATACCAGGTGTGTGGAGCTGGAGCAGTAACCAGCTGCTTGAAGGCTGATATCTCTGGTTCTGGGCACAATAGAGACAAGCCACTAGTGTCCGTCAAAGGGGGAGAGTCCCAGCTTTTGGAATATACCCTCACAAAAACTCTACGTCAGACAGAACCTGAAATATCTGACTGGGAAAAGCAATTAACAGGCTTGGATAGGGACCACTGCTTTGAAGTCAGATATCTCCGGTTCCCAAGGGCCGATTTTTTTAAAAATTCTTGTACCCATGGAAAGAGGGGACCCTCAGCTTTCAGACTATGGTCCTTAGACTCCTGGGGGGGTTTCTGGGTACTCAGAAACCCACCCTGCATGCGCTACTGGTCTAGCTTGACATGGGTTTAGGTCGACAGTGTGTATGTTGACAGTCAAAAGGTCGATATCGGTTTTTCACGGTTTCTTGAGCCGACATGTGCCGACAGGCGGTATTTCATGCCCTACAATCCACTAGGGTGTGGTGGGAGAATAAAAGTGTGCCAAGCGCAGCGGGGCACCGTGCCCGAAGAATAGCGCGCAATGCGAGGAGATGTGGTGCACTTGAAACTGTGTCCATGTCGACTGTGTAGACAGCCGGGTAAAAATAAAAGTGAAAAACCCCATGTTGACATTTTGACTGTCGACCTAATGCTTGTGTTGACCTAATGACTTGTTCTGCAGCTACTTCTTGCATTTCTTAATTTCGTGTGTATCATGAGATTTCCATCAACTATCCATCCAAGTGCTTTCTGGCTCCTGTATAACGCTGCATTGCAGTCTGGCTTCTGCGCCGTGTATAGTGAGTAGCTGGTAGCTGCACCACCATCCAGAACCTATCCAGAACCTGTGTGTTACGTATCCTGACTAACTGGATCTGCTCCGCATTCCCTGCCCTAGCCAGTGTACCCTGAGTAGCTGGTACTGCTCCGCATCCCAGCGGCTGTGTGTATGTATTCTGGCTAGCTGTTACCGCTCTGCAACCCAACACATAACACATGTGCCTACATTTCCTAACTAAGGGCCTTATTCTGGTTCACGCCTTCTGGCAAATTCCTTCTTAGATGGACAAAACTATGTGCACTGCAGGTGGGGCAGATGTTACTTGTGCAGAGAGAATTAAATTTGGGTGGGGTTTTACTTCAAATTGAGATCTATATTGCAGTGTAAAAATAAAGCAGTCAGTATTTTCCCTGCACAGAAATAAAATAAGTCACCCATATGTAATTTTCTCTGCACATTTTACATCTGCCCCCCTGCAGTGTACATGGTTTTGTCCATCTAAGAAGAAATTTGCCAGAAGGAACCAGAATAAGGCCCTAACTGATACTACTCCACAATTCAGTACCTGTACTGTGTGTATCCTGAATAGCTGGAACGGCTCCACCACCCATACCTGTGTAGCATGAACAGCTGGGTTCCTAATCCAGCAGTTAGACTGTGTGTAGCTGGCTCTGCAATACACCCCACCATCCAGCTTTTCAGGTCGGGTAATTTACCAAGGCCCAGACCTCCTATTGTAATTATTCCCTTATCAGGAATTTCAGTTATTGAACTACTCTGTTTAAGTTTCTAACGTGCAGTATCAAATTCAGGTGAAAGAACTGTGTCAAGCAGTGGCGTAACAATAGCCCTGCAGACTCCACGGTCATGGGGAGGCGCTGTGTAAGTGCGGACGCCGGGGGTCTGCGGGGCTATTGTAATGCCGCTGTGCTGCGGCTGGGACCCGCAGATTTACCTGTCTGCGCAGCGGTCCCGGCTCCCCTCCTGGCTTCTGCTGAAATGAAAATGGACCATTTTGTGATGTGATGGTCCGTTTTCATATCAGCAGAAGCCATGAGGGGAGCCGGGACTGCAGACAAAATCTGCGGATCCCTGGCACGGAAGCACAGCGGAGGGTGTGGCACAGGGGCATGGGGATGGGGGAGTTATCTTTACTGTGGGGGCGCAATTTTGATAGTTACGCCAATGATGTCAAGCCTTCTAACTTAGCTTCTGTCCAATTCCTCCAGACTCCATTCCTGACACTCAGCCTAGCTGAGTTCACAAATTATTACACATGTGACACACCCTATGCTCTGTCTGTCTCCCCTAGTTGAGACTTTTTTTTAATATTCTTCTAAATTATGACTTTTGCCCCCACTGCTGTCTTCCAGAATGTTGTTTTTATTTAATGCATTTTAGTGTAAGTGACAAGTATGCCTATAACAGAGGTTCTTAAACCCAGACCTTGAGACCCACACAGTTCAGATTTTCCAGGTCACCTGTGGATTGGACAAAATGTTTTCTCAGAGACAGACCTGTCTCTGCAATGGCCGCAAGCCACCTTCAATCACATCTTCACAGCCACTGCCGGATCAGCTGTCGGCGCCTTTTCCTATCCATACCACCTGATGAGGGGTGCTGATAGCAGTACAAGAAATAGCTGGGAAGCGCAGTAACAAGACTGCCCAAGCTGACTGTAGTGAGGGGGCTGGGCTGTCAGGGGACTTGGGGCCAGATGTATCAAGTTTTAAAAAGTGATAAAGTGGAGAGTAATAAACAACCAGCCAATCAGCTCCTACTTGTCAAACCTAGCATGGCTGTAACATGACAGTTAGGAGTTGATTGGCTGGCTGTTTATCACTCCATTTTTTCACTTCCTAAAGCTTGATACATCCGGGCCTTTTTGCGGCGTGGATGATTTCACAAACTGCTCACCAAGCGCATGCTGCAAGAAGAATTGCTGGACATTTGCTGCTTACCACCGCTCTCTCTGTCCACCTCCACCTCCTGTACTGTGTGGATGACAGCCACCTCAGCACGGCTGTAGAGTGCAGCACCTTAAGGAGCTGCCATCCTGCAGGAACCAGCCAGGTAAAGTAAATGAAAAGAGTTTACATGTATTACCATTTGATAAGTGCACATGACTGTCATACATGTGTGAATAAGTTATTTTAGCCTATAATGTAAAATATCTACTTTACGCAGGCATGCTTATACTTATTCATAATTAGAATCTTGGACAGGGGAGTGGGCTGCAGATTGCTCCGGTGCCTTCCCAGGTGTGTAGACCAAATGCAGGTATCTTGGCAAAAAGGCGTCACTCTGAGGCTTAGTAGAATTTTCAAAAGCTTTATTGCGTTGTAAATAAATAAAGCTTTTGAAAATTCTACTAAGCCTCCGAGTGACACCTTTTTGACAAGATACATATATATATATATAGACTTCTTGGGATGGACACAGCACTCCAGACACGTAGATCTTCAAACGTATAAAGTTTTATTCAAGATGCCATCTTGAATAAAACTTTATACGTTTGAAGATCTACGTGTCTGGAGTGCTGTGTCCATCCCAAGAAGTCTACATACCCATTTGACACTGGCACCCGACTAAGCAACGATTGAAGGGAAGCTGTGCCCGGCATACAAAAAGTCATATATATATATATATATAAACAGGGTTTTCAAAACGGCACTCAAAATAGGTACTTATCGCATCTGTGGTGCAGGGTCCAATTGGAATTAGATAGAAATAGCACTTACCCAACTTTGCAGGAGGGAAGAAGACAGACCAGCACTCCTTTTTGTAGTTAGAAAAGATAAATGTATTGAAAGATATTTACAACATGGCAAACATCGTATACAACATCAAACAGACCCGACAGTCTGTTTCAACTGGACTCTCGCCAGTTTTCCTCAGGGGTACATCATAGTAGCAAACCAGGCAGTATTTAACATAAAAAAGGGCGCCAGACCCGCCTTGGGGTTCAAAGTGTGCTGTCAATCAGCACCACGCACGGAGCTGAAAGCTTCCTGTTGCTAAGCAACAATGGGCTGGTCTGAAGCGCGTCATGGGGGATTCTCTGTGACGCCTGAGATCGTATGCTACATGCCGTTAGAAGTTGTATCAAAGGTATAGGAGTGCGGGAGTGCAGAGCGGGGTTCAGAAGTACTGTCACCGTGTGAGTAATGTGAGCAAACTCTCAATAGTTTATACGTGACAGGAACAACGGTATGGGAGTGCACGCAGAGGAACCGATGATGGGGTGTCTGGTTGAATACAAGTGGCTGATTGCACGGCCGCCAGTACATTGATCTCCTCATGTGTACAGGTTGATATTAGCATTATCGTGATTCGGGACCGCTGGAGGTTGTCTCATTAACCGGCTGATGCTGAATGTGCTGCAGAGTGATAGAGCAGTATAGTTCAGATGTCATGAATGCCATAGACAGCATTGGGTGACCCTGTCAGGGATGGTGCTGATACAGTAACGTATAATAACATAGCGCACGGAGGCGCCTTAAAGTGGACTTATGCAAAAACGTCCAATGTGTATATATAATCAGTCCCAGCACAAGGGTAACATATTCAAGTCACAGGCAGACATGGTGATAATAAATACAGCAGAGGGGCACTCGGCGGTGCTTAATTCAGCAGTTAAGCATCCAGTACGTATTAATGTTATACATGTTTGACACACGGCGGTGTCCAGTAAGTCTTAATTTGCATATACGCTGTGGCACTCGGCGGTGCTGGGGTTAGCGATTAAGTGTCCAGCTCGTAGAATACACATATGATGACACACGGCGGTGTCCAGCAAGTCCCAAACGCATATAGGTGGTGACACACAGCGGTGTCATCCCACGTTAGACTATGTGTCTGAGATGTAATTAAAAGATGCAACAAACTAGCCAGAACAGCGAGGAAGCTGGTCCGCCAGTGCTGCGTCTAGGGAGCATGTAAGAATGGGTTTAGAATATGTGCAATTGCTGATAATAGACTAGGGGAAAGGATGAAAACATCAGTGAGTCCAGTGAGGGAGTGCACTCAGGCACTGTGCGTGCGGTGGGTTCATATAAAGCAACCCATTTTGTAATCTTCATTTAGACCATGTGGAGTCAGGGAATTAAGTCGGTGGATCCATTGTAATTCCCGTTGTAACAACAATTTGTCACAATCCCCACCTCGTCTGAGTGGGGGTATATGGTCAATTAAATGACATTTAAGTTGTGTAATGCTGTGACGTTTCTCCAGAAAATGTCTGGCCACAGGGAGTTGTTTGAGATCCAGTGTCTCATTGTTGTTGGTGAAGCATTTCTTGATGGACGACCTATGCTGTCCTAGCCTTTCTTTAATCATCCTGGTGGTTTTACCCACGTAGATTAAATTGCATGGGCATGTGAGCGCGTAGATAACAAACTTGCTATTACAGTCTAATCTGTGATTAATTTTATACTTTTGTCCATTGGTGGGGTTCATGAACTTATTGCCGATGACCATGAATTTGCAGTTCGTGCAACCAGAACATTTGTAGACCCCATATTTCCTTGAAAGCCAATTGATGGCACTTGGAGCGTTGGTGGAAATGTCTGTTACCACTAGTAGGTCTTTTAGATTAGGGCCTCTCCTATATGCAAATCTAGGAGGTACTGAAAGTATCGGTTCAAGGACAGGATCACTAGCAACAAGGTGCCAGTGTTCTTTCAGTTTAGTTTTGATGTGGTTGGAGGCAGCGGTATATGTGCTACAGAAATTTAATCTGTTGTCAGATTCTTCCTGGCTCTTGGGTTTGGGTTTTAGTAAGTCATTCCTATTGATGTTAAGCACTTTCAGGCGTGCTGACTTTACATCTTGCTTGCTGTATCCCCTTGTGAGGAAGCGTGTGCTCATTTCATCCAGTGCTGCTGGTAAGCTTTCTGGGTCTGAATTGATGCGACATACTCTTAGCATCTGGGAGTATGGGAGCCCTCTTTTGAGAGCTTCAGGGTGAAAGCTTGTAGCATGAAGCAATGTGTTTTTATCCGTGGTTTTTGTAAAAACTTGGGTAGAGATGGCACAGTCTTTTAGCGTAATATTGACATCGAGAAAACTGATGACTTTTCGACTGAAGTTAATGGTAAAACGAATTGTACCAGGAATCAGGTTCAGGTAATTCACAAAAGTCAACAGGTTGTCTTCACCACCTGTCCACAAGAGAAACAGGTCGTCTATGTATCTTACATACATCTTAATGTATTTCCTGTACTGTACATTTCCATAGATGTGTTTGTTCTCATAGGCCGCCATAAAGAGGTTTGCGTAGGCTGGGGCCATATTGGACCCCATGGCAGTCCCCTGGCGCTGTAAATAGAACCTGTTCAAAAAGAGGAAATAATTATTGTTGAGGATGATTCCCATCAGTAATGTAAGATAGTCAATGGGCGGACCATTGTATTCTCTGCTGGAGGTGATGATCTCTCGGCAAGCTGCAAGTCCCTGTTCGTGAGGGATGTTAGTGTACAGGCTGGAGACATCTAGGGTAACCAAGAGGGTATCAGGGCTGATATTCGTTACAGTGTTCAATTTTCTTAAAAAATCTGAGGTGTCCTCAATGAAGCTCTCCGTTTGCCTGACCACCGGTTGCAAGAAAAAATCAACTAATTGCGATAGGGGCTGGCATAATGAGCCCCTCGCTGAGATGATCGGTCGTCCCGGAGATGCCACAAGTGATTTGTATATATATATATATATATACACAATATTGTTGAGGAGGCACTCCCAAATAGAATGTAGATGGCAGTAAATATAAGAGAAAAATACCAATCCGGTGCCTTCCTGGAACAGTCCAGCAACAGCTAGCAATATACACGGGGGGTTGGGGAATAAACGACACCACACAGGGTTAAACCGACGTTCCTGTGCTCAGCTGCACTTTTATCAAGGTGCAGGAACAAAGATAATACAGACAGTGAACATATATATACCCTACCTGATCTTCCGTACCGCCCGTCGCCTCCTCCCGATCCGGCGTCTGAAGATGACATCACAATTCTGGGTGGTGCGGCGGGACGCACGGAAAGACCACGTGTGCTGAGTGTTGCCAGGGAGACACGGCAACAAATGCGGTATCCTGGCAACGCTCTGAAAATACAAACAAAAAAACCTGTTACCAAACATATAGCGTGAATGACATACCAATAGATATCAAAACATTACAAACTGGAACACGAGTCTGGCTGTAATTACATTGATCTGCACTGATGGTGAGTATCCATAAAACTAAAACATTGTATGATTTGATTCCTGAAAAAAATACAAACATGCCTATTTCTATTATATTACGGCATGAACCCAGCATGGGTATTAAAAACAGAACAATCAATTGATTGTTCTATTTTTAATACCCATGCTGGGTTCACCCCCCCCCCGTGTATGTATATATATATATATATATATATATATATATTATATAGGGAAGGGGTGAGGGAGGGGCACATAATCAGTAAACTATTTATGGCTTGGTATAAAGTTTTTAGAATATATCCTTATTTGTGAATTTTCTTAGGCTTAGGTTTTTATTGTATTTTTTCCCCCCATTTCTAAGGAAGATGTCTCTTCTCTTCCACTATCTATGACCTTACAGTAGAAATAGACATGTCAGGGTAAGAGCCTGCAAATTACAAGCATACCTAGGAATTGGGCAATTATACCACTCATTTTAATGATGCATTATTTAAAAAAAGGAAAAAACATTATTTTTTTATTTTATTTTAGTGTCGCTTTGAATATAGCAGAAATTGTAGAAATGCTGCAGCAGAATGCAATCCCAGACATTTTACACGTCATGTACAAGTAGTATGTTGCTAGAGCTTACTTCGAAGGAGGGGGTCCTCCGTCCCAGCCACAAACCACACATCCCCCTTGCCCCCCATGTAGGACTGCTTTCAGAAATTTTCTGGGCTGGATTTCATTACAATCAGGCCCTGGCATGCTGTGCATGTGTGTGTGTTTGCAAGTAATGTATGTTGTTTTGTGAGAACTGTCATATATACATACAGAAACCCCCCATAAAATCCCTGTTTGTCCCTGCTGTGTGCCGGATGACTGCCCGACAGCTGGGATTCCAATGGTCAGTACTCTAACATTGGAATTCCGACTGTCGGAACACCGGCAGTCGGGATTCCAATGTCCAATACTGACCGTTGGGATCCTGATTGTCGGACCACCATACCACACCTGTCCCTGTTGGCTACAATGTATTTAATGCATCTTAGTTTGTGGTACATTTTAAACCAAGGTCAAGTTTCCAGACATCTCTTCCTGTTGTACTTGGCAGCTCATAGACTCAGAGTTTGCATTTCTATTGTGGTTGCTTTGTATACTTTTGATTATTTGTCTTTAATAATGTTGTGTTGACTTTTACATTAGCTTAGTGTGCATACGTCCATTGTATGTTTCTTTCCAGTTACTTAGAAATAATAGTTGTTAAGGTTTGTACACGGACACTGAAAACCAATATGAGTTAACTGCTTGCTAAAGTGTTGCAATTCATCCAGCATTAACAGAACATTTGATATAATGTTACAGCACATTCAGAGGATCTGAGAGCTTACCTGGTGCTTCACCTCAGTGTAAAATGAGCTTTTACGAAAATTAGTTTCCTACTGTACAACTTGTGACTTGTTACATACAGTTATAGACCTAATTCGACTAAAACACGGGATGCGGAAGTATCGGATAAAGTATGCGAGACAAGTTTGAGGGCCATAGTCAAGGCCGGCGGGCGGCGGTGCAAGGTTTTTACTTCAGCTTACTGCTCCCATCACTACCACCCACACACATATACCGACTTTCCAGAACCTCAAGTGAACGTGTGGAGGTGATGTCCTAGAAGTTCAACACCTACCGTTTGCATTAAGTTCAACAAGGATGCCTCTGAGTCTTCCTTAATTTGTGATTCAGTGATGCCCATGACAGCTGTCTGATGGTAGATCCGGCCCTGTCCAGAGTTTGTTTTGCTTGTTGCAATATTTATCTTGACACCATTTTATAGATGGCTGGATGCTGGGAGGGGGCTTTACAGAAGGATGTGCTATTAATTGAGAAGAGGTTAAATTATTATTTAATAAGGTTTATGAATAGTGTATAAAACCATGGTGGGATTATGGTGCAAATGTATAAAGTATGGTCTAGTTGTCAGTTGCAAACTGATTGACATCACCGGCATATTATTGTCTTATGCACTGAGAAGTACAGAAGTCTGATCCTAAGTATAAAAATTGTATGGCTAGACCCTCATCCTGTGTTCTCAAACCACAGTGCTAAATATGGGAATCCAAAAACTACACTAAATTAAGTTTTGCTTGTCTCAATTGTTACAATGGCAATGCAATAGTTAAATAAGATTGTGTCACATACCTCACAGGGTTATAATACTGTACTCCTAGAAATGTATTATTTCTTGCAATACTTCAAATGTCAATTAACATTGTAAATGTTCTACTGGTTTAAATGAACATTGAATCTGTATTAGAACATACTTGCAAGGCAGTGAAACGTTTTAGTATTCCTTTGTTTTAAAGTGTGAAGAAATTAAATGATGAAATAAAAAGAAAATTATGTGAATTTCATTGGTAAATCTTGGAGGTTGTATGTTGTTTGTTTTTACAAAGGATATCACTTGGCTATGCACTTTTATTGGTTTATTATTATAGATTTTACTACTGGGGATATTAGAGAAAATGTACTATGCATCTGAGAGAGATAAAGTACCAGTAAAGCAGATTTGAAAAATTATAGCTAGAATCGGATTCATTGACATGGACAACACCACCACTTTTCATTTATAGAAGCTTTAGTAAATACACCCCTCCGTTTTATCATTAACCGTGTCCTTTATTTAGTATGAAAAATCCATTAATATTTTCTGATCTTAATAGCTTTGCTACATTTTATGAATTATATCCCAAGTGAGGCTCATTTGGCATCAGAGACAAAAGACTGGTGCCAGCCTGTTAAGGAAATAAACAATAAATTAATAAAAATAAAAAAAAAACATGAGGTAGCACCAATTCATAAATCCATACAGGATGCTGTGATGCCGCTGCCAATTTTCATAGAACAAAAGCTTTTGTTCTGGAGATTTTACTTTGAAAACGCCTATCCACTTCCTTTCCCACTCATGGTTCTGCTAAGCATTGTGGCACTTTTGCTATATCCCGCACATATTACATTTCTGGATCCCGATTCTCACAAGCACCTGTTCATTAGCTAATATTCCCCTGCCAGCTATTTGAAATTTTTAGTAACTATTCATATGAAGAGACCATAAAGTCCTTCCTTCTGGGAAATCTATAGAGCAACGTCCCATCGATGATAGACTGTATTACACTGTACATACTACACAAACATACAGCATCCATTAATATTATTATGTTACAAATCGTACAAATGTGTTGCAACCAATATGACAAAGGGGGTTATTTTGATTCACTTGGAAAGGCACAATTACTCTCTAATGGACCATACCATATGCACTGCAGGTGAGGCTGATGAAACATGTGCAGAAAGAGTTAGATTTGGGTGGGGTGTGTACTTCAAAGTGATATCTATATTGCAGTGTAAAAATAAAGCAGCCAGTATTTACCCTGCACAGAAACAATAAAACACCCAAATCTAACTCTGCACATGTTACATCAGCCCCTCCTGCAGTGCATATGGTAATGTCCATAAGAGAGTGATTGCGCCTTTCTGAGTGAATCAGAATAACCCCCAAAGTATTTTATTAGGTAAATAGCTGAGGTACCCGCCACTGCTCGGGTTTGGTTGTGCAATTAGCATTACATGAACTTTATCCTTTTTTTTTTTAAGCTTAACCATTGGCCCTGCTCACGGTGTGTCCTCTTCCCCCTTTATGTTATGAAACTCTGCCAGATCTTGCATCCCTGACTCACTTTTTAGTGGCAAGACCCTTTTTAAGGCCTCTGGGATCCTGACGGTGTTGGTATTGCAGGTGTTAGTGGCTGTAAACCTAATCTGAACGAATCAATGTCCTCTACCCCCTTTATGTTATTCAACTTTGCCATATCTTGCTTTCCTGACCCACTTTGTGCAGTGGCCGAACCCATTTTGGGCCGCCGGGACACCCACATGGGTGCTAGTGGTGTCTTATCCAGTATCCTTTTTTCCAGATTGTAAGTCATACGTGTACCAAGTTTGGTATAAATTGCTCCAGGCATTCCAGAGTTATGCTTGAACATGCACACGTACATACTGTACATCCATTTCTATATATAGATTGTTTGCTATGAGCCTTATTAGAAAAATAAATATGCAAAATGCTTGAGACAGACACTCTTCTATTATAATGTAAAGTGATAGTTGGAAAATAATAGCACTGTGTTAGATATTTTTAGCTGCTGCCAATACTGATCTGGAGTGCTTAGGCTGGGGCCACACATTGCGTCCTGCTTGGCTAAATGGAGCCTGCACACAAGCTCCTATATGGCCGTCTACAAATATGCGGTGGCGTCGCAGCCACCGGATCCTACCGCAGCCTGCTGCGTTTAAACCGGACGGCGAGACGACCACGTTTCAAGGTGAGCACATACATTTCAAGGTAAGTGTTTACACAGTGCAGCTGCTGTACCGCACTGTGTTTCCCTTGAATCCAGTGATGTTCCCCTCCTCTAATCTCTCTTCCTCTCCTCTCCTCCCCAGCAGGGGGGACACTTGCTGCATGGTCCGGGTCTCCCACCAGGTGAGGAGGTCCAGGGACCCCTTGCAGCGGGGTGTGAGAGCGGTAAATGTTTTTAAAATGTCAAATGGCCATGGCTAGTCAGTCTCGGCTCCCTCCGTCATCACCCTGCCTCCTTGAGCTGGCTATGTTAGCAAGCGAGAGACAGGGGGCAGGCAGTCTAATGGCAGAGGAGGAGTGGAGAAGAGCTCCATTACAAGCCAAAGTCCCAGGGAGGAGGCAGCAATGCAAAATAGCTAAAAGTCCATCTCCCCCTGGGTGAAGAAAATAGCAGTTTAATACTGGTGTTTGAGTTTTTATTATTATATTTCCTTTACATGGGGGCTATAGATACCAGCGGGCCTTTATTGCCCCCACATGCTGCCTGTGGTTCTCCCAAGTACCAGCATGTGAGGAAGGCTTGCTGGGACCTGTAGTCCCACTTTGAAGGACAATAATACTGTATAAACTAGCTATCAACCCAGCACACACCGCTCAGTGCTTCAGCCCAGTAGAGCCCATTGCTGGTCTCTAAAATACAGGGTTCCCCATTCACTTTGTCCCCCATATTTTGGGGACCAGGGCCAGCTCCAAAAGCCTGGTGCTGTTTCTGAAAATACCCCTACTTATTTTATTCCTGCCAAAAACGGCATCAAGCTAAAATGCAATGTGCAGACACAAGAAGCTGCATCCTGCTAAACAGGATCCTGTTCAACTGCATTCTGCTAAAAGGCAATGTGTAGATACAAGAAGCTGCATTCTGCCAAATAGCTCCAGTTCAACTGCATCCTGCTAAAACGCAATATGTGGCTGCAGCCTTAGAGTTAACTTATTGCTTCACTGGACAGTTTGTATAGTTTAGCACATGCGTAATAGATCATAAGGCTAAACTGTCATTTATAGATTAATAGCAAAAGGATGATTCTTTATGAATGGCATATTTCTATTATTCCATTGTCTGAGCATTTCAGGTCATATACAAGATATTGCTCCGTAGGTTTTTAGGAAAATGTTGATGTTATAATTGGCTGCTTCACTTCGGAGTAATGTGGGAAATGTCTGCTTGCCATTAACAATGAATCAACATTGTGCTCTGGATTATGTGACATTGGGGCAGATGTATTAAGCCTTAACAAGAGATAAATGCAAGGGTGATAAAGAGAGATAAATGTCCAGCCAATCAGCTTCTTACTGACTTTTTTCAAACACAGCCTGTAACATGGCAGTTAGGAGGTGATTGGCTGGATGTTTATCTCTCTTTATCACCCTTGCATTTATATCTTGTTAAGGTTTAATACATCTGCCCCATACTGTGAACCTGCTAAGTGACCTGGAACATGGGATCTACTTGAAAACTGTGACCGTTATTTTCACCCACCCACTTTTTAGAAATCTTACTCCTAAGGGGGTTAAAAGGGGTAAACAATTCTGCCCAGCTCACCATTGGTTGAATAAATATAGCGGGGGAAAAAAATAATACATTATAAAGTAAAAAAATAAGAAAATAAAAGTTTACCTACATACAGATAGACCCGCAATCAGCCAGGCGGCGGGCCGGTGGACGGGGATGCGCAAGTAGCTCACTCGGTCACATGTGCGGCAAGGAGTGAGGACAGAAGGCTTCCCTGCCCATCTCTGTTTCAGGAGACAGGCAGGGAGCAGGGGCAGAACGGGCAGTGAGCAGGGAAATGAGCAGAGGGCTTACAGGAGAATGCGAGCACGTGCGCCCCATTCTGTCTGACTCCGGCGGCTCCATCTGTACATATAAGACCAATTTTTTTTTACATAATTGCACTTTGAATAACTTTTACTTATACTTTTACATATTTTTTCTCACAACATTTCCTTCTGCCACCTTATCCCCCCCCATCCATTAGGCAGAGCCAGGGCCAGTGGTGGGGTTTTCTTTTGGCACCCCTTCAAATTACTGTACTGTAATTACTGTTCGGGGCCAAGGTGGAGTTTGAACTAGTTCCACCTCATCATTACCATCTCCGTTCCACCCCATTCCCCCCACACACACTTTAACCCCTGAATTACATTACACTGTAGCAAATAATTTGTAGCCTGAACCAATCTGGCAGCCTGCCACCTTACAGTGAATTCCATACAGCAGATACAGTGCACACAGCCCAAGAGGTAGAAAACATAGAGAGTGGAGGGGGCCCTTATCATCTGAATGAATGTTACATCATGTAAAACTACTACATGGCATAATGTGACCCTTGAAGTGGTATCATTTAAAGGGGGGGGGGGGCGGGCAGGGGGCACTGTGTAACATAATGTGAACTATGGTAGTGCAACATTATGCGAACTGCGGCCAATTGTGCCATAGTGTGAATGGGGAACTACAATGCAGTATAATGTAAACTGTGGGCATGGCATTGTGGCATATTGCAAACTATGGGCAGTGTGGCATACTAGGAATTGTGGCACATTATGGCACAATGTAAACAAGTTCAATACTATACAGCAGGACAGACCAACCTGTGGCTCGCCAGATGTTGTGAAACTACAAATCCCAGCATGCCTTGCCACAGTTTTAACACTCCCTTATAGCAAAACTGAGGCGAGGCATGATGGGATTTGTAGTTTGACAACATCTGGAGAGCCACAGTTTGGCCAGGCCTGCTATACAGTATAATGAACATCGGAAAGAGGTGTCTATCAAAGTATCAGACACCCTAAACTTTTCGTTTAGCTACGCCCCTGCGTACACTACATTAGTTTTATTAAAATATTTTGGCCTTTTGAAAAAAGTATACAGTGTATATATACTGAGAGAGAAAGAAAAAAGGTAGAGTAAGAGAGTAAGGGGAGAGAAAAAGGGGAGAAGAAAGGAAAGAGAGAGAGAGAGAGAGAAGAGAACGTGAAAGGAAAGAGGAGAGAGATAGAGAAAGTGAAAGAGCAAGAAAGGGGAATGGGAGAGAGGCACATAGAAAGATGGGGACAAAAAGAGTGACGAGGACAATGCCAGATTAACAATGTGGCAGACGGAGTTGCAGCTCCGGGTCCCCACATAAAAATAGACCCATCACTGTCATAGCATGATGATCACCAGCTAGACACCTGCTTGCTGACCACATGGTCACATAAATCATAACTATGAAAATTGCATTTCTATTTTACACATTTATGTAATTTTTATACTTGTATTTATTAATAGAGATACTGGGGCTTATAGTATATGGGTTCTACATGCCTACATGGCACTGGCCTCACCTCCTCTATTTCTCATAATGGGTCCTTGAATATTCTCAACTCCAGGTCCATTAGGCCCTTAATCCAGTCCGAGAAGCGGAGGAAAGAGAATGAAAGAAAATGTGGGCAAAGAGTGAGAGAAGAGAAGAGAGAGGGAGAAAGAAAGAAAAGGAGAGAGAGAGAGAGAATAAGAAAGGAAATTAGAGAAAAAAAAAAAAGATAATGAGAGAGAGAAATAGAAAGGAGTAATGAGAGCAAAAGGAGTGAAAAAGAGATAATGGAGGGAGAGATAATAAAAAAAGGAGAGCAGAGATGGAGAAGAGAGAGAATAGAGAAATAAATTAAGAAAAAAGTAGAGCAGAGGCAAAGAAAAAGATTAGGATGCGAGAAAAAAAGTAAAGGAGAGTATTTACAGTTTCTTCTATAGCGCAGCAGATTCCGTTGCGCTTTACAAATGTTGACAACACTGAACGAACAAACTGGGTAAAACAGACAGACATAGAGGTTGGAGGGCCCTGCTGCAAGCTTACAATCTAGAGAGTAGAGAGAGAGAGAGAGAGAGAGAGAGAGAGAGAAAAAGAAAAGAAGAGCGAAAAGAAGGAGGAAGACAGAAGAGAGTAAGAGAAAGGAAGAAAAAAGAAAGAGAAAGGCATCCTTGTGTATATCTCCCCTCCTCCGATATAGATATGACTGGGTTCCTTACCCACCCTTTTCGCAATATAAGCTGTACTATGTACCAAAAGCAGCCTCAGATCCCTAGTCATCAGCGACAGTTGAGAAGCTTTTCCTGTCCACTCCTTGAAGGAGCAGGTTCCTGCATTGGTAGCTCCAGTAACAGAAGGCCCCATTATCACCTCCTGGAAGCAGTGGGTAAGCAGCATGTTGTTATTGGTTGCAGCGGTTGCTATATTATTTCACCCTGGCAACAGTGGCAATAGTAGAGGGGGAGAAGACATGAGGGGAGTGGTTGGACCATCTACACAGCCTCCTGCATTGTTACTGCCCGCAGCATACTGTTAGTACTAACTAAAATGGCAAAATGTTGGGGGAAGTGGCACGGGCCTGTGTGTCCGTCCCCCCCCTTCCCCACTGTGTGTGTGTGCACCAGGTATTATTTTGAGATTTGATGGCTAAAGATACAAGATGGGGGACTTGTTTGCTGGGGACAAACAAGCAGTGGAGACATGATGGCTGAAGACACAAGGTGGGGGAGACTTGATAGCAGAATACACCTTGGTGGCTGGAGATACAAGGTGGGATGACTTGATGGCTAGAGACAGACAAGGAGGGAAGACTTGATGAATGAGACACACAATAAAGAGATATTTGATGGCTGGAGACACACAAGGGGGAGATATTTAATGGCTGTAGACATAAGGTGGGGGAGATGGCTTGAGACACTCCTCTGCCACCCCAGTCTCTCACTGTCATAAGGCCTCACCCATTTAGTAAGGAAATACCCCTTTCTCAAATGCAACATATGGAGAGGAGGCCCCAGTGTGACCTAGGATATCAAATTGGTCATAGCCAGCCATGAGTAAAGGATGTCATCCTTCTTCTTGGTTGTCAAAGTCTATAGATAGGGGAATTATTTTTTGGTGTCTCCATGCCTTAACAATTTCCCACAGTAGATCCAGCCATTATTTTTTTTTTTGGCAATCTGTATTATCCCAGTAGTCAAACTTTAGTTTCCAACCTATTTGCAATTCATGCATAAGCTTTAAATATTATCAGCCTGAAGTGTAGATTTGAGATTCTGAGAACAGTCAATTAAAGATAAGGCATACCTAATGATATTGACATTATAATAACACTTTATATAGATAAGATAAGCCAGGCTCATTTTGGGTATATAAAACAGTGAAGGGAATGTACTGCACAGGTATCCAGTAGAACAAGGTGATCTTCAACATGAAGTGTCTAATTCTTGCTCTCGTTTGTCTCCAGCTCTCAGAGGGGATCATTAAGTGAGTATATACATTTGTATTTTTATAGTAAGCTCATCTCTTGCTAAACGAGCAAACCATGGGCAATTTTTTGCTGAAATTTGCTGAATATTGTCATTATTGATGTGGTTTTGTCTTGTACTAAGAATAAGATGGAGGGGTGCAGCATCACTTGAGAGTACAGAACACTTCAGAAAAATGGGCAGTAAGGTTATGGAAACATCTATAGTTTTAGTTGGTGGTTAAGTTCTGTCTCATTACAACATTAGATAGATGCATGACTGCTAGTATATAGAGATGTTCCTTACACCAAATAGACACTTTGGGGTCTATGTACTAAACCTTTGAGAGAGATAAACTGGAGTGAGGTATCAGCCTTCCAGCAGCTGGTTACTGCTCCAGCTCCACACACCTGGTATGTAGTTTTATATTCTCGTTGGCGGATTGCTCTGCCTCCTGAACTCTGATCCCCTAGTCCCCAATACCATTTGGTAGGTGGGATTCTTTAATTCCATTAAAAGCTAAGAAATCTAGTTCCAGGAACTGGAGATATCTGCAGTCAAGCAAGCTGTCCTCCCACCAGAAAATTATGAATAATAAGCCCACTCCACTATACACCCCTCCTCTGCCTATTAAACATCCTCTACCACCCTGGAAGTTATGTATCAGGGCCCCTTCATTCAGCCCAATACCCCCTTCTCCCACCTCATCTCCCACCATCTGTGTAGTAAAGGGGTAATTAGTGGAAATTACTGATCCAGGCCCTACATGCTGAGCGGTTGATATAATACCCCCTACCAGTCGCGGGACATCAAAGCTTCCCCCACCCCTACCACTGGAGGATCGGTAGGGGCCACAATACATTGCTATGCCCAGGGGTCTACACTGCTGTTGATGCCCCTGTATGTGTATATATAGATATGTGTATGTGTGTGTGTATATATATGTATGCACATATATATATATATATATATATATATATATATATATATGTTATTATTATTTATATACAATTGGTCTATCTATAATACTTTAACTGACCTGGCATATACTGGGTCACATAAGTGTCCATCTCCGTGCTTTGCTCCGCCCGTCTGGAAACCCCCTTCTGAAAATCCTGCGTTTGCCCCTGAAGCCCAGTACAATAACAGGTAATCAACAGATAGGTGAAGTCTTGGATGAAATGATAAGGCATTAGCTGTGATTATTAGACAATAAAACCACATTTACATTACTCTTTTCGTTTGCTTCCAGGTTGAGTAAACTAGTACCAGTGAACAGTAAAAGGTAGAATGCACTGTTTAGTATATATGCAACTATGCATTAACACTTAGCAGCAGATAAACCATTGGGCTGATTCAGATCTAATCGCACAGCTGCATTTTCGCAGTGCGGATGCGTGAGCCATTTGTCCGAAGGAAGCCTGCGATTGCTAGGTGTTTGGGGGCAGAAACGCATAATTTTCTGGGAGTGTCCTAGAAAACACAGGTGTTCTCTGGCTGTTGGGAGGAAGGGCCGCTGACATCATCAGCGGCCTCCTTCTCCACACGGCCATCATAGCGCTGAGTAAGTCAAGACTTACTCTGTGCTGCAAGCAGGGGAAAAATTGCTCGATGGTGAGTGATGTTCTCCTTGTGTGCACGGCTGCGGGGGATAGTTCAGCGACAGAAAAGGATGGAAGAAACTAAAATGTGGAATGTATATATCTTTGCTCAAGCTATTACTTGTACTGTAATTAATGCTTGTACTATGAACACTATTCGATGATCACTGTTACAAATATTTAAACAAGGTAATCATAAACCAAATAGTCCAATCATTACCTATAAATACATTTTATTAGGTCCTTAACAGTAATATAAAAACTGTTATGTCTTAAGTTGCTATGAATTTATTTTTAGTGTTCAGACTATTATGAATCATTGCGTCATTGAAAAAACACTTGCTTGCAAAACAAATTAGTCCTATTTTAATTAGTTTTACACAAGTAAGCATACTGTAGGATTTACTCATATGTAGGATTTGCTCATTTACTCAAGTCATTGCCATACATGCATGTTTAAAGCTGGGCTCTTTAATTAATCAATGTAATACTGATTATCCAACCATTTTACCTGTAATGGATAGTAAACTTCCTATTATAAACGTATGACAATCTAAAAGTGCATAACTAATCTGCTAAAAAAGAAAACATGAGTTATATCATTGCAAGCCACAGACCGAGAACATACTGTATTATGAACAAACCATTTTGGGGGAAATTTACTAAGATGGAAGTTCTATTTCACATGGGAATGGGCAGCCAATCAAAAGCTAACATTTCTATGGGCAGCCAATCAAAAGATAATTCTTATTTATTTAGCACCTTCTAGAATATAATAGATAGTATCTGATTGGTTGCCCATAGCAACATTTCATGTGAAATAGACTCCCATCTTTGTATTTAGTGTGAGTTTTAATATATAGTCATCATAAATCTATTCTCAATAACAAACTTAGCTAATAAAAAAGATAATTTAATTAAATTCCATTTTATGCCCTATAAAAAAACTAAAATCTACAATAAAACATCTTGGCTTCAAACCCTACAAGCATCAACAACCCATAATGAACAGCAATATGTTTATTGGTTGGTAAGGAGAGATAGCTACTGTACATACAAGGAGATATTTAAACTGCAGCAAATGTCAAGAACATATGAACATTAATCAGGTACAGGATTCAACATGTACCTTGTATATCACTTAGATAGGAGACTGTGCTCCTGGCTTCACAGTCTAGAACAGGCATGTCCAAACTGTGGCCCTCCAGCTGTTGAGAAACTACACATCCCAGCATGCCACAGTTTTAGCTAGGCTAGGGATGTGTAAAAAGCTGGCAAGGCATAATGGGACTTGTAGTTTCACAACAGCTGGAGGGCCATCATTTTGACATGCCTGGTCTAGAACCTGAATTTAAAATGAGTGTCTCTCGGTGTCAATATAAAAACCTAGCAAGAGGTCATATCAGTTTATTATAATTAAGAAACTTAGTTAGGGCAAGTCTGTATATCGAAACTAGTCTGTCATCTTGTAAAATCTGTACCTGTACAAATGTGCCACACTAATTGCCTGTACGTGTTATGTCATGGAACACATCGGAATTTAATTAAAAACATTTGCACATTGTTGATAATGTTTACACTTTACTAAGATTCTCTGTATTCGCTCCACTCATAGTGGTTTCCTTTTTACCAAGATGACTATAGCTGGCCACACACTAGACCAGTTAACATCTAACCATTCACCTATTTTGTTGGTAGAACAAATATCTGAAAATGAGAGGGAGCAAATGACAATCTACAATTTGCATTATATACCCCCCCCCCTCCCCCTCCAAAAAAAAAAAAAAAAAAAAACAGACCAAAACTGTTGTTCAGGAAAGGCCGGTGGAAAAGGGGTATTAGAGAAAAATATTTTTTTTTTTTAAATCACTTTATTGTAAAGACATCTGGTAAGTTTTTTTTTTTTTGGGGGGGGGATCTGCAACACAGTTCAAAATTCAAATAGGGGAGGCAATGCAACTGCAGCCAACTGCCATTTCAAACGGACAAACTGGCAGATGGTGTTTCTCTCCTATTTGATTTTTTGATTGACTTTCTGCCTAAACATTTTCAATTTACAAAGTTGGCTCATACCTGTTTCAGAAAATAATGTACAAATAAATTGTTTTATTTTTCCCTGCAGAGTCCCCCTGAAGAGATTTAAGCCCATGAGGGAAGTGATGAAGGAACATGGTATCAAAGCCCCAGTGGTTGATCCGGCTTCAAAGTATTTCAGCAACTATGCCACTGCTTTCGAGCCTTTGGCTAACTACATGGATGTGAGTTGCAAACAACAATAATCAGCATTTACCTGTATGTAGCATTCATCACTGCAAAACATTTATTATTATTATCTGCATCATAAGTTTTCAAACATGGTCCTCAGGACCCCAAGTGGAAATAATTAGCTCCACCTGTAGATCTTTTAAAATGTGTCAGTGAGTAATGACTGCACCTGTGCACTTGCTGGATAATGTGGAAAACATAAACTGTGTTTGGTCCTGAGGACCAATGTTCTTTACAACAACCAAACCAAAACGTTATGTAAATATTCTAAAGCACTTGGTTTTCAATATATACTGTAGTTCCTGAGTGTAGGAGAAGGTACTACGCATGGAGTACTGCTTTATGATATAAAAGCCAATAACCTAACTGGAATACATGCCTAGCTAACCTAATATTTAAACTTAGTGTTTCCAATAAGGCTTCTGTAATACAGAGTAATTGTTCAAATACATATTTATAGCATCACAAATGTTTCCATTCTGACAGATGTCTTACTATGGAGAGATCAGCATAGGAACACCTCCTCAGAACTTCCTGGTCCTGTTTGACACTGGATCTTCCAACTTGTGGGTGGCCTCAACCTACTGTCAAAGCCAGGCCTGCAGTAAGTAATGAATACCTCCAGTAACATCAATTGTGCTGTCTCTAATGCACAGGTTCTCCAACTCAGTCTTCAGGACATAACCTGGCCTCATGCTATCCAATAGCGGCAATAATTTCTGTTTTAAGACACAGAGGGCCAGATGCACTAAGTTTCAAAAGTGATAAAATGGAGAGTGATAAACAGACAGCCAATCAGCTCCTGTCTGACATTTTTCAAACACAGTCTGTGACATGGCAGGTAGGAGCTGATTGGCTGGCTGTTTATCACTCTGCATGTTATCACTTTTGAAGCTTAGTGCACTGCATCTGACCCACAGACCATTTCTGCTGCTTTCTCCACCCCTAAATGGCATTAGCCTATCAATCGCCGACAGCCTGATCCTATACATGTGCAGTACAGATCCAGCAAATGCGCAAAGTATCTGTACTTTGCAGCATTCTATGCTACAGTGTTGGGACCTGAACCAGGCCCAGAGTGTGGTCTAGTGTGCAGTGGTGGTGAGGGGGGGGGGGGGGGTACTACTTACCTGCCCAGGGCTGCTAGCAGGACAGGGAGGGGCTTAGCAGGGGCATGGGTCCGCTGACCCCCCTCCCACTTATACGTATACTCAAGGTCTGGGCCATCTTCCCAGTGGTATCTTGGGGAATATGGCACATTGAAAGCAAAGGCTCTGAAACTGTCTTTATGCTCTCAGTTTTTTTGTATTATTATTATTATTATTATTATTTTATTATATGTTTTTATATTAAAAGATTGATTGTAAGTGAGCTGTGCACACAAGAAGAACTGTCCACTATAATAGATTAGGTGAGACTGTGTTTAATTTTAAACTAGTTATCAACCCATCAAAATGACAGAGCAACATAACAGTAATGTCAGTGCAAACAGCTGTGCATACATCAATGGTACAACACCAGAATTGCTCTGTTGGGCGTCATCTGGCCGACGGCATGCACAAGACTTTAATTCCACCCATAGCGGCAAGGAGCATCATTACCCTTTTATTATATAGGATCATTCTGTATAATAAGATACAAAAATGTCTTGGAACTTATCTGTTCCTAGTATAGGTAATGACTAATTTCATAAATCAAAATGAAAATGAGTCATTAAACATGTTGCAAGAGTCCAAATAATTTGCATGCACAGTAGCTTTTTGGAATTTTACTATGTTTAAATGAGTGCATGCTGGGAAAGCATACAGAAAGGTAGTTATAGTGTGTGGCATAATGTATTACCTAGTGCTTACACAAGACGGAATAGCGGATAATGTGGTGATCTAAGGACTTCTGCGGCTGCAACTATAAAAACCTATTGTAACATTTGTTTACAATACTTTCTGTGTTCAATACAGTACAGCGGTGGTCCTCAACCGCGGTCCTCAAGGCACTTCAACAGTTTTATGGCTATCCAGGCTTATGTGACTTCATTTGTACCTTAGTCAGCTTGATTTGTGAATAAGCAGGGATAGCCATAAAACCTGGTCTGTTGGTGTGCCTTGAAGACCGCGTTTGAGGAACACTGCAGGAAAGTACAGTAAGTCATTTGCTACTACTGGCAAATCAAAACTACCATGTTCACTTCAATCTGATTGTGCACCTGTTTTAAATACATAAGTTAGTTGTCACCACCATCTTAGATTTTACAATTTTTTTAAATGTTTTCCTAAGGACAATAGTTATTTGTAGAATATGGCACAGATCACCTGAGAATCTGCTAGCACGTGAAACACTTCTCTTGTGATAATGTAATTTATGGCTTGAACGAATCGCTGGTCTGCTTATTCTAATATTGTCTTAATGACCTTCATATTTACTTATGTTTTTATTTCTCTAGCAAACCACCCTGTGTTTAACCCCAGCCAGTCTTCCACCTATACCTCCAACCAGCAGCAGTTCTCTCTTCAGTACGGCACTGGCAGCCTGACTGGAATTTTGGGATATGATACTGTGTCTGTAAGTGTACATTTACATTTTGGGAAACACGTTAGAGGGTACCGAATAATGCCCCCTTCAGGAGCTGTGAAAACTGTAGTCAATGTAACACGCTAGAGCTGGGGACATGCATGAGCTTTTAACTTCTGAAATATTCAGTTGTGACAACAAAACAGTATTATGTGTTATTAATGTGAGATGTATCACATTTTGGACAGAAATAAAGTTCAGAGAGTACCTACCAATCAATCAATCAATCAATCAATCAATCAAACACAGATTGTAAAATGACAGTTAGACACTGATTGGTTGATACCCTGGGAGAAATTTAATAGGATGAGCTATTCAGAAAGAGAGAGATTTGGTAAGAAATCTCCAGGTTTTTTTAAAAGCGGCAATCATTTACACTGCAAAACCAGTTTGATTTTGAAGTGTAATAGAGGCTACACACCGTGAGATATGCACTATTTTTCTATTCGATTTTGCTGGTATTGTGGGTATCCATAAACCTGACTGGAGGCCCAATCCTCCAGTCAGGTTTATAGTTATCCACAATACCAGTTTCTCTATGGATTACAAAATGGGAGATCAAGCCTAACCATAAAGAGGGAGCATCAATAGGAACAAGCGGGACTGTTACTAAGTATAACCTCCCATTGTCCTTCTAACAAATCCATTTGTGCATAACATATTTTATATATTCTTCAAAAGGAGAATATTTTATCCTTTACCATTTATTAAATTGTTCAGTAGATATTCTTTTTTTAGTAATAAATTTTATTTTATGTGATACCCAATTGATCATTCTGTTGTGACTTTTTTTAGACAGCGCTCAACCACCATCTTTGGTTTTGTTTCTACATATAAAAGTGTGTATATTATTCAGTTTTGTATTCCACTATAGAGCACTTTAAGCCTAATTTACATTAATAAAAGAATAAAACATACATCCAGTTCCTAGATATTTTGAATTCATAGACTTTGTTTTCTCAATTTATACAGATCCAAAATGTAGCTATTTCACAACAAGAGTTTGGCTTGAGTGAAACTGAACCTGGCACCAACTTTGTGTATGCCCAGTTTGATGGTATCCTGGGTCTGGCCTATCCATCCATTGCTGAAGGAGGAGCTACCACTGTGATGCAGAACATGATTCAACAGGGCCTTCTCAATCAGCCATTGTTTGGATTCTACCTGAGTGGGTAAGATTATGAGTTTTGTTTTCTTTTTATTCAATTATTATATGTTACTTTGTTTAATTTGAATATTTCTGCTTTGCCATAATTTTGTGTTTGTGATTTTCAGTCAGGAGAGTACTCAGAATGGCGGAGAAGTGGCTTTCGGAGGAGTTGACCAAAACTACTATTCAGGACAAATCTACTGGACCCCTGTCACATCTGAAACATACTGGCAAATTGGAATCCAAGGGTAGTTCCTAAAATCATATCTCTGGTTTATTTGGATGTAATACTGTTCTTTGTTCTGTTTCCCTTTTAATATGTTATATCAACAACCCAGTGTTAGATCATACAATTTGTAGCTTTACCTCTATAGTAGAAAAAGGGATTCATTTTTCTTATTTAGTAATGAATTTGCTTATGTATTCCTTTCAGGTTCGCTATTAATGGACAAGCAACTGGATGGTGTAGTCAAGGATGCCAGGGTATTGTGGATACTGGAACTTCTCTGTTGACTGCTCCTCAACAAATCTTCTCCTCACTTATTCAGTCCATTGGTGCCCAGCAAGATCAGAATGGACAGGTACTGTATGTGCGGAGAACGCTGGAACAGCATTGCCAATCAAAGGACTTTCAGGACACCTCCTTACTCCCTCTTCTTATTTCTTTCTCAATATGGATATAAACAAGACAGTTTAAAATAAGCTTTACTTTTTTCATATATGTTTAAGCAAACATTATGAATTAGTAGCCCTTCAATCAGACCTGGCCAAAAGGTATATAGCGATCTACTGGTAGCTCAAGGGGCATTCACCAATAGATCATGATCACCAACTTTTTAAAATACATTTAGCATTACTAAGTATAAGTGAACAAAAATAGATTCCAGGTCGCACAAGTCTGGCTACCCCTGCCTTAAATTATAGTATTCATTTTTATGTAAATGTTAGGCATTGTCATTTTTATTCTACAAAATCTGCAATATCAGCTGGCAACTGTCTCCAGCATTACAACCACATTTGGTGAGGCTAGAACAGTTATCTACCAGGTCATAAGTTTGCTGGCTACACATAGAATAAAAACACACACAATTTGCTTATAGAGGGACTGATTCCAGGCTACACACAATACCAATGCTGGGCGCAGTGAAGCAGCCGCCAGACTATTAACTAACCAGCCCCGCTCCTGCCACATAACTCCCATTCTCTAGTCCCTTCACTGGCTACCTGTAAAAGGGCGAATCATTTTCAAGAGTGGCTTACTCACTTTCAAGGCCCTACATGACCAGGGCCCAAGGTACCTGCAGCAGCTTCTGATTCCTTACTGTCCTACTCGATTACTTCGATCCGTTGAAGAAGGACTACTAACAGTACCCAGAATCTCCCTGAATTCATCTGGGGGTCGAGCTTTCAACTTTGTTGCTCCAAGTTTATGCAACTCTCTTCCTTGCGAGAAGCCCCCACTGTAGAATCCTTTAAAAACAGACTAAAGACGTACCTATTTACTCAAGCATTTTACTGATATCTACCTTTAAGCTTGTTGTGTATTTTGAGCTGTAAAGACAATGGTAAAGCACTTTGAGTCCTATTGGGAGAAAAGTGCTATATAAATATCATTATTATTATAAACCTGAGCATGTATCGAAGTCATGCATACAGTACATCCCAATTGTTAATGCACACAGTCGCAAAGCATAGTGTAGTGCACATTGGGATGTCTAATCAAACACACAGATATACTGGAGCAGATGTATTAACCCTGGTAAAGTGATAAAGCAGTGACAAAGGTGATAAGGCATCTGTGTTTGAAAAAAAATTACAGTTAGGAGTTTATTGGCTGGTGCATTATTACCTTCCATTTTATCACCACTATGTCACCACTCAGGGCCGCCACTAGGAATTGTGGGTCCCGGGACTGATCTTCTGTATGCCCCCCCATCGAGTACCATTACTTACCTAGCTGCGGCGGCGCAGCATCGCCTTTGTTCCTGCACGCCTCCACTCTCTGCATGCATTTCCTCGGGAGCGCGCACTGCACAGGGCAGCCTGCAGAGTGCCCAGCCCCTCTGTGCCCTCGGTTGCACTGTGTATTGTGTGTGTCTGGCTGGGGGGCCACGTTGTTGGGGAGGCGGTATGCGTCTGCAGGGGTGGGGTGGCACCGTACTGCTGTGGACAGCGTCCCAGGCCCCTCTAGAGGCTGGGGCCTGGGACAGCTGTACCCACAGCACCCCCCCTGTTGGCGGCCCTGTCGCCACTGCATCACTTTACAACTGCCCCACTGTGTCAGAGTTACTATAGAAGTAACAGCAAAAAAGTCAGAACCATGTTGCAATGCTGGTGGGACAGATTTAATATGTGCAGAGAGATTTATAGATGGGAGGGCCTTTTCCTAGCTTCATTCTAAATGTTGCTGTACAAGCAAATGCATTCTGCAGTCCAATGCAAACTCCTAACTAAATAAATATGTAAAAGGTCACTGATGTTAATTTAATATAAACAACCTTATTTTAAAGAGGATATTCATGACATTAATAACTTTATAAATAAAAGCCCCATAATGTGGCAGAACCTGTTCTCCAACTGAATCCCACTTATTGTTCCGCTTTATCAGTCATATTTGGTTTAAAGTGACGAAGAGTAGTTTTCCTTATTGTCCTCCAATTGGATTACTGGCAGGAAGTCTGCTGTGCGTAGTCAAATATCACCCTCCTGCAATTTAAAATGTATCTCTTTTAACTCTGGTGAGCTCTTGATACTTTTATATATGGTATATACTGTATTTGTGAATGGTATTTGTATATCTATTATTTATGCCTATTTGTTATTATGGTTTTGTAGTACATTAAGGTGTAATGGAACTACTCAAGTAATGAAAGTGTACCTTAGAACATTAATTAATTGATGATATTGAATCATATTTTTTTGAAGAAATTAAGAATAGCAAATTGATCAATAAAAGAACGTTAGATATTGTGTGAGATTTAGATCTATTGATCCTTTTATTTTTCCTATGACAGTATGCCGTGAACTGTGGTAACATCCAGAGTCTTCCTACTCTTAGCTTTACCATCAGTGGAACTTCTTTTCCCCTTCCTCCATCTGCATACATTCTTCAGGTAGGTTATCTTCTTCTCTTTAGAAGACCCCTCACTTTCTCCTACAATCTGAAATGCTGAGATCTTCCATTATCTGAATTAACAAGTCCTTTATATTTGAAAATCTCTTTCATAGAATGAAAGGAAAAAAACCTTAAACCTCAATTCCTTTGACACATTTATGTTGTGTTTTCCTCATATAGCAAAATGGATACTGCACTGTTGGTATTATGCCAACTTACCTGCCCTCTCAAAGTGGACAGCCTCTCTGGATCCTGGGTGATGTCTTCCTTCGGCAGTACTATTCTGTCTACGACTTGGGAAACAACCAGGTTGGGTTTGCTGCTGCTGCATAGACCTACTGACTGACCTACTGTATCTGCCTGCTTCGTCCAGGAGAATTACCTGCGTGTCACGATCTCTAAATGGTCACATGACAAGTCTCATTTAGCAAAATCTTTGGTAAATGTTTTAGATGCTTTGCCAGTAATAAAAGTAGTGTAATCAAAACTTTATTTGTCCATTGAGTTTGTTTAAAGTTGTTTTGTTGGTATATAAATGCAAATCAATTTCTGGTTGGAAGTTTTTTCTATTACAAGAAGTTTTGGACTTCTTGTAATAGAAAGAAATGCTGGACAGTCTGTGTGTGGTTGGTGGATGGAGCGAGACATGATGTCCCAGATGTGCTCAATTGGATTCAGGTCTGGGGAACAGGCAGACCAGTCCATAGCATCAATGCCTTCGTCTTGCAGGAACTGCTGACACACTCCAGCCACATGAGGTCTAGCATTGTCTTGCATTAGGAGGAACCCAGGGCCAACCGCACCAGCATATGGCCTCACAAGGGGTCTGAGGATCTCATCTCAGTACCTAATGGCAGTCAGGCTACCTCTGGCGAGCACATGGAGGGCTATGCGGCCCCCCAAAGAAATGCCACCCCACACCATTACTGACCCACTGCCAAACCAGTCAGCTGGAGGATGTTGCAGGCAGCAGAATGTTCTCCTTGGTGTCTCCAGACTCTGTCACATGTTCAGTGTGAACCTGCTTTCATCTGTGAAGAGCACAGGGCGCAAGTGGCAAATGCCAAACATCCTGCATGGTGTTGGGATGTAAGCACAATCCCCACCTGTGGACGTTGGGCCCTCATGGAGTCTGTTTCTGACCGTATGAGTTGACACATGCACATTTGTGGCCTGCTGGAGGTCATTTTGCAGGGCTCTGGTAGTGCTCACCCTGTTCCTCCTTGCACAAAGGCAGTGGTAGCGTTCCTGCTGCTCGGTTGTTGCCCTCCTACGGCCTCCTCAAAGTCTCCTGATGTACTGGCCTGTCTTCTGGTAGCGCCTCCATTCTCTGGACACTACGCTGACAGACACAGCAAACCTTCTTGCCACATTTCGCATTGATGTGCCATCCTGGATGAGCTGCACTACCTGAGCCACTTGTGTGGGTTGTAGACTCTGTCTCATGCTACCACTAGAGTGAAAGCACCGCCAGCTTTCAAAAGTGACCAAAACATCAGCCAGAAAACATAGGAGCTGAGAAGTGGTCTGTGGTCACCACCTGCAGAACAACTCTTTTATTGGGGGTGTCTTGCTAATTGCCTATAATTTCCACCTGCACAACAGCATGCAAAACGGGCGTTCGGACCAGCACTCTCCTCAAAATCAATCAAACAGGACTGCGTGCCTTTGCCAGGTTACATACAAGTCAGGGTTTCTCTTCCCAAAGGAAATGGAAATGGCACGTCACTGCAGCAGAAGTGAAAAAGTCTTTATTAGAGACTCAACGGGGCATTTCGGGGCATCGGCCCCTTTATCAAAAGGCAAACAAGACAAGTACAGGCAGCTTGCTGCCTGTACTTGTCTTGTTTGCCTCTTGATAAAGAGGCCGATGGCATGGCACATGGCATTTGCCTCTTGATAAAGGGGTCGATGGCATGGCAGGACATGGTAGGGAGACACTAAGTGGGTGAGGGGAGACTGCTCCCCCTTTTTTATATATATATATATACTTTTCAAATGGTCCGGCACTCCTTGAGCTGCTTAATATACCTTGCTTGCGGTGCCCTCAGTTTGCCTGTAACACAGGCTGGATATGGGGTGGTCACACAGCGGCACTCAGAAGTCTTGCAAAGGTGAATAAAAATCCTTTATTGTGCCCAACGGCGTTTCGGGGATCTCTCCCCCGTCTTCAGGGGCTTAGTGGCTTAAAAACAATGTTCACATACACAGTATATATAGCATGAACAATGGACATGTAATTAAAACAATTGATCTCACCTGTCCGGCGTCGCCGCCCGCTCCGGAAGTCTCCCATGTGGGTGTCTCCGTCAGTGATGCTGGACGGCGGCGCCGGGCTGTGACATCATCACACAACAAAGCCTGGTTGCCGAGCAACCCACTGCAGCCGGCTAGTAAGAAAAACAATATCACAGAATTAGCGCGTATAACACTAAAGCTGACATAAGCCTGGTTGTGGAAAGTATAAAAAATACACACAATAAAAACATATTTAAAAACACTCGTTGCTACCATAAAGCGGAATCCCAATATACTAGTCTGATGTGTAATAATTATACCGCTAATTTATACAGAAATCCTGCTAACCTGCATTGTCTAATGCTTAAGGTGCCAGGAGAGCGTATATCTGACTGCACATGGGGCACTACTGGAAAGCAGAAATACATGACAATATGCACAACTATATATTCCTACAAAAAGCATTGTAAGCCCAAGGCTTCATTTAACCCCTTGGGTGCCAGGGTGTTCAATGTAAAAATCCATCTGCATTCCCTCTGTAACAGAATTTTATCCCTGTTACCACCTCTCTGGGCTAATGGTACATGATCGATGATTATGGTCCTGATACTGGGTACTGTATGTTTGTTTTGTGCCCAGTGTCTGGCTACGGGTTGATCACTGTGTCCGCTGGCGAGTGCCTGTTTTATTGCACTCCGGTGTTGTGCCATGCGTTCACGAAACTGTCTCTGTGTCTTGCCCACATAGGACAAGCCACACGGACATGTTAACATGTAAATAACATAGGTGATAGTACATGTCACCGAGTGTAGAATTTTAATCCGTTTGCCAGTTGAGGGGTGATTGAAGGTTTTGCTGGGAGTTAGAGTATTGCAGGTAGTACACCCTAGACATCTATGACAACCTATTTTCTGGGTTAGGAAATGGGTATGCTGTTTCTTTAATAATGGGGTTATGTCTAATTTCACCACTTGTTCCCTTATATTTCTTCCCCTGGTGTAGCTGGGTAGCAGTTTGTTATTTTGTAATAAGGGCAGGTCTTGATCCTGACTAATCATCGGCCACCATCGTTTGGCTTTCTTGATGGTAGGTGCCGTGTCTGTGGTAAATTTATTGACCCATGGAATTACTTTACCCATATTTTTGGTGGGTCTGGCTTCCATTGTTTTTTGTCTTGGTATGGCTAGTACTTTCCTTTTTAAGTGACCCAATTCTTCCCTGTCATAGCCTCTCTCTACAAACTTATTAACCATCTGCTCTAACGCTATCTCCGTCTGGACTGAATCAGATGTTATGCGTCGGACTCTGAGCAGCTGAGAATATGGGAGTCCTTTTTTGAGAGAGGGGGGATGGAAACTATTAGATTTTAAAATAGTATTCCTATCTGTGGGTTTCACAAAAATGGAAGTGGATATAATGCCATTAGTTTTGCTGATGTCAATATCCAAGAAATGGATATTGTTATCACTAACATCATAGGTCAATTTAACCACACTGTCTGTGCGGTTGTGTGCATCCAATAGGGAACATAACTCCTCTTTAGCACCTTCCCAGAAAATAATAAGATCATCGATAAATCGAAGATATAATCAAACCTCTGGTATTAAGGTACCTCCAATGTAGAACATATCTTGCTCTACTGCATACATGAATGCGTTAGCGTACGATGGGGCCACCGAGGACCCCATCGCACATCCCGCTATTTGCAGGTAGTACCTGCCATTGTAGGTGAAATAGTTATGCATCAAAACCATCATTAGCAGCTCTAAAAACAACTGTATAGGAGGTCCCACATAATTTGCATTATCGGTAACAAGTCGGCGGACTGCCTCCACACCTGCCCCATGAGGAATGCAGGTGTAGAGGCTTGTCACGTCGGCTGTGCACATGAGAGTCTGTGTCGGCAATTGGCCCAACTCTTCAAGTGCATATAGGACTGCTGTAGTGTCCTTAATATAAGAAGGTATTCTCTGTATGCATGGATTCAGGATAGCGTCCAGGTAGACAGCCACTGGTTGGTATAGGGAGCCTACTGCCGACACTATAGGTCTACCCGGAGGTCTAATTAATGTCTTATGGACCTTGGGGACCGTATAGAACAATGGGACACGTGGATGTTCCACCTTCAAAGCTGAGCATAACTCACTTGTAATGTGTCCTGCTTGTCTGGCAGTGTCCAATGTCGCTTCCAAATCCTTCTTATAGATGTTGGTGGGATCCTTAGGGAGGGGGCGGTAGGTAGTTGGGTCAGCGAGCTGTCTAGTGCATTCTTGATGGTAGTCCGCAATGTCCTGCACTACAACTGACCCTCCTTTGTCTGCCCCTCGAATTACTATATCTGTCCTTTCGGACAGAGACTTGAGTGCCAGTTTTTCGCTTTTATCCAAATATATATAATGTAATTCTTTTGTGCAGAGAATACACCTCATGGCAAGAGAGGAATTACAGTTTGTAGTTGGTGTGACAATACCATGGGAAGGGGCTGCTTTTGTGTCCAAATATAGTGGTGTCCCTCTCCACATTAGCTGAATTGTTTGCCCCTGGATTTTGGGATTAGACTGCGCATGTGCAGTCTAATGCCGGGCAGTGTCTGAGTACTCGCTCAGACACTACCCGACTGTTCCCGATGCCTGGCCTGTGGCTCTGCGCAGCATGAAAGTCAGAGGTCACGCTGCGCAGGCTGAATAGCAGCACTACCGAAGGCCGAACAGCCACTCTGCATCGCTCCCCGGCCTGGCTCCCAGCTAGCTCCCCGGTGCCCGGCCGTACCTCCAACAGCACAGCTCTCCGGCCCGACTCTAAGCCGCCTGCCCTCACAGCTCCCGACTGCTCACCTTTACTCTGAGAAGCATAAAGATGCTCTCGATAACTCAGTGCTCCCTACAATGTGGCAGTTATGTGGCAACAACAAATGTATTTATCAGGACAACAAACCATAGTCTGCTACAGTCATATTTTAGACATAAGCTGAAAATAAGCTGCAAGTGACCCAGAAGCATCTTCAGGCAGCCAATCCATACTCAAATGGCATACACACACACACACACACACACACACACACACACACACACACACACACACACACACAACACACACTAGAGAGAGAGAGCAATGGAGAGATAAACCCACACCACACTACTGTATATAGCACTATGTCCACCACAGAAATCGGAGATGATGTGGGACAGTTAGTGCTGTAAAAACAGGAGACGTTTTTACAGAGGAGCAGCGTTCAGCCTTCCAGGGAGTCTGTCAGCGGTGAAGATGGCTGCCAGCGTCTGGGATAGGAGCTGGAATCGCTAATCAGCAGCAAATAGGCGCACAGAAGTGAGGTGAACTGGCGCCCAAAGCTGGGGGGAGGGGCCGCAAGCTAGTGCCGCCTCCCCCTATGTTGCATTTCACCCACCGGTAAAATGAAGCCCAATTTAAAAATGAAGGGCAGCTTTTCTCTCAGAAAGGTTGGCTCCTGCCTGCGCTCCCTATCCCTGGTGGGCTAGTGGAGTCCTTGCTGTGGGGGGCAGTGTCCATGCGATCTGCTACCAAAGTGTCACAGACAGAACAGCGATTTATGCTCTCTCAGAGTCCAGGTCCAGGAAGATTTGTCAGTGAGTGTGCTGGGCCCCTCCCCAGGGGCGACAGGAGATAATGGATGCCGTCGGGTTTGTCAGAGTGGTGGCGCTGCAGCAGCTGTGCTGCCAGTGCTGACCGCTCTGTAAAATATAAGAGAAAATAAAAATAAAAGTTAGGGATTGCTATTAAGCAATCCCAGGAGAAAAATATTGGTGCACCAACAAAAAACTGACTAGCCTAGAATGAAGGGGAAGTTCTGAAAGCTTTGGAGAAGTTGGTGCCCAGTCCTCTGGATCTGCCTACAACCCTGTGGGACCCAGGAACCCTGAAGACTGAAGAAGAAAGAGCAGGGTGGCTGGCATAGGCAGGAAAAGGGCTGGGAGGCTGATATAGGCAGGAAAAGGGCAGGGAAGCTGGCATAGGCAGCAAGGACAGAGAGGTTGGCAAAGACAGGGAAAGGGCAGGGAGGCTGGAATATGCAAGGAAAGGGCAGGGAGGGTGGAATACACAGGAAAAGGGTAGAGAGGCTGGCATAGGCTGGTAAAGGGCAGAGAGGCTGGCATAGGCAGGTAAAGGGCAGAGAGGCTGGCATAGGCAGGAAAAGGGTAGAGAGGCTGGCATAGGCAAGAAAAGGGTAGAGAGGCTGGCATAGGCAAGAAAAGGTTAGAGAGGCTGGCATAGGCAGGAAAAGAGCAGAGAGGTCAGGTAAAGTTAGCAGGGCTACCATAGCAGGAAAAATGCAGAGGGTTTCACATAGGCTGGAAAGGGGCAAAGGAGCTGGCAAAAAACTGAGAGAATAGCTGCAGATATACTTACCTTGCCTTGTTCCAAGTGCCTTTAGTTGCTGCAGCTTGCAGGCCATTGGATTAGAAATGAAGGGAGTCATGCAGACCAGACTCCTGCTGGAGCTCCGGCGCGGATCACTTCACTTTCAACTAAAAGAACAAAAAAAAAACCCTTAAAGAATATAGGGACATGGCTACATGGGAAAGGGGCGTAGACACCAAACAGTACCAGTGCAAATTACAACGCACAGTATTATATGTTATTCACATTACACCACACAGTGTTGTCTGTTATTCACATTACATCACACAGTAATAGCTGTTATATGTTACACCAGGGTCTCACTAACTTTTTTCAGTTGAAGGCACTCTGGGTCTCCATGATTTTTTCAAGACAGCCTTAAGCCAAAATAATTACCAAGCGATTCCTAGTTGGGTTAAAATGAAGGGCCTAAATGGTGTCATCCTTCACAAAAATAGGATAGAGATTTTTTTTTTTACCCATTTCCCCTCAATCTCCCTCTTATTAGCACATCTGTCTCTCTCCAATTGCCCCGTTCTATGTCTGCCATTGCAGCACCCTCCATGTGTCCCATCTCCATTTTTAGCCCCCTCCATATGTCTAAAATCTCTGTATGCAGTCCCTTCCTTTATAGGGAACAAAGCGGCCGCCATTTCTATAGAAGGGATGCAGGGTTTCGGGTGACGGCAGTCAGAGTATCAAAGCCAGAATCCTGACTCGTGACCAGAATACCGGTGTTGGAATCCCGAAAATCATACGCTCGCTACATTCAAGTGTAACATCCAATTTAATGTCAGAGGAGAACCATGTAGCCCATCTACTGTAGTTTGTGCTTTAACGATGCCCAACTCAGAAACACTGCAATCGTAAACATCACACCACCTCTAAGGCGATGGCCAATCCTTTATTACAGAAACCCATGGCAATCATGGTGCATGGCTCTAGTAAAAGCAATGCACAGTACACAAATTCCTCATGCCACCCACCAAACATGTCAGAGGACTGTATGATATTCAACAGTGAATGGTAAGTATAGTCAGTGAGTCACCTCCTGCATGTGCTAATGAAACAATAATATCACATAATGCTAAATAAAAGAGGGAAACTAAGGACACATGGTTTAGGCCCATTTAGTTACTATGAACAGAACCACGCTGCTGTAGACAGAGTAAAGGTGCATACACACTGGGCGATTCGCAGCCCTGCCAATATAGTTAACTATGCTGCCAGGTGAACAATGTAGTGCATACACACTGAACATACCTCCCAACTGTCACGATTTTAGAGGGACAGTCCCGATTTTCGGGTCCTGTCCCGCTGTCCCACCCGCGGCAGGCATTGTCCCGCTGCGGGGGGGTGGCAGTTGGGAGACCCCCAAAACTAGTAGAATAGACGCTGTGCGCATGCGCACAGCGTCTATTCTCGTATGAAAATGAGGTCGCGGCTAATTAGCATAAGCCGCACCCTCATTTGCATACGCCCCGCCCCTTTTTGGAGGCTCGCGCGAGTGTCCCTATTTCATCCGGACACAAGTTGGGAGGTATGCACTGAAGGATATAAGGATATCATTAATGTTATCCTTCAGGGATGTCACTATATCCCCCAGCTGAAAATGCAGTCATTTAACGATATGTCAAAATGAGCTGCATGCACAGCAGACGGTGGGGTGTATGGGGGTTGTTAATGTCCCCTGGTAGTACGCATCATTGGTTGATCATACCATGCACACTGATATTTTAAATGATATCGCTCCGAAGGGCCAAAATGAGAGTTATTATTTATTTTAAATCACTGAGTGGAGCAGTATAAGGAGGAGAAGTTACAGAATAGTATCGTTGGTTAACTTACATATAACACATACATAAGATATAAATACAGTATATAGCAGCCGGGACAGTGGCACAACACTGAAAGAGATAGACATCCTGGTCATGGGGCTAATACTGGAACCTAACATAAAGGCCCCTTCATAGGGTGATTTACAAGCAATTTGGGCAAATTACATACAATTTCAGCAATAAATTGCATGTACAGTGCCCAGATTACATGTATATGACAAGAGGTGCGATGCAATGCGTGTTCCCGTGCATTGCATCGCACCTCCTAGGTTGCACCTGCTACTCATTGCATGTAAATCGCCCTAAGAAGTATAAGTATTTAAGAATACGACTGGTGTAGTCGTATTCTTAATATGAATGAATACGACTGGTGTAGTCGTATTTTCATTTGTATTGCGTAGGATAATTTACTAATCTCTTGTATTTGACTGATTCGTATTATCCGATGGCGTACTGATTAGTATTTTTGACGATTTGAATTCATATTTTAAATCCATATTCGTATTTTAAAATACTAATTCGTATTGGCAGTCTGCACGGATCAGTCAGATCCGTGCAGGCTTCAGTGTGTAAAAAAAAGAAATATATATATTTTTTAAATGACGTGGGGTCCCGCTACACGGCTAGAACCAGCACCAGGCTCAAAGAGCTGGGGCTGGTTTTAAAAAAACAGGGAAAATTTTGAGTAGGGCTCCGCTGATTTTTTAAAACCAACCCCAGGCTCCAGGGCTGGGTCTGGTTCCCAAAATACAGTGGACAAATTGAATAGGGGTCCGCCATATTTTAAGAACCAGTCCCAGGCCCAACCAGCCAGCAGGGTAATGCCACAGACGGGGGGAGACTTTTTATACAAGTCCCCCCAGCCAAAGCATTCATCCCTACCGACCAGTCAGCCTGGGCAAAGGTCCTGGGGGGAGTGGGTACCCCCCCCCCCTTAACGAAGGGGTACCCCCCTCCAGAACTTACCTGCCCAGGCTGAAGCCTGGTGGGGTCCCCGGTACCCCTGGGGTGTGAGTACCGGGCTGATTAAAGTGTAAAAATAGAGAAAACCTTTGGATTTTGCTGTGGAACTATGAGTCCCAGCAAGCATGGAACGCATACTGAGACTTGGAGCACCACAAGTCCCAGCAAGTGGCCCATTGTTCGACAGCAAAACCAATAGTTAAATAAAAGCACACTGACACATGAAAAATAAAGCTTTATTACATACAGTACATAGCCCACACATACTGATACTTACCTATCTTGAGCCCATACGTAGGTTCCTGTCCATGGCTCCGTGGTCCTGGGATCCGTGGTCCTGGGGTCCGGTGTCCAGTGTCCGAAGAAATCCATAGGGGTACCTGTGGAAGCAAATTATAATTACAAGTCTCCTCCGGCGTAGATCAGGTCCTCTTTGTTCCAATGGCCTTATTCAGATTGTCGCTCGCATGCACAATCGCAAGCAGCCTTACAAGATTAATACACACACACTCATACGGCATAATCACGCCTATTGTGGTAGCAAAATCATTCGCTCGCAAATACAACAAAAGGGGAGTGGACTGACAGTGCACGCACACTAACCGGTTCGCACGCACATCCGTACACAAATGTGTTTGCCGTGGGTATGCATTGAGTTGTTGTTGTGTGTTAATTGCCTAACAAATTGAAGGATGGGTGTAGATGGTGTGCAGGTGAGAATGATTTAGCCATTTAGTGCATGTTGATTGGGGTTGGGAATGTTGAGCCAGGAAAAGGATGGGCTGCGATACCTAAAACCTGCTTTTTCCTTGCGAATGTTTTTAAGGCTGAGGCATACAAGCGCTCTTGCACACATGCGAAGCCAAACCCCAGCACTTGTAAGTAACGCCCATGTGTACGCCCAGTTTTGCTCATTATTCTGGACGCGCCCATACAAACGCCCACATCACTCCTACTTTCCATACAATCGGTCGCAAGGCTAAAGCTGCTCGGTAGGGTGCTTGCAAATAAATGCAGGGTTTAGTGAGAGATCAATTAGTTAGTGCAGAGATAGTTAACACTCCTTTCACATAGATGTATTTCTTTTTCCGGCTTCCTTGCATCAAGGTTTATGGGTGCACAGGTGGCCACCTGAATAGTAAGGAGGGTATAGTTTCCTGACCTCATGCAAAGTCACAGTCCCACCTTGGTGTAATGAAAAACCAAGTATATTAACGTCCACAGATGGGGGATAGAAAAGCTGGTACCAGAGCCAAAAAGTCTTGCCTAAAGCATTTCCCCGCCTCAGTAAATCGGCAGCTTCCTCATTCTATGAGGAAGCCGGCAATTTACTGGGACGGGGAAACGCATTAGAGATACTAACTAAATTTCAGATGTGCTTCAGATTTCAACTAATATGGACTAACTAACACCTCATTAGCTCAATGCATGTATCAAACTAATCTTGCTAGAGAGCATATTTTACCGGTTTATATGATTTTTGTATATTTTTTTGGTATATTTTATATTATTTATTGTTTGTTTGTTTTATCCATTTTTTTAAGTTAAGATTAAAATATATAGGGTGCTTCCCCTATATTTTTAAAGATTTTTTTTCCTTCTTTTACTGAAGGGTGCTCTTATGCCATATAAGTCCAGAGGTGCTGATAAGTGTGCAGTATCAGTTCAGGGGTGCTGCTAAGTGTGCAGTATCCAGAGCCAGCCCCAGTCATATGGCATCTTAGGCAAATGTCTAGGGCAGTGGTCAGGGAACTCGGCCCTCATTACCCCACACAGTGCATGTTTTGCTGGTAACCCAGCAGGTGCACAGGTGTACTAATTACTCACAGACACATTTTATAAGGTCCGCAGGTGGAGTTAATTATTTCACTGTGTGAGGAGACCTGCAAAACATGCACTGTGTGGGGTAATGAGGACCGAGTTCCCTGACCACTGGTCTAGGGGCACTTCAAGCCTAGTCTAGAACTGGCATGGTTTGGGGGAGGGGGGGCATCACTAGCCACTGAATATTTCCAGCATGGGCTCCTGAAGCACCACCTACCTGATGGCTGTGTTAAGCCCTGCCTCATTGGCATTAATCCCCACCTCATCAGCTCTAAGCTCTGCCCCCTTCCCACCCGACCTGAAGAAGCCCATTGGAAATATGAAAGCCCGCCCCCATGAGCATTGAGCTAATGATAATCTTGCCTGTGCTTCATGCCTGAAAGTACTGATGGTAAGTCACAGTGCTGGCTACTGTTGATCACACACGTATAGATATGTGTATATGATGAGTATGTGGAGGAAGATGGTCACTGAGTGTAAGTATTGGAGAGCTGTGAGTGAATCTGAAGGGAAGAGGGCCCAGGAACATCTCTAGTGCGAATGCAAAAGTCACTCGGAAACAGTCAAGGTACTTGTGTATTTTGGCAGCGCCCGATTTCAGCATCGTTCGATGAACGTATCGCATCGCATGCCATGTACCCGATGGCATGCGATGCGATGCGACGCGATTTTGACCCCCTATGCAATGAAAAATCGTATAAGCACCCTAAAGGGTGCTTTTGAGCACCCTAATGGGTGCTTACAATGTTAAATACACCCCCACACCACCCCCCCACTATAAACGTGAACCCGAAGCGTGGCGAGCGCAGCGGTACGCGTCCTCCTTTTCATACCCCCACTATCCACGTCGGCGTGGAGTTGAGAATAGATTAGTGCCACCGAGCCCGAAGCGTGGCGAGGGGACGCGGATACCTTCACAGGTAAACGCGTCCCTTCGCGGGCTTCACAGGTATCCGCGTCCCCTCGCGGGGCTCGCTGCGCTCGCCATGCTACGGGCTCGCTGCGCTCGCCACACTAATCTATTCTCAACTCCACGCCGACGTGGATAGTGGGGGTATGAAAAGGTCGTAGAACGCGTACCGCCGCCGCTCGCCATGCTTCGGGTTCACATTTATAGTGGGGGGGTGGCGTGGGGGTGCATTTAACATTGTAAGCACCCATTAGGGTGCTTAACATTGTATAAGCACCCATTAGGGTGCTTATACAATGTTTAATCGCAACGCATCGCATCGTATGGCATTGTATGCCATGTACAATGGCATACAATTTGAAAATTGTATACCATCGCACACTAACCAACGAAATCGCGTCGCATCGCATACCATCGCATGCGTTATGGTATGCGATGCGATGGGCGCCGCCAAAATACACAAGTACCACAGTCAAAGAGGCCATTTTGTGTTTGCAGTTCAGAAATGCTGCCACGGCAGTTTGGAGTTACGTCTGCTACTCACTGCACTTATCAGAGCAGTGGGAAATAGAAACTATGCGCTTGGCCACAGCATCTGTTCACTGAAGAAAGTTGCTCCAGCCCAAGGTGGCAAAATGGGGCTGGAGTGACACGATCATAGGCCATGTCCCCTGGCTGTGAGATCACCATTCCTTATTTCGGGTGTGATCCTATGGTGCGTGCATTTGTCCAGAGGGCCAACTCATCAGATAAATGGCATGTACAGTGCCCAGATTACATGTATATCATGACAAGAGGTGCGTTGCAATGTGTGTTCCTGTGCATTGCATCGCACCTCCTAGGTAGCACCTGCTACTCATTGCATGTAAATATCCCTAAGAAGTATAAGTATTTAAGAATACGAAAAATCGTATATTCGTATTCTTAATATGAATGAATATGAAAACTCATTACATCACCACTTCACTCCATCAGTCATGTCAGGAGCCCTGCCAGGCACGCCCTCCATTTGTGTCAAGCATAGAATTTGTTCTGTTTGTCCCACGATAAGAAATAGAGGAGATGCCTAGTCTATTTGAGATACTTATATGCCCACCAAAATGGCGCTGCCCATATATTTATATGGACTACAGGAAAATGGCTGCCACTGCTTTCTTTTGTTTTCTTTTTTTTAAATCTAAACTGAAATTTGGAATGGGGGAAATTATTCAGACCCTTTCTTTATAATCCCGCAAATCGTGGGAATATGCCACGAGGAGGCGGGTCCTATTGCCATGAGGAGGCGGGGCTTTGACCACAGGCATCCTGATGGAAGGAAGCAGTACCAGAAAAAAATGTTCCATCAGGGGGTTTCTGGATACTCATAAACAACCCCTGCATGTGCTACTGTCCCTGGTGATTACACTGCCAACTCCTTGTAATCTGGATCTGGACCAGCGATCTGGATGAGGGGCTACCTGGCAGCAGTGTATGTGCCCCGCTCGGCACCCACAGTCACAGCTGAGCCGCCTGCCTCCCAGTGTCACCCGTTTACCAGCAGCAGCAGGTACTGTGCCTGTCCTCTCCCTCCTCCCTCTGTGCCCGGGTAATGCCACCAGCAGCAGCAGAGTTAGTGGGGAACGAGCTCCCACCCCCATAATGCCCAGTGTGACTCTGTGCCCTTGTGTTATACTGTGCCCCCCTGTGTTACCATGTGCCCCAGTATTACTCTGGGCACCCCTGTATTACTCTGTGCCCCCTGTGTGACTCTGTGCCCTTGTGCCCTTGTGTAACTTTGTGCCCCTGTGTTATACTGTGCCTACCTGAGCTATGTGTTACTCTGCGCTCTTCTGTGCCATGTGCTCCCCTATGCCCACCTTTGCTATGTGTTACTTTGTGCCCACTGTTATGTAGTATGTCATGGGCATAAGGGTGTGTTATATAGTATGTAATGGGCATTACGGTTTGTTATATAGTATGCAATGGGCATCATGTGTGGCCTTATTTGTAATGGCATTACGGCATGTGGCTTTATGTGTAATTGGTAGAGATGTGCGGCGGCCACTTTTTCGGGTTTTGGTTTTGGTTTTGGATCTGGATCTCCCTTTGTGTTTTGGATCTGGATTGGTTTTGGCAAAACCACCCTTGTGGGTTTTGGTTTTGGATCTAGATTTTTATGAAAAAATGCTAAAAATGGCTAAAATAACAGAATTTGGGCCTGTTTTTGCCCCTAAAGTATTATTAACCTCAATAACATTAGTTTCCACTCATTTCTAGTCAATTTTGATCACTTCACAGCTTACAAAATTGTTTTAATTTACTGTAGTTGGGCCAAAAGGGTATACCGAGGTAGCTGGATAACTAAGCTAAGCGACAGCAGTCGGCATCACATACATGTGGACCTTACACTTCCAACCTGGCAGAGCGGCACTGCAGGGGCAGACAGGGTGGCAGTTTAATAAACTATCCCAAAAAAAGAGAAATGCTCCAAACAGGAAATACAAAGAGGTATCGGCCTTGTCATGACTGGTGGTAGCAGCTTCAGCACTCCCACTATTTCCTCCTCCATCATCCTCCAAAAATGTGTTTTTATTTTATTTATTACTTTTATTTATTTTTCTTACTTTACACTGGACACAGCCTGTCACACTGGACACAGCCCCTTGGACACTGGACATAGCCCCTGGACACAGCCCCTGGACACTGCCCCATACCTCCCAACAGTCCCGATTACAGCGGGACAGTCCCGATTATCAGGGCCTGTCCCGCTGTCCCTCCCGCGGCCGGCAGTGTCCCGCGGTGAGGAGGGGCTGTTGGGAGTCCCCCCTGTCTGCTGCTAAGCAGCGGGGAATAAACGCTGTGCGCATGCGCACAGCGTCTATTCCCACAGCCAGGGGGCTGGGGGCATGGCTAGAGGCTCACAGAGCCTCTGGGTCATGCCCCCATAGCGGCAAAATGGGGGCGTGGCCTCGCGGGAGAGACGTGAGTATAGACCACGCCCCCTGAATTAGGCCACACCCCCATAATTTTCAGCAGGCCTGCGGCGCGCAGCAGCTACGTCCCGCCTCTGGGACGTCAGAAGTTGGGAGGTATGCTGCCCCTGGACACTGGACACAGCCTTTCACCCTGGACACAGCCCCTGGACAATGGACACAGCCTCTGGACACAGCTCCTGTACACTGGACACAGCCGTCACACTGGACACAGCCCCTGGACAATGGACACAGCCGTCACACTGGACATAGCCTCTGGACACCGCCCCTGGACACAGCTCCTGTACACTGGACAATGGATATATGTCACGCTGGACAATGGATATATGTCACGCTGGACACTGGAGATATGCCGTCACACAATGGTTAGATGTCACACTGGCCACTGGATATATGTCGTCACACTGGACACAGGATATATGTCGTCACACTGGACACAGGATATATGTCGTCACACTGGACACTGGATATATGTCGTCACAGTGGACACAGGATATATGTCGTCACACTGGACACAGGATATATGTCGTCACACTGGACACTGGATATATGTCGTCACACTGGACACTGGATATATGTCGTCACACTGGACACTGGATATATGTCGTCACACTGGACAATGGATATATGTCACGCTGGACACAGGATATATGTTGTGACTTGTGACACTGGACACAGGATATATTGTCGTCACACTGGCCACTGGATATATGTCGTCACACTGGACACAGGATATATGTAGTCACACTGGACACTGGATATATGTCGTCACACTGGACGCTGGATATATGTCGTCACACTGGACAATGGATATATGTCACGATGGACACAGGATATATGCCGGCACACATTACATGTCACACTGGACACAGGATATTTGTTGTGACTTGTGACACTGGACACAGGATATATTGTAGTCACACTGGCCACTGGATATATGTTGTCACACTGGACACAGGATATATATCGTCACACTGGACACAGGATATATGTCGTCACACTGGACACAGGATATATGTCGTCACACTGGACACTGGATATATGTCGTCCCACTGGACACTGGATATATGTCGTCCCACTGGACACAGAATATATGTCATCACACTGGACACAAAATATATGTTGTCACACTGGACACTGGATATATGTCGTCACACTGGACACTGGATATATGTCGTCACACTTGACAATGGATATATGTCACGCTGGACACAGGATATATGCGGGCACACATTACATGTCACACTGGACACAGGATATATGTTGTGACTTGTGACACTGGACACAGGATATATTGTCGTCACACTGGACACTGGATAGATGTCGTCACACTGGACACTGGATATATGTCGTCACACTGGACACTGGATATATGTCGTCACACTGGACAATGGATATATGTCACGCTGGACACTGGATATATGTTGTGACTTGTGACACTGGACACAGGATATATTGTCGTCACACTGGCCACTGGATATATGTCGTCACACTGGACACAGGATATATGTCGTCACACTGGACACAGGATACATGTCTTCACACTGGACACTGGATTTATGTCGTCACACTGGACACTGGATATATGTTGTCACACTGGACACAGGATATATGTCGTCACACTGGACACTGGATATATGTCGTCCCACTGGACACTGGATATATGTCGTCCCACTGGACACAGAATATATGTCATCACACTGGACACAAAATATATGTTGTCACACTGGACACTGGATATATGTCGTCACACTGGACACTGGATATATTTCGTCACACTTGACAATGGATATATGTCACGCTGGACACAGGATATATGCCGGCACACATTACATGTCACACTGGACACAGGATATATGTTGTGACTTGTGACACTGGACACAGGATATATTGTCGTCACACTGGACACTGGATAGATGTCGTCACACTGGACACAGGATATATGTCGTCACACTGGACACAGGATATGTCGTCACACAGGACACAGGATATATGTCGTGAGTGACTCGTGACACTGGACAATGGATAAGATATAGGCCGTCACACTGGACACAGCCCCTTGTATTACTGCAGCCCCTGTACACAGTGTAGTACTACTCAGCAGCACTGCAGCCCCTGCGTGTGAGCACTGCAGCACTGAGTTAGTTAGTTAAATCACAAAAAACACAGGGTTCAGGGCTAAATAAATCACAACACAGGGCTTAGGGCTAAATAAATCACAACAGGGCACGGGCCACAGGACAGCCCCTGGACAGTGGACACTGCAGCCCCTGTGTGTGAGCACTGCAGCACCTAGTTAGTTAAATCACACTACAGGGCTCAGGCCTATAAACAGTCACTGACTCTCAATACAAGTCTACAACACAGGGCAGTGAGGGCACAGGGCAGGTCACGGAGCACAGCACAGCACGGAGCACATGGCACGGAGCACAGCACAGGGCAGTGAGGGCACAGGGCAGGTCACGGAGCACAGTACAGCACGGAGCACATGGCACAGAGCACAGCACAGGGCACACGGAGCTTCCCAACCACCCTCTTCCCTCTCCAAGATTGGAGTGAAGATGGCGGGGCGCGCGTGCGTCTTTTATAAGATCCCGCTCCCGCGAGAATCCGACAGCGCGATGATGACGTTCAGGCTCGTTATTGGTCCGAAATTCAGGCGGGAACTCTCGAGCCGACTCGGATCTGACCCGAATCCCCGATATTCTAATCTGTCGGATCTTGGGGATCCGGACCCGCTCATCTCTAGTAATTGGTATTACAAAGTTTGGTAAAATGTGCAATGGGCATTACGGTGTGTGGTATAATGTTGGGCCGCGCCCACTTTTCACTGCGCAGGAGCCTCACCTACTACAAATTGGGGGGGCGCGGAACATGCCCTTGCTCCGGGCGCCATGGCACCTAGTTACACCACTGGCGGCTAATGATGCAAAGCATGGTGGAAGAACCATTTTACAGTGGTGGTTCATGGGGCACCCGACAAATGATGCTGCTGTCTCTGCTCTTGCACAGCTGAGCTGAGCCAACGGCGTTAGCGCCAGATCGGTTGCAGTCTGAGGCTTGGCGGCGATAAGGCTACTCCTTAATATAAGGACATGCATACCACTCACTTCCACTCCACTCGTAAGTACAGTGGATATTTCAAACTGAGAGAAGGGGTACTCATAAATGAAAAGCCTAATCAAGGGGTACGGGTGAGAAAAAAGGTTGGGAACCACTGGCCTAAACTGATTATTATCAAGGATAAAGTTTGTATGAGTGCTGTATTCATTGGAGAAGTATAATAAAAACGACTTACTAGATTGTAAGCTCCTCAGAGCAGGGCTCTCTTCCCTCTTGTTGTCAAAGCCCTCTTCTCTTCACATTTCACTCACAGCTCTCCTATACTCAAACACTCAGTAACCATCTTTGTCCGCATACTCATCTCCATCATTGGCCACGAGCCTCTAGTAATTGAGTCCTCACTACTTATATATAAGCTGTAATGTGTATTGAACTGTGACGCTCTTTACCTGTACTCCTATTTTTGTTATTTATTCAACGTAATGCTGTTTTGTCTCCCTGTACTGTTCCTTTGTATGGTGCTGCGAAACACTTGTGGCACCTTATAAATACAATTATAATAATAATAATAATAATAATAATATTATATATATATATATATATATTATATACATACAGTACCAGTACCCTGCTACATTATTATAGTAGCAAAATCCTGATCCCACTGGTGAATGCCTGAGGAATGATGAGCCCAGTTTAGTGCAATTTTTATTGATAAGCGTTGGGACTCCAAAATGACTAAACCATGAGTATTAGAATTTTTCCATGGCACGTAAAACAAGACATTTTTTCCTCAGCACACTGAGCAATGCTAGTAACCAATCTAGAACACTACATGATAATAGAATTCAGAGATATTGGTTACATACACCTGCGCAGGTATATGTAACCAATATCTCTGAATTCTATTATCATGTAGTGTTCTAGATTGGTTACTAGCATTGCTCAGTGTGCTGAGGAAAAAATGTCTTGTTTTACTTACCCAGTATTTAACCCCTCCCTCATGCACCTGGGAAATGCTACTGAACTAATTGAGCATCTACCACTATCTGTATGTTTTTCCATGGCACCCCTAGCCCCCCCCCCTTCCCCCCAAAATAAATAAATAAATAAATAAATAAATATATATATATATATATATATATATATATATATATATATATATATATATTAAAAAAATGAAGTAGATTGTGTTTATATGTGCTTCTTAGGTTCAGATATGTGTTAAAGGGCAGGGTTTGCTTCTGTTTGTACATATATGTTATGATTGGCAGCCACCAGCACTGGTTTTGTCCATAAATAATTGATAATAAATTATTTGAATTGGTCCTGGACCACCAACCCGGGGCACCCCTGCAAGTGTCCCAATGCACCCCAGGGAGCCACAGCACACAGTTTGGGAATCACTGGACTAAACCAAAAGTTCTATGAGAAAGTGGCAAAATTAATTCTCTTCTATTTAACAGTATTCCAAATTGGAGGGATTCAATTCAATCGGCATCTGTTTTTTCCCTGACTAAACATGTATTTTAGACATCCAAATAAACCATCACAATTCAATTAATGAAGTTTTAGGCATCTTAGCTTGTATATCTTTAATATCTGTAAACTTATCAGCAACAATGCTTAGCTCAATTCACCAGAATACAGATACTCAGTTGCTGATTTTCTAAATGCCAGTAACAAATATGGCCGCCTGGCTGCAGTAACATGGGCAGGTCGGCCATCTTGCCATCCCATAATCAGTGGCATTTTGTCAGTTGGTGCACTTGTGGATGAAGACAGAGACTGCCACTGGAAGAGCTAACTAGTTTGCATCGACAGCTAGTGTTTTACTTCCGGCACTTTTTCGACAGGATCACGCTGTTCAGAGCACCATAACATCTGTGCTTTCTTGAACACTTTTTTTCACTTATTTGTGCTCTTATTTCAGACATCGAAATGAGCAGAAGGGAGTTAAGACGGCTCCAAGAGGACCAGAGAAGATGGAGCCGTCAAGAAGATCATGGTAAGTGAGCTTTTTGGGGTAGATATTCCAAGCTAAGGGGCAGATTTATAATAGCAGGGAGAGAGATAAAGTATCAAACGATCAGCTTCTGGCATTAAAAGTAAAAGGAGTTGACTGGCTGGTACCTTATCACCCGACTTTCTACATGGCATGGTATATCTCTCCCTATGTCCTCTCACTGTGTGTGGCATGCGGGTGGCAGTTGGAGTTAGCTGCACATGAGCTGTATCTGTATGTCCTGCCTATCACTTTGTGGGAGATTCATGAAAGCTTGGTGAGAGGTTTAGTGGGAAAAGATACAGGGCCCAATAATTAAATCAGTTTTAGCCATTTAAAACATGTTGCTTATGAAGAATGGTGCTCCAGACAATCAGCCCCCAAATGTAATGTCTCAAAAACATGACAGGAGCTGATTGGCTCGAGCTAAACTGTTGATAATTGGGCTCCAAAGAGGTCTATGTACAGTACTAAGACTTGGAAACAGATAATGTGGACAGATAGTCAGCTCATAAGTGTCATTTATCCAACACAGCATGTAACATGGCAGTTAGGAGCTGGTTGGCTGGTGCTTTATCTCCAGACACTTTATCCCAGGGATAGTACATAGACTCTAAAGTATCAACCGAACAGCAACTAATTGTAATTTTACAGGCTGAGGGGGAGATATACTAAAGGAGCCCATACACGCTCCGATCCCGGCGGTGCGATATGTGCTTTGAGGTGCGCGCTCCTGCGGCACCTCATCGCACAGTACAAAAAGTATATGCTGCACATACTTTTTGTACTTGCTTTTCATCACGTCACATCGCATTGCATGCACAAGGCATGCGATGCGATGTGATGGATGCTATTTTAGCCCAGAATGCACGCCGGGATCAGAGCGTGTATGGGCACCTTAAGCCTTAGAAACTGATATACAGTAGCAGAGAAATAAAGATCCGTCCAATTAGCTCTTAACTGCCATTTTATAGGCTAGGTTTGAATGAAGTCAGGAGCTGATTGGCTGCTACTTTATCTCTCTCTATAACTGACAGCTATGTCACCCCTTAACCTGCGTGGTATGCGGGCATCAGATGGAGATTTGGCCCCCACGCATAAATCAATTGGTGCAATTTGGCATTATGCGGATGACTCTGTAAACAAAATCTATGATGTAAGGTGTTTATAGATCGCAGACTGACTAGAAAGTGATTGGCATTGGTAAATCTGGGTGTTCATGTTGAATTTCACAGATCAGCTGAAGCTGCAGGATAGCTATTGTATGGTAACAGTTAGCAGATTTGCAGACCATTGCTAGTAAAATGATGACCCTGTATTTGCTGAACATGATCTGCAAATAACTGAAATATATATGTAATGTGTGGGTGCAGACTGATGAATTAGGGAAAATTGGGTACAAATAATCACAGAATCTGTGGTAAATTTTTTGGGAGGATCTGTGAATTTTTTTGTGTTTGTGTGTGTAATAGTGTATGGGGGCCTTAGCTGAAGATTTGCTCTATCCTACCTCACACTTCATTTTATTCACACATATACAAAACATTCAGCATTTGTAGGTACTGTTTGCAAACTGGTGCTGAGGATTGGGGTAACACCTAAAACAAGGCTAACTACAAAACTTCCATCTGAATTCAGCTGCTGGACCAATAAAGGGGGGCTATAAAGTCTGATGATAATGTAACGTGGGCTCTGAGTGTCAAAATGAAGTGGCAATGGTGTGAGGGGTTATGAAATAAATAGATAATGGATAAGTGCGAGTTTGTTATAACCAGGTGTTGTTTTATAAAGTACACAGGAATAGGGGAGGAAGGGCAGGGCAGATATGTGGGTCAGGATGGAGGGATTAGAAGCATGAGCTGGATGAAAAGATTTTGGGCGGGATGTTGTAACATCCGCGCCCATTATCGCCGGCTACCGCATTATTAGTAACGGCATATGCTATAACATATGCCGTTATTCATGCAAGGGACAGCTCTTGCGGTAAGAGCTGTCCCTTGCGATGCGGTGCCGGCGCTGGACTTCCGGGTCTGTGACCCGGGAGTCCATCTGCGCATGCGCAGACCCCGGCGCCGGCCGCAGGGCACGCTGGGAGGGATCCGTGACGGATCCCTCAAACAGCGCTGCGGTAAGAAGCCCATAGGCTTCTGCAGGGATTCGCCAGCTTTAGCTGGCGATTCCCTCCGCAGCGCTGACACTGCGGAGGCGCCATATAGCATATAGAGATGCGGTAGAAACCCCGAAAACGGGGTTTTTACCGCATTTCTGCTATATAGCATCCCGCCCTTTGGGTGAAGAGAATTGATCTGCGTGTTCAGTCGAGGGGGCATTGAGCATACACACTAGAGGATATTTTAAAATATATTTCTCAGAAACCCTTTTGAATATGGCTGTGCCGACTGTCCAATGCAGTGTTGGCACCCCCATATGCCCTCAGCCCCATTAAGAAAGGTGCGGTGCTCAGCCCACCACATCGTTCCCCAGCCCATACCCCACCCAATCCCCCCTCCACCCCAATCCGGCACTTGACTCACAGCACCTTTATTTATGATACCGCACATGATTTGGTTTTGACCTAGAATTATAGTGTAAATAAATAAGGTGCTTTGCATTACACCCATCTGTTTATTCTAGACATCAGATGCTACATAGTAATCCAGTAAGGTTACTGGTTGCATTTATCACGAGTGCGCAATTCACCCATTTTGTCACCAAATCGATTACCGGGTTAGTAGACAGAACCCAGAATTTGCTGCACCACCCGCAAGTACTGAGTAGAGCGCAATACCACCCTTATTCTCTCATAGCTGCATTTACATGGCAGAGTATAATAATAATATCACAGAGCATTCAGTCTATCACAGAGTACACATCCTAGGCCTACTGTATACATTACCTCCTTATCTGTTGTGATTTTCTTTTTTTAAATACATTTTAATCTATACTTATCCAGCAGTGTCCATTATCACATTTGGGTGATTGCTCCGCTGCGCGTTCGCACAGAGGAGCGATGTTTAGCATATGCGCATAAACATTATGTGCATGTGCAGCCGCATTGTGCGAGTGGGTGTGCAAATTGGTTACTCACCAGCCTGTTTGCACCTATCAGTGCAGGCAGGGGACGTGGGGTGGCGCACGAGGGATAGCACCCATGGGAACGCCCAGCATTTCGTGGGCGTCCCCATTAAAACGCCAGTCGTTCCTATGCTAATGTGACGGTGATGCGGCACATCTTTATACTAAACATCCATTCGCATGCGTGTGGGGAAATGAGCGTGCGAGGAGGGGGGGCTTGTGCAGGCGAAGTTTAGATGATCCGCAATGCTGCGAATTTCACAGATTTGTGAGTAAACCAGAATGAGGGCCTCAGGGTATTTGGTCTACTCAACACTCTACCCCTCCTGGCCCCCTTTAGGAAAACCTAGCCTCTTTCCGGCCTATCCAAAGCCCTTCGAACTGTGGACTTGATACATTGTTACACTCCAGTCACTGATAGATGTTAGATGAGCAGTGATGAGAGGCCTCCACCACCTCTTTCTTAGAAAAAAAAAGTACAAATAAAATACTGTATACCTGTAATAATGTAGTGCGTTATTTGTAATTTCAATTTCCTTTCTAGCTTAGACACTAGGGGGGAAATTTACTAAAGGAAATTTGTAAAAAAAAAATAGGTGTATTTGTATCCAGAAATACACTTATTTTTGATATTTACTATCCCGAAAATACGGCAATTCGTATTCGTATTGATGTGCTATCAATACGAATACGAATTGCCGTATTTTCTGGATAGTAAATGTCAAAAATAAGTGTATTTCTGGATACAAATACACCTATTTTTTACAAATTTCCCCCAAGGTGTTATCCTTATTGGCAAATTAGCAAATGCACAGTTTTTTGAAAATCAAAAATACACAAAAATATAAGTCGGACAACTTTGAGCTTTGTTACTGTATGTGTAATTCTTAACAAGCAATAAAATAATTCACATTAACATGTAACCCTGATATACCAAAATGTTATCACTGTAACTGTAAAGTTACTGCTCAGTTATTGCACTGTTCATGTTATCTATAGGTAATTATTATAGCTACAATATAAAAGTTATATATTTTCAGACGATTCTGCGCAGATCGTTTTTGAGGAGAGGCTGCGGTCCGAGCGCCAAAGAAATCGTCAGCAAGCCCGGGCAGAACCATCAGGAGGTGCTCGTGTACAAAGACCTCAAAGGGAGAACAGAGACCGAAGCCGCTCTCCTATTGCTGTTCTGGAGAGACCACCAGAAGGACCAAACGCAGATCTGTTCCCAGATCCAGGTCCTCAACCTCCAGCTGAGAATGAGCCGAATCTCCCAGCAATAGTGGAAGACATCAACCATCAGAATCCACCTGCCATAGATGTGGAGCTCGACAGGGAGATTATAAACGCCAGGATGAGAGAGATCCTTGAACGGAATGCCCTGCCGACCATGGTGGTAGACATCAATGAGCAGCATGTCCAGTCGGCGACGATGGTTGAGATGAGCGGGCTTCGTTATCCAGCAATGATGATACAGATCAACGAGCAGAACCTACTGGCAATCGAGGTAGATGCCAGCACACATAATCCTGAAGCCTTGCAGGTTGTGCTCGACTGGGATGAAATGCCGCCCAGGACTGTAGAGATCACAGGATTCCCATCTTGCACTATTGCAGAGGATGAAGAGACACCACCATCATGTGTCATCTGTCTAACAGAGTTCCGAAATGGAGAGCGGGTGACAGTTCTGCCCTGCGGCCACAGATACCATCCATGCTGCATCTACGAGTGGACGGACACAAATCCCAGCTGTCCCATGTGCCGCAGACAGTCCTCTCCAATGCCGGTCCTGCTTCGTATCTCCTGAACAGAGCATGAACATGAAGATCCATGCCACCGTACATCGTGGTAATTTCTTCTCTCTCTCTCTCTCTCTCTCTCTCTCTCTCTCTCTCCTCTCAGCTGTTATTTCATTTCCCTCTGCTTTTTGCACTCTTCTATTTTCTATTTCCCTACATCCACACCACTCACCCATCAGCATTCAGTTGTTCCTATTACACTCCTCCCACACTCCTGCAGCCTAGGGCAGACATACTTACATAGTAAATTAGCCTATTGGGCCCGATTCATAATCTTACACTGTAGCAGCACTGATGTTCATGAATGGACACGACTTGGGAGCATTTTGCCACTCGTCACCGTTAGTGGTGAGGGTCCCAAGGGATTTTTCCCTGTTTTCTCCTGAATACACGGTGACACTATTGGCTCGTGTTCTCCGTGATGTTTTTTCAGGTTTTCAGGTTTTTACCTTGGGCCAAGTCGTCTCTTTCCCCTCCCTAAGCATTATTAAGGTTATTTGTTTCTATTACACTCCTCCCACACTCATATAGTCTAGGGCAGACACACTCACATACTAAATTAGCATATTGGGCCTGATTCATTTTCTGACACTATAGAGGCACATGCAGCAAACTACTGATGTTCACGAATGTACACGACTTGGGAGCATTTTGCCACTCGTCACCGTTAGTGGTGAGGGTCCCAAGGGATTTTCCCTGTTTTCTCCTGAATACACGGTGACACTATTGGCTCGTGTTCTCCGTGCCGTTTTTTCAGGTTTTCAGGTTTTCACCTTGGGCCAAGTCGTCCCATTCCCCATCTCCCTTGGCATTAGTCATGTTATTTGTATCAAACATTGAGGAGTTCACAACCCACCATATCCCATTCAAACCTTACATGGTGGTAATTCCTCCTATATCTCTCCTCTCAGCTGTTATTCCATTTCCCTCTGTTTCCGGTCTCTCCTCTTTTCTATTTCCATATCTCTTCCTGTTCTATTCTTTCTCCACTTCTCCACATACTTCCACTACACTGACCCATCAGCATTCAGCTATTTCTATTACACTCCTCCCACACTCATATAGTCTAGGACAGACATACTTACATAGTAAATTAGCATATTGGGCCCGATTCATAATCTGACACTGTAGCAGCACATACAGTAAAGTACCGATGTTCACAAATGGACACGACTTGGGAGCATTTTGCCACTCGTCACCGTTAGAGGTGAGGGTCCCAAGGGATTTTTCCCTGTTTTTACCTGAATACACGGTGACACTATTGGCTCGTGTTCTCTGTGAGGTTTTTTCAGGTTTTCAGGTTTTCACCTTGGGCCAAGTCGTCCCATTCATCTCCCTAGGCATTATTAAGGTTACTTGTTTCTATTACACTCCTCCCGCACTCCTGCAGCCTAGGGCAGACACACTAACATACTAAAGTAGCATATTGGGCCTAATTCATTACCTGACACTGTAGCAGCACATACAGTAAAGTACTGATGTTCGCAAATGGACACGACTTGGGAGCATTTTGCCACTCGTCACCGTTAGTGGTGAGGGTCCCAAGGGATTTTTCCCTGTTTTCTCCTGAATACACGGTGACACTATTGGCTCGTGTTCTCTGTGAGTTTTTTTCAGGTTTTCAGGTTTTCACCTTGGGCCAAGTCGTCCCATTCACCTCCCTAAGCATTATTAAGGTTATTTGTCTCTATTACACTCCTCCCACACTTCTGCAGCCTAGGGCAGACACACTCACATACTAAAGTAGCATATTGGGCCTAATTCATTACCTGACACTGTAGCAGCGCGTGCAGCAAACTACTGATGTTCATAAATGGACACGACTTGGGAGCATTTTGCCACTCGTCACCGTTAACGGTGAGGGTCCTGAGGGATTTTTCCCTGTTTTCTCCTGAATACACGGTGACACTATTGGCTCGTGTTCTCCGTGACTTTTTTTCAGGTTTTCAGGTTTTTACCTCAGGCCAAGTCGTCTCACTCCCCTCACTCCCCTCACTTGGAATTAGTCAGGTTATTTGAATCAACAGTCGTGGAGTTGTGGGCATTTTGATTCTATGCTAGCTAGGGGCTGCCCCTTTTACCCTGGATTCACCACCCACCATAGCCCATTCAAACCTTTTTTTTTTTCTTTTGCCATTGGGGTTTGTCAACCTCTTTGTAACGGGAAAGAACGGCATTCCTGTGGCTAATGAGCTACTTTATGGAGGTGTGCTCTCTGACCAATACACTAATCTAGTATGACCTACCCTTCTGGGGGTCAGGGGCACTGGCTGTCTAGCCGGCCTATTATGGTGTATTGGGAGGAGAGTTGGGGCCTCAATACATTCTATTTGAGAATGGCCCATAGGCATCACATTGGATCAGTGTACATCGTATCGCTGATAAACTGGCCGTTCTTTCTTTCTCCCACCATGCTTATTTAAAGTGTTGCAAAATAAAAAGGTTGACTGATTTTAATGGCATTTCTGTTGTCGGTGTCATTATTTGTAGATAAGTATTTGATTGTATTCATTAGCAAAAAAGGTTAAAAATGTGTGGTTACACTCAATGTCACATCTGCTGATAAGAAGTTTCATTCAAAATATTTACCCCATCCAGCCACAACCAATATGATTGATACGGCCTAAACACATGCCGATATTAAGGCATTTTCTAAGCGATTTTGCTTAGTTTGGCAAAGTCGCTTAGCAAATGCCCTCAAATGCCCTCACATTGATGGACAGTGTCCATCAATCTCGGCATCGGCAGGGTTCTCCCACCGGAGAACACTGGTGCTGTCTGCTCGCTTAGCACACAGAGCTGACAGCTTGCTCTGTGTGTGGGCTGTCAGCTCTGTGTGCTATGCGATAGCGGCGCAGCACAGCCTGACCTAGCATAGCTAGGTCGCCCTACACACATCGCTATGTGTGTAGGGCCCATTATTGCTAGATTTACCCAATATCTTTGAAATCCTCTTCATTGTTTAAATTGAATACCAAATGTTACAGTCACTACTTGAAAAACTCAATACAAATTTATAAAAATAAAAAATAAAAAAAAGCTTTAGGCCACATTTTAAATGAGTTTGTAGATTCTGATGGTTCGGAATGACAAAATCGAAATATGGTCTAGTGTGTGCGCCTCCTGTAAGGAGTCATGTTGGGAGGTATGCATCTGGCAGTGAACAGTATGTGCTGCCGTGGCTGACCGCCCCTCATTTCTCCTGTTTTGTCACAGGAGGCATGAGAAAGGTTCCCTTTACAGGGAAGGATATGACCATACTCTACAAGATCCCATTATGTATGGCCACAATATTTGCTGGTTTCAGGATATCAGATAAAATATCTGCTGGTCTGACTGATTTATATTATCACACAAATAGTTGGGGTGCTACCTCCTGGTTTTGTTATACCCCATTTCTGATACACAAAAAAACAGGGATTTTGCCAGGGCAAGCGGTAATTTCCTGTGTCGTGTCTTAGTGTGAATGGGTGTGAGTGAAAATCCCAGGGGTAATGCTTTGGGAATTGCATACAGGTTTTTTGTAGGGTTATTCCTGGGAATTACATGGGTGTCCGCCAGTGTGAACCAGGTGCGACCCGGGATTTTCACACAGGATGTAAAAAAGCAAGCTGATTGGGGAATGAGATCAGGTGACATGTGACGTCCATTTAATGCTGCGGAGAGGAGATGGCGCACTGGAGGAATGAGGAGGTGCTGAAGCTTCTGGTTGTGAGAGGGGAGCGGGAAATAAAGAAGACTGTCTCTGTCAAGGATTTGACAATGTACTACAACATATCAAAAATACTGTCTGCCGGTGGCATCCATCAACCCAGCAACAGGTTGTGAACTAACTTAAAGCACTTCATAAGCAGTACTCCAAGGTGCATGATCTCAACCGTCAGCCATGATTAAAGCAATGCAGTGTGCTTTCCCCACCCATCACTTTGTGGTGAGGAAAAAGTCCCCTTTAAATTACATCATCTTAGCCAGCCATATAAAGCTTTTCTTTCAACAGCCAATAAAAGTTGCTCTTAGATTCCTCACACTTGTTGGCAATGCAGACCTGGGAACTAGTATGAATGGGGCAGACCCAGGAATTTCCTGGGTCCAAGGTGCAGTGTGAAATGAGGTCTGTGAGTTGAGATGATCTGTGCCCTGGCAAAAATGCGGGATTTTGACGGGCGGCAATGAGAACATGGTATTACTTAGACAATCAAAAACAAAGAACACCAGAGAAACCAGTCTAAAGGGGTGCACACACAGGCTGCAGCTTGCCAATTTTGAGATTTTGCTTAGTCAAAATCTCACAGTCACTGCCAGAGATAAGCTGGCGGCCATTTCCAGCAGTAACCAGTGCATACAGCCGAAAAGCCAGTGCAGCATCTAGCAAGAATATTCTGTCTACTCGGCGGGCGTTAGCGACACTGCAGGGCCACGGATCGCTATCACCCTCTGTCTACACATAGGGTGATTCAGGGAAACATTCTAAGCAATTTTGACGATGTAGTCAAAATCACTTAGAACAATCGCCCCGTGTGTGTACACGGGTTAATGAGATGCACTCTTCCTTCCACAAATTGAATTAACATTAAAGTGTAATGCTTTATTAGCAATCAAAATGTTCAAATACTTTAAATGTAATACCCTGGGGGAAATTTACTAATATGAAAAACCTAGTTTTTCGTATTAGTATTTTCCCCATGACTGCATACGACTGTTTCAGCCGTATGCACAGTCGTGTTCCGGAGGGGAATTTACAAAGCAGTCATATACGACTGCTTTGTAACCCTCCGATGTCGTAGTAATTCGTATTAGCTGGCCATATATACGGCCGCTAATACAAATTTTTCAGGCAGTCTGCACGGATCAGTCAGATCCGTGCAGGCTGCAGAGTGTAACAAAAAAAATAGAAAAAATAAATAAATAAAAAAAAAGAGCCGGGGCCGGTAATTAAAAATCAGGGAACCCAACAAATAGGGGTTCCCCGATTTTTAACAACCAGCCCCAGGCTCCAGGCCCGGGGCTGGTTCCCAAAATACGGGGGACAAAATGACTAGGGGTCCCCCGTATTTTAAGAACCAGCCCCAGGCCAAACCAGCCAGCAGGGTAATGTCACAGCCGGGGGACACTTATTATATAAGGTCCCGCGGCCAAAATATCACCCTACCGACCAGTCAGCCTGGCCAGGGGCCCTGGGGGAGTGGGGACCCCCCCAATAAAGGGGTCCCCCCCCTCCAGGACTTACCTGACCAGGCTGAAGCCTGGTGCTGTCCCCGGTGACCCTGAGCTGTGGTCACCGGGCTGATTTCAGTGTAAAAAAAATAGATGAAAAACTATTGTTTAAAACTGTGGAACTACGAGTCCCAGCAAGCCTCCCCCGCAAGCTGGGACTTGGAGAACCACAAGTCCCAGCCTGCGGGGCATTAAAGGGCCCGCTGGCACTTGTAGTTCCACAGTAATAAAATAGTACAATAAGTACACACTGACACAAAGAAAATAAAACTTTAATACATCCATTACACACATACTGATACTTACCTATCTTGAGCCCGTAGGTAGCCCTCTGTCCTGGTGTCCGGTGTCCTGTGTCGTCCTCCAGGTCCATGGCGGTGTCCGAAGTAATCCATGGTGGAGCTGTGGAAGGAAATCCTACTCACCTGGTCCTGTGGTGAAAATGTCTTCTCTTGGTCCGCCGTAGTCCAGGTAATCTTCAAGCTGCCGGCGCTCCCCGCACTCTCCGCATCGCACTGAGGAGAGATGCTGAGATATTTCATATTCTGCGCCTCTTCTCAGAATGATTCTATTGGCCGCCTAGCGGCCAATCAAGAGCCGACTTTCTTGCGGAGAGTGCGGGGAGCGCCGGCAGCTTGAAGATTACCTGGACTACGGCGGACCAAGAGAAGACATCTTCACCACAGGACCAAGTGAGTAGGATTTCCTTCCGCAGCTCCACCATGGGTTACTTCGGACCCGGACACCGCCATGGACCTGGAGGACGACACGGACCGCCGACATGGACCTGGAGGACGACACAGGACACCGGACACCAGGACAGAGGGCTTCCTACGGGCTCAAGATAGGTAAGTATCAGTATGTGTCTAATGGATGTATTAAAGTTTTATTTTCATTGTGTCAGTGTGTATTTATTGTACTATTTTTATTACTGTGGAACTACAAGTGCCAGCGGGCCCTTTAATGCCCCGCAGGCTGGGACTTGTGGTTCTCCAAGTTTAAGCTTGCGGGGGAGGCTTGCTGGGACTCATAGTTCCACAGTTTTAAACAATAGTTTTTCATCTATTTTTTTTACACTGAAATCAGCCCGGTGACCACAGCCCAGGGTCACCGGGGACAGCACCAGGCTTCAGCCTGGTCAGGTAAGTCCTGGAGGGGGGACCCCTTTATTGGGGGGTCCCCACTCCCCCAGGGCCCCTGGCCAGGCTGACTGGTCAGTAGGTTGATGTTTTGGCCGCGGGACCTTATATAATAAGTGTCCCCCGGCTGTGACATTACCCTGCTGGCTGGTTTGGCCTGGGGCTGGTTCTTAAAATACGGGGGACCCCTAGTCATTTTGTCCCCCGTATTTTGGGAACCAGCCATGGACCTGGAGCCTGGGGCTGGTTGTTAAAAATCGGGGAACCCCTATTTGTCGGGTTCCCTGATTTTTAATTACCGGCCCCGGCTCTTCAGCCTGGTGCTGGTTACAGCTGTGGGGGGGACCCCACACCGTTTTTTTTTTATATTTATTTTTCTATTTTTTTACACTAAAGCCTGCACGGATCTGACTGATCCGTGCAGGCTTAAAGCAAATATGACAGGACAATCAAGGTGTATTTTCCTGCCATATTTTCGTGGCTGTTTCACGCCAATTAGCAGCCGTATTATCAATACGGCTGCTTTGTAAATCAGGAACCACCATTCTTTTGAATGGTGATTCCTGTCGTATTCTATCGATGGTGTAGACATTCGTATTTGTAAATATAAATACGAATGTCCTATCTTTAGGAATACGAATTGTTGTATTTTTGGGAATACAAATGTGTAAAAAATAGGTGTATTTCTGCCTACGAATACACCTATTTTTTACGAATTCATATCAGTAAATTTCCCCCCCAATGTCTTATTTTATTATAGGTATGTGTTGGTACCTTACATTATTTCTATTTTAAAATCCTATATTGGAAATAAATAGTGAAGGATGTAAAAAAATAAAATCAAGTGTATAGAAAATAAATTAGAATAGCAAGATATAAAGATTTAAAAACCAGCCTCTGCCTACTGCTTAATTATGTCCTTATCATTACATTTTAGTGTAGGCACTACTGGGTTATGTATATTATCAGAGTCCCTTTGGATGGGAAACGGTCATCTGTCAGACCACACTTAGGTCGACAGTCATTCGGTCGACCCTGGAAGGTCGACTGGCCCCAAGGTCGACAGGGTTAAAGGTCGACATGGGTTAAGGTCGACATGGTTTTAGGTCGACAGTCATTAGGTCAACATGAGTTTTTCACTGTTTTTTGAGCTGACATGTGCCGACAGGTGGTATTTCATGCCCTACCATCCACTAGGGCTTGGTGGGAGAATAAAATAGTGTGCCGAGCGTATCGAGGCACCATGCCCGAAGCATTGTGAGTGAAGCGAGCGACTGTGTCGACATTCAGGTAAAAAACAGTGAAAAAATCATGTCGACCTAAACCCATGTCGACATTGGCCCATGTCGACCTTAAGTCATGTCGACCTTGACCCATGTCGACCTTTAACCCTGTCAACCTTGGGGCCAGTTGACCTTCCGGGGTCGACCTAATCACTGTAGACCTAAGTCTGGTCTGACAGATGTACCGATTCCCTTTGGATTAATCTCTCCCTTGAATTATTTATCAATGTGTATGTGTGGTAAAAAAAATATATATACTTTTTGAATTAAGGTATCTTTTCCAGTCTTATCTAAGTGGAAGTCCTTGAGGATGCTGTTACACCCCTTTCTTGCGTGGTGTAATCGATAAAACATACACCAGAAAAATAAAATGAGCTTCCTTTATGAGGTAATAGTGTGTTATATACTTATTATCAGAGCCGGTGCTAGGGTGTTCGGCGCCCTCCTGCAAAGCAGTGCCAGATTAAGGTCCATATGGGCCTGGATCTGAAATTCATGAATGGCCAATTGTGCGGTGTGACAGGGGTGAGACCCCCGGCAAGGCATTGAGACTAATGATGTGGAGGAACGGAAGTGACTAGTGCTTCGGTCTTCAGCCAATCCAGATCCCTTGGTTGACTTGGGATTGTTCAGTATTACATTCACCAGTGATTACGCTGAGCGGGAAAATATGTGTTTCCTGTGGACCTATTTCACTGTTTCTGTGTCCCATCACTAATTATCTTTTTGAGCTCTACATGTGCCTCCTCACATAGCATTAGGGAACCCCACATGCCCCTCACCTACAGCATGGCAAGTCACACATATTATCAGTACTAATAATGCATGTAAAAACATTGCCTTTATCTCACATAGCCAACATAGACGCCCCGGTATCAGGTGGGAGATTATGCAGTGCTGAGAGAAGGTAGCATTTTGGGTAGATGGGGCAAAGGCATATGTCAGTAGGGGCAGGGAGGAGGTAACGGTACACATCAGTTATGGCAGTATTGGGAGGCAAGGAGGGGTTAGGGGCAAGTAGTACCGTAGACAGTGCTAGGGGATGGGGTATCTAAGACCTTCTGTTACCACCTTCGGCCCACCCAAATATTGTAAGGCCAGGTGACAGCCAATAGGAACGCCAATATTGCCAGAGGGGCAGGTGATAATTACCTTAATATTGTGACACCAGGGGACAGGTAATATATACCCCAATATTGCCAGGCCAATATTGTTACTGTACTTTTAACCCCGTCATCAATGCCCAGAATACAGTACTTCCCACTTCCCCATTACCATTTACCATTTACAATCAGATCCTCAGTGTCCTTGTTCAAGCCCTCCTGCTATAACTCAATTTCTGAGGTGTGTATATATTCTTGGCACTGTGGGGGTATGGGGGATGTGTGTGCATACTGGTGGTGTGCATGCTGGGTACTGAGGCTATGTTGTGAACATCATGCTAATGCACACATGCTGGGCACTGTGGCTATGGATTGCACACATGCTGGGCACGGAGGCTAAGGAGTGCACACATGCTGGGCACTGAGGCTACAGAGTGCACACATGCTGGGCACTGAGGCTATGGAGGGCACACATGCTGGGCACTGAGGCTAAGGAGTGCACACATGCTGGGCACTGAGGTTATGGAGTGCACACATGCTGGGCACTGAGGTTATGGAGTGCACACATGCTGGGCACTGAGGCTATAGAGTGCACACATGCTGAGCACTAAGGCTAAGGAGTGCACACATGCTGGGCACCGTGGATATGGTGTGCACACATGCTGGACACTGTGGCTATTGAGTGTACACATGCTGGGTGTGCACACATGCTGGGCACTGTGTTGTTATGTAAAGTGTATAATTAGCACTGTGTGGGTATGAAGGGTGTTATGGGCACTGTGGGGGTGTGTATGCTGGTCACTCTGGGGGTGTACATAAGTTGGCTAATATGAGGGTATGAGGGGTGTTTATAATGGGCACTGGGTAGATATAAGGATGTGCATAAAATGGGCACTAAGGCTTATGGAGGGTGTATGATGAACACTGTGTTGGTATATAGGGAATTGTATGTTGTCCACTGTGGGAGTGGAGTATTTGATTTGTGTATAATGGGCACTCAAGACATATTGGCAGAGTGTATGATGGACACTGCTCCATCCCCCACCATTTGCATTAAGTGCGGGTGCTCCATCCCCCCATACGCACTCATATTCCCTACTCTGTTCCTCAGTTGCTTATGAGATCAACTTGCTTAGCAATTTTTAAAATAGAATTGAAACCATTTTTTTTAAATAAAAACATTTTTTCCTGCCCATTACCAACCTCATCGAACCAAATTGGCAATCCTCGTAGCCCAATCTCACCCTGGACTTGCTGATATTTTTTGTGCAGCCCTATGGTGCTGAAAACAAAAATCAGCAAATCTGGAGCTATATAGCCACACTTAGTCACTCGGACTCTTGGGATAAGTTAATGAATCAAACCCTTACCTGCCAACTTCAAGTCCAGTTACTGTAGCATTGGAACCGATTGCTGCTCTGTTCATCAACTTTGCTTCTTGCAGGACTCCCATTGACTTCAGCATAAGAAAAAGAAAAGGGTAAGTTGGGAAGAAGGGGAGGATGAAGAAGGTGCAGGGCAACAGAAAAAGTATGAGGGTCACATGAGAAAATGTGTGGTGGGGCAAATAGCAGACAATGGTTTTGGGGGTTAGATATTATAATGAAAAGCAGGGAAATACCAGATAAGGGAAGAGGGGCTGACAAAAATGGAAAGTACAGAGAGGCTGGCACAGACAAGGGAAAGGCAGAGAGGCTGGCACAGACAGGGGACATACAGAGAGGCTGGCACAGACAGGGGGCATGCAGAGAGGCTGGCACAGACAGGGGACCTGCAGAGATGCAGGAACAGACAGGGGACCTGCAGAGATGCAGGCACAGGCGGTGGACTGGCAGAGAAACTGGCACAGGCATATGACAAACAGAGAGGAAGGTACAGACAGGGAACGGACATAGAGGTAGGCACATACATGGGTTGAGTAGAGAGGGAGGTACAGACAGGGGACAGGCAAAGAGGCAGGCACAGACAAGGGACAAGCAGAGAAGGAGGTACAGACAGGGGACCGGCAGAGATACAGGCACAGACAGGAGCGCGGCATAGAAGCAGGCACAGACATGGGATGAGCAGAGAGAGAGGTACAGACAGGGGATTGGCAGAGACGAGGCAGGCACAGACAAGGGGCAGACAGAGAGGCAGGCACAGACAAGTGAATGGCAGATAGGCAAGTACAGAGAGGTGATGGGCAGAGTGGTAGGTATAGATAAGAGAAGAGAAGGATGGCATGCCCAGACAAGGATCAGCAGAGTGTGGTGTAGACAATAGAACAATAGAAAGGTGGGCACAGGAATGGAAGGGCAGAGAGCTTGGTAAAGGAGACTTGCATAGAGGCTAAATGTAGACAGGATAAGATCATAATAGCTGGTTCAGACAGAATAGCCGAAAGGATGGCACAGACAAGGATATGCAAAGATATTGTCACTGACAGGACAAGGGCAGGAAGGCTGGCATATGCAAAAAATGTCAGAGAAACTGTTCTATGCATGAAGAAATCAGAGACTGGCACATGGAAGAAATGAACAGGGAGACTGGTATAAGCAGGAAAATGGGGAGTTATGGTAAAACCTACCTTCGATTAACTCCGTTTCTTCGAGGTTCCGGGCCCACAGGGATTACATCAGGGGTTGTAGGTGGATCCAGAGGACCGGACACCAACTTCTCCAAAGCTATCAGAGCTTCCCATCATGCCTGGCTCCTCTCCCATAGAACCCTGATTAGTAGGCTAGTTAGTTATTTTATCAAGCCCCAGCAAGAAGCAGAGTAGGACAAACAACATAACACAGGCACGCACATGTACACTCATTCAAGCGTACACATAGTCCAGCGACCAGATGGCATGCCCCATAGACATCATGCATACTAGGGTGGGCACCCTGTGGGCCCAGGAACCTTGAAGAAAGGGAATTAATCGAATGTAGGTTTTACCATAACTCTCCTTTTCTTCTTCAGGGTTCCTGGGTCCCACAGGGATTGCATCGGGGATGTCTAAAGGCAGTGAGACATCCCCAATGTAATCACGACGGGTGGGTAGACGCCTGAGGTAATACCTGGCGCCCAAATGCAGCATCTGTGGAAACAAGTGTATCAAAGGCATAGAGCCTCAGAAACTAGGACCATGTTGCTGCTTTGCACACCTGCTCAGCAGAAGCACCATGCCTAGCAGCCCACGACTAGGGATGCCAATCCCGTGTCATTTTTTCAATCCCGGGATTCGGGATTGAAAAAATCTCAATCCCGGGATTCCCGGGATTGAGTTGGCCAATGAAAATATTATTTATTCTGTACTTTTTCCAATATAAAAATGAGTGACCAGTACAAATAAAGTTGTGAAAATAGCTTGTTTTTATTAACATTCTCAAAATACAAGTTTTAAAGCTGTCAAAGGCAACATTCACTTTTGCAATATTTGAACAAAACAAGAAATGGTTCAAGGACAGTCCTCAATGATTATCTGAGTAAACATTAATATATTATCTGACAACTTCTAAATATACTAAGATTTAAAGACAAAAAATGCAATCAAGAATGGACTGGACTACGGTTTGCAGGACCTGCCTTGCGTAACTGAGCCCCCTCTGTCTCCATCACTGCATCAGTATTGCAATACTGTTAAACAGCTTCTAAAGACTTAAAAGATTAAGTCAAAAAATACAATCAAGAATGGACTGGACTATGGTTTGCAGACCCTGGCCTGAGTAACTGAGCCCCCTCTGTCCCCGTCACTGTGTCAGCAATACAGTTAAACAGCTTCTAAAGACTAAAAAGATTTAAAGACAAAAAATGCAATCAAGAATGGCCTGGACTACGGTTTGCAGGCCCTGGCCTGAGTAACTGAGCCCCCTCTGTCCCCGTCACTGTGTCAGAAATACAGTTAAACAGCTTCTAAAGACTAAAGATTTAAAGACAAAAAATGCAATCAAGAATGGATGGTAAGACTATTTACTGCGCAAGTCCTTATAATAGGAACGTAGAAAACAGAGTGTGTCTATAGTGTCATCTCCCAGACGTGTGCGTACTTTAGTGCAGATCATGCCAGCTGCAGAGAATGCCCGCTCTGCCTCAACAGAAGTAGCTGGTACAGTCATCATGAACTCCTACGCCTTTTGAAGACACAAGCCACGCTTTCCATTACTTTCAAATAAAACCATCTCTGTTTTAACAGCTTTTATTAGATCCTTCTCCTCATCAGTCTGACTCTGTTGGAAAGAATGTTGTGTCAAAGAATCTTTCATTGCCAATTCAAGTTGCTCTTGTAGACTTAGTTCCACTTCACAGGACTGTCCATCTTCTGAATTGTTGTTGAGATTCCTTAAAGAACAAGCTTCTGTAACTTGATCACATGATGAGTCGTCATCACCACCACCACCACCACCTTCAGACGTAGACGGATTTAAATAATGGAGACGTAGCAACAATCCTACCACAGTTCTTTTGACCTCTGCCGAGTTTGCAACTGTGAATGTTGTGTCATTTATGGCCCTTGGATTGTTTAAGTATTGTAGAACGCCTGAATATTCATTTCTTCGTTCAATAATCCTTTTACGCACCGCAGCAGCAAGTTTCTTTGCCAGTGTCGAACATTGTTTTTCCAGTTGTTGAAGTGCAAATTTCATTGCAGCATCAGCTGTGATGAGGTTAATGTCTCGACGACATAGAGCTTCTACAACAAGTTTAACTGGCTGCATAGCTGACACAATTTCTAGCACACTCTCAAAATCAGCATCTGTTAAATGAACTTGAGACTTTACATCGATCATTGCCTTCAGGATACAGCTCCTCAAACGTGCAAATCGACTTAGCATTTCAAAGAGGCTATTCCACCGTGTCTTACTGTCCAGTATCAAGTTTAACTCCTGGCCAAGTTCAGCTCTTACATACTTCTGTAGTACCTCGTCATTTCTTGTTGGTGACCGTCTGAAGATTTTTATGACCTTCCTAACCTTCTGGATCAGGTGAAAGTAGTCATCTGAAAGTTCAGCGATGTCATCAATATTGTGGTCACTGACCTTAAATTCATCCTCTTCATCTTCATCATCTGAATCATCAGATTGCATGTTAGCTGTTAAATCTGGACTTTCAGGACGCTTGTACAATACATCCATAACAGCTAGATGAATGCCATGAGCATAGCATAGCTGCTGTTTGACTGTTATAAGTCGACCCACCTTTTTCATGACACTTGCACCATCCGTACAAATTGCCACTATGTCATCCTGTAGCGAAAGTCCAAACTCAGAGAGTTTCATTTCAAGCAGGTTCACACATTTCTCAGCAGGCATTGATCCAAGGACCCGAACCATACCGAGGCTCCAGAACAAAGATTGACCAACATGAACATTGACATTCATGTAACGTCGGTTGCGACTCGATGTCCACTCATCAAAAGTTAAACTGAAGCGTTTACCATCTGCCTTCAGCTTTGCAAGCTTACTTGTTACCAACCTTCTCGTCTTCTCTCCATGGGGCAGATGTATTAAGCCTGGTGAAGAGATAAACTTGAGATAAAGTGGAGATAAATTGAAAGGAGATAACGCACCAGCCAATCAGCTGTGTTTGAAACATGACAGTTGGAAGTTGATTGGCTGGTGCGTTATCTCTTTCCAATTTATCTCCACTTTATCTCAAGTTTATCTCTTCGCAAAGCTTAATACATCTGCCCCACAGTTCCATAACAAGTTGCTTTATTGTTTCTTTTGATCTTGGTAGTGGTGTAAAGCCCTGCATCTCAAGACCTTTTCGAATATCAGGTGACGTTATGAATATACGGAATGACAGTCCATCACACGCAACCATCCTGGAAAGAGTAGCCTGTAGTGAATTTTCTTCATTTTTTACAAGAAATTTCAACATAGGCCCTGCAACTGACGCATTTTGTTTTTTGGCTGCAGTAGTCCATGAAGACTCTGTTGAACTTTGACTCGTTGTGTCAGACTCATTTGACCGTTTTTGACTATGTAAATAAATTTTGTGCATTGTCTTGAGGTGTACATGCAGGCCTTTTGTAGAGCCGCCACCACATTTTAAAACTTTTCCACACTCTTTACACTGAGCTGCTTCTCCAGTGGCTTTTTCACGTAAAAAATGATTCCAAACACCTTCTGATTTATAAACAACATACTCTGGGGCTGTTTTTTTGGGGTTTGAGGTCGCCATTGAGGCTGGCAAAAGGTGCGTGCAGGTCAACAGAGCACAGTAGGTGGTGGTGGTGGTGGAAGTAGTGAACTAGGGCACCAGGCGAGGGTGAGGGCTTAGGAGGTGGGAATAAGTGATGTCAATCAAGGAGTCAGGAGTCGGGACAGAGTCAGCTTCCAGTAGCCGGCAGTAACAGACATCCACAGCTGGCAAAATGCTCAGGCATCCACAGCAGACCACATCCTATGCTCCTCTTTCTAACTCCAAAAATCTGTGTCCTGACAAACATAAAATGAAAATATTTGAAAGTGTTTTGCTTAAAGTATTAAAAAAAAAAAGACACACTATTAATAAGGACCCCACACAGTGAAAGCACCACCACCAACACACCAGACAGGACAGGTTGAAAAAATGTATGGCCCCAGCACAGTCCCACAGAAAAAAAAAAAACTTCTTTAAGGCCTTCTGCCTAAACAAGACATAAATTAAACATTAATGATGCAGGCGGCGCTGCACAGAGCCACAGAAAAAAAAAATACAAATAAGTATTTTTCTTGTAGGCCTGTGCTGGGCCATGAATGTTGTTTTATTCCTGTGGTGTGTGAGGACCAGCAAGACCACCACAGGTATATAAAACTGAACAACATTTATGGCCCCAGCACAGTCCCACAGAAAAAAAAAAAACATCTTTAAGGCCCTCGGCCTAAACAAGACATAAATTAAACATTAATGATGCAGGCGGCGCTGCACAGAGCCACAGAAAAAAAAATACAAATAAGTATTTTTCATGTAGGCCTGTGCTGGGCCATGAATGTTGTTTTATTCCTGTGGTGTGTGAGGACCAGCAAGACCACCACAGGTATATAAAACTGAACAACATTTATGGCCCCAGCACAGTCCCACAGAAAAAAAAAACATCTTTAAGGCCCTCGGCCTAAACAAGACATAACTTAAACATTAATGATGCAGGCGGCGCTGCACAGAGCCACAGAAAAAAAAAATACAAATAAGTATTTTTTCTTGTAGGCCTGTGCTGGGCCATGAATGTTGTTTTATTCCTGTGGTGTGTGAGGACCAGCAAGACCACCACAGGTATATAAAACTGAACAACATTTATGGCCCCAGCACAGGCTTCAGAATTTGTTTCATTAAAAAGACTAATAGTCCATACACACTGGGTGATTATGCCCAGTCGCCCAGTGTGTATGGCACACATTATGATGGGGAAAATAGCTGGGCTGAAAAACGTTCAGTGCTTACAAACTGAGCGTTTTTCCCTGCCAAGCCATTTTATAGCCATCCACTGACTCCCTCGTTAGTCGCTACCAGCAGATGAGCATCGGCCAGCAGAGATGATGCCGGAGTGCGCAGTAGCACTGACAGTCAACGCTGCCCCGTACATGCACTGGGCGGCTTTCACATGAAAGTGGCTTTCACATGAAAGTCGCCCAGTGTGTACGGGGCTTTAGCAAAGAAAATAATAAAATATAAAATATTCACAAACTCACCAGCCCCTTCAACTTCTCCAAAAGAACAGGGGGGTGTTGGGTGACGGCACGGTCAGGTCGTAGTGTCCAGTCCTGTTCAGTTTGGGCCTGGGATACAGTTCCACCTGCAGCAGAATGTCAATCTTGGCTCCGCCTCCTTCTTGCAGGGCCCAGTCAATAAGGGGTTGGCTGAGGCTCCCACAGCCCACAGGGAAGCCCTCTGGCCCACTCAGCAGCTCCCCAAAGAAAGTCCTCTGCTCCTCTCACCAGCCAAGCTTCAGCAGCATTCTGTATGGGGGTCTGCAACTGCAAGTGCTTTTAAGTGCTGCTGCTGCCCAAAGGAAGGCCCTCTGGCCCGCTCACCAGCCCCTTTTAGTTCTCCATAGAGCCCAAACTAGGAAGGCCTTAAGCCTGCAGTGCTCATCTAGCCACCCAGTGACCCAGCCCAAACAAGGCATTCAGGCCAGGGAGGCCCAAGGGAGTGCTCACCAGTCCCCAATTGCATACAGTTTGCTGTAACCTGTATTCAGTGGCAGGCAGCCGATCCTCCACTACAGCAGCTCTGTCTCAGCTCAGTGCTATGCTGAGTCTGCTCACTGTAGCCAGCGTCGTGCTGCACGACGATCCCCCCCAGACTCTTGCACCCTGCTGCTGCCTGTCACACTCACGCGGTTCCGGCGTCCTCCTCCGCGCTTAAGATGGCGGGCGGGGGAGCAGCTAAAGGGGCGGACTGTCATGACACTTTCTGAGGCTGCGCCGCGTGACCTCTGACGTCACGCAGAGCACGCATCGCTCAGCCCGGCCCCGCTCAGCCGCGTAGCGCGGCACCAGCATCTCTCTGCAGAACGGAGCCTCTGATGGCGGCGCTGGTAACATTTATAATTAAAGGTACAGGAAATCCCGAAATCCCGGGATTGGGGACTACAATCCCGGGATTCAAATCCCGCACATTTTGGCCTTAAATCCCGGGATCCCGCCGATCCCGGGATTGGCCACCCTACCCACGACGGACCAAATGACCTAGTGAAGTGTGCAGAAATAGAGGAAAGTAACCGTAGATTAGCCTTCTCAAAAGACTGTTGGATTGCCATTCTAATCCAGTGAGCTAGGGACTGCTTGTGAGCAGGCCATCCTCTTTTGTGAAACCCATAAAGGACAAACAAAGCGTTTGAGCGTCTAATGGATTCTGTCCGTTGGACATATACGAGTGAGTGCCCTCACCATGTCCAAGGGTTTTTCCTTAGAAGACAATTTGGAAGACTTAAGGGCCGGAACCACGATTTCCTGGTTCACATGGAAACTTAATACAACCTTAGGAAGGTGGGAGGGCCTAGTCCTTAGAACGACCCTATCTTTATGAAACACCAGAAATGGGGAGACAAGATAACACCCCCAAATCCGATAACCTTCTGTCTGAGGCAATAGCCATTAGAAAGACCACCTTGGCTGAAAGCCACTTCAACTCGACAGAGGGTAAAGGTTCGAAGGGCAGCCCAGAGCTACCAACAGGTCCCACAGAGCTACCGGTGGAGTATACGGGGGCTGAATCCTCAGCACCCACTGAAAAAACGTGCAAAATTGGGCAGTTGCCTTAGAAACCACACTATAAGGCCTACTCCTGGACCCTAAGGGATGTCAGAAGCAAACCCTTATCCAATCCACTCTGAAGGAAGGACAACAATCATGCCACCTTAAATTCTTTCGTATCGAGCAATCTTAAGTTACCCAATTCAAAGTATGTTTGCCACACCCAATACTAGGTTCTAGACGAAGTCGGCTTTCTGGCCTGGATCATAATCTAAGCCACCCTATCTTTAAGATGGCCGTCTCAATAGCCTCGCCATCAAATTTAGCCTCTTCAGATCCAGATGCAAGCAAGGTCCTTGACTGTTAACATCTTTCCTCAGAGGTAAATGAAAATGAGGAGCACCTCATTGAACTTCCTGATGACTCCAGGAAGAAGAGACACCAGTGGATATATGTACGGCAGACAAAAGTTCTATGGCACTGCTAGAGCATCCGTGAATGCTGCTAGAGCATCTCTGGCTCTGGAACAGAACAATGGTACCTTGCAATTGTATTGCAAGGCTATCAGATCCAGAGAGTGAAACTGCGCCCACTCAACCATGTCCAATGTGGATACCATCAGTCCCAGAATCTTCATGGCCTGATGAATAAGTAACTGAATAAAACCTCAAATTTTGGCCTGCACTAGCAAGACCTTTTCTGGAGGGAGGCTTATTCTCTGTGATTAAGAATCCAACAGAACTCCCAGATTTGGGGTGCCGGACGGGGTCCCGATAGTCGGGATCCCAACAGCCATTTACCCGATGTCAGGATTATGACTGTTCAAACACAGACAGACGAGTTCCCAATGGTCACGGCTATTCTCCCTCATGGGGCTCCACGACTATCAAGCACAGGAGACTTTCCAACCTGTGTCTTATATTTTAATATATCTCCAACTTTCGTACTCTTCAACTATTGAGGGTTATCCAATAACGGTATCACCGGGGGCTATCCAATTTGCCAGAAAAAAGGCAATGTGATGAGGCTTATGGGGGATTTTTTAATAGAGAAAAAAGGTTAGAGCACTATGTGACCTGAGAGGGCGCCTAGGGGAGGGTGGGTTTGCTTAAGCTGCAGTTAATATAATTTGGGTCTCAAGCCCAAATACAATAGAAATTCAAAACAAGGGGGGTGTTAAACTGCGCTACATCTAACAACATGCAACAGGTATCATATCAATCTGATTTATTAAATTAAAAATATTGAATACTTAAAAAAGCAATAATATAGATTTGTTAAATAACAATATAAAAACAGCTGGTAGCAAGAAAAATTTCAAGAGCTGATATGAGAAATCTGTAAAGCGAAACACGTTGCACTTACAGTAAGGACACCCACCACTTGGACCCTAAACCTGTCGCTACCATTTGTGACCAGACCAGCTTCCCTGCTATCCCATCAGCCGTTTACTTTGGGACTCTAATCAGCCAGCACACAAAGCAGGTGTTCCCACGGCAGGAGAGCGTAGTCTCTCCCAAAATGTCCTTTTCATTTGAAAAATCGGCCTCCAAAATTTGGGACACAACAAGGGAAGCATCATAGGAAGGGACACTAGACAGAAATCCATCTAGACTTTGGGTGAATATATCCATGCTCTTGAAATTTTTCTTGGTACCAGCTGTTTTTATATTGTTATTTAGCAAATCTATATGATTGCTTTTTTAAGTATTCAATATTTTTACTTTAATATATCAGACTGATATTTTATTACACCTGTTGCATGTTTTTAGATTTAACGCAGTTTAACACCCCTCTTTTTTTGCATTATTATGTTTTTTTGTTTTTTTTACTACCTCAGACACAAAACAGAATCCCCGAAATCAGCCCAATTTTAGTGCAAAAATGGGTCTGTGACCACGAAAAAACATGTTCCACTAAAACTGTGGTGGTTATTCAGACCTGATTGGTTCTCTGCTAACTTGCAGAGCCCTGCGATCAGATAGCCACCTCCCCGCCAGAGTTAAACCCTGCCTTATGCAATGCTGCAAATGGCTTGCAAAAATATTGCAGATCAGCAATTAGCTGCAAATCCATTTGGAACTCAGAACTGATTGAATTTTTCAACAAAATAGGCTGATCAGGACCGGATCTGATGACCCACGCCCTTCCTCCCAGGTGCCTTGGCACACCTGCAGTTTCCTGGCACTCCCAGAACATGGGCGGTGACACCCACAAACACAGACAAGTTGTACACTCCCATCGATTACAAAAGACGCTGGAAAGAGTCATTCGAAGTCGAACATTAGAATAACTGACTACTGTAACTCAGCCAATGTAATAGCATGCATCTTTAACACACCGAAAGTAAATTGGATCCAACTTCTAACGGTATTAAAAGAGCAGGAATATTATTTGGTATGCAGATATAGGGCATGATTCTGGTTTACTCTGTAACCTGCGAAGCTCGGAGCTTACCAAGTCCCAGAGTGCCCACCCTGCTGAAAAAACTTCATGTGACCTCAGCCACCTGCCCCAGGCAACATGGAAATGCCCAGCGTTTACATGGGGACATCCACGTAGGGGACCGATCTAATTAGAATCAAATGCAGCTTGCCTATCTTCTATGTTTAATTGCGATTGTATCTGCATGCAAAACAATGTTACACTGTTTGGATGGACCGACTTTGTAAATTGTCAGACTTTTGCAGGAGAATCGGGCATATCACAAAATCGGCCTTAAAGCAGTGTGTGTGTGTGTGTGTGTGTGTGTGTGTGTGTGTGTGTGTGTAAGATTAGGGTTATAGGCTGCAGGGTGTGTGTATTTTTATGAGTATAGGATGCAGGATGTGTGTGTGTGGTTAGGGTTATAGGCTGTGGGCTGGGTGTGTGTGTATGTGTCTGTGTGGATAGGGTTAAAGGCTGAAGGGGTATGTGAATGCTTATAGGGTTATAGGCTGTGGGGAGTGTGTGTGTATGATTAGGGTTATAGGCTGCGCGGGGGTGTATGGTTAGGGTTACAGGCTGCGGGGTGTATGTGTGTATGGTTAGTGTTATATCCTGTGGGGTGTCTGTGAATGGTTAGGGATATAGGCTGAGGGGTGTGTATGTAGGGTTAGGGATATTGGCTGTGGGGTGTGTGTTTGTGTGTGTATGGTTAGGGATATAGGCTGTGGTGTGTGTATGCAGGGGCAGATCCAGGATCAAATGACAGGGGGGGCACCATGATAAAAAAGGGTTTGGGTGGGGGAGGGGTGGTGTTAGTGGTGCCAGTGTACATGCTAAGAGAGCAGCAGGAGAGGGTGGGAATGGAATAAAAAATAGGCCCTGGCATTTAAAGTACGCAGGCCCCCCATGGTGACAAAAGTGAAGGATGTAGTTGTGCGCACGCCAAAGGCGCGCTCCGGAAAAGGGTGTGTGACCACTCAACAGGGGGCGTGTCAACACCATATACAACTTCTACACATTATGCAACAAAATACTAGACCCCATTATACTTGCCCCTTACACATGATGCCAAATGGAATGAGCCAAAATTGACATAATGCCACATGGATTGAGGCAAAATTAAAATAATGCCACATGGATTGTGTCAAAATTCACATAATGCCACATGGATTGAGCCAAAATTTACATAATAACACACACGGATTAAGCCAAAATTCACATAATGCCAAATGGATTGTGTCAAAATTCACATAATGCCACACGGATTGAGCCAAATGCATAAAATGCCATACGGATTGAGCCAAAATTCACATAATGCCACATGGATTGAGCCAAAATTCACATAATGCCACACGGATTGAGCCAAAATTCACATAAAGCCACATGGATTGGGAAAAAATTCACATAATGCCACACGGATTGAGCCAAAATTCCCATAATGCCACATGGATTGAGCCAAAATTCACATAATGCCACACGGATTGAGACAAAATTCACATAATGCCACATGAATTGAGCCAGAATTCACATAATGCCACACAGATTAAGCCAAAATTCACAATACACTTCATAAACAGGGACATTGTCCACCAAAGGCTCACATTAAACATTTACACCATAATGTCCATTACATGTTAAGTTACACGCCATTATGTCCATTATGTGTTATGCCAAACACCATAATGCCTATTAAAAATTATGCTACATAAGTGCTGCTTCTCTACATGCTCATTGCCAAGGGTTCCATGCTAATTGTCAGAGGTTCCATGCTCGTTGCCATGTGGGATTACATGCTCATTGCCAAGGGGGAATACATGCTCGTGGAAAATGGGGGACAGCCGCCGCCAGGCAGAAGTGATAGCCACTGACAGTGGCAGAGCCTGGCTGTATTCAGAGCACTGCAGGTCCCGGCTATTTGAAATAATACCCCTTTCACACCAGAAAATGCATTCCCAGGTTGGCCCCTTTTACACCAGTCTAGTCCCTGCATTTTCTGGTGTGAGGGGGAGAGAAAACCACCCCTCCCCCCTTTAACCAGTTATCTCATTTAACCGGCTATATCTTAGGAACCAACTGACCCATTTACATGAGACAAGTATTATATTGAAGAACTTTTGAGTGGGCTTTGAATGATTTTGGTCCAGTGAAACTGGAACATTTGGTTCCAGAGTAATCTGTACTCAAAGAACATGAACAGCCATGAAATTACATTTCAAAAATTAAAAAAATCGGTTTACACGCAATATCTCTGGAACCGATTGACCGATTTGGACCAGCCTGGTATCATATTGAAGGCCCAGCGATTTGGAATTGAATGAAATCAACCACAAGCTTCTGTGATGCCAGGGCGGGAACTGGCAGCCATCGGAATCGGGTGGGGGTCGGAATTGACGGGTCCCATATTATCCTATGGGGAAAAAACGTTACAGGTTTGCCAGGCGATATCTCCGGTTCCCGGGGGGATAGAGACACGGGGCTGGGCTCGTTGGAAAACCCTGGTCCTCAGCTGCAAAATAAATGAAAGGGGGCACGTGCCCGGGTGCCCCCCCCTGAATCTGCCACTGTGTGTATGGTTAGGGATATAGGCTGCGGGGTGTGTGTATGGTTAGGGTTATAGGCTGAGGGTGTGTGTGTTTGTGTGTGTGTGTGTATGGTTAGGGATATAGGCTGTGGGGTGTGTGTGTATGGTTAGGGTTATGGGCTGTGGGGTGTGTGTGTGTGTATGGTTAGGGTTAGGGGATGCGGGTGTGTGTGCATGGTTAGGGTTATGGGCTGCAGGGTGTATGTATGGTTAGGGTTATAGGCTGCGGGGTGTGTGTATGGTTAGGGTTATAGGCTGTGGGGTGTGTGTGCATGGTTAGGGTTATGGGCTGTGGGGTGTGTGTATGGTTAGGGTTATGGGCTGCGGTGTGTGTGTGTGTATGGTTAGGGTTATAGGCTGCAGGTGTGTGTATGGTTAGGGTTACAGGCTTCCGGGTGTGTGTGTATGGTTAGGGTTATAGGCTGTGCAGTGTATGGGTATGGTTAGGGATATAGGCTGTATGGTGTATGTGGTGTGTGTATGGTTAGGGATACAGGCTGCGGTGTGTGTGTGTATGGTTAGGATTACAGGCTGCGTGGTCTTTGTGTGGTTAGGGATATAGACTGCAGGATGTATGTATAGTTAGGGTTATAGGCTGCGGGGTGTGTGTATGGTTAGGGTTACAGGCTGGGTGGTCTTTGTGTGGTTAGGGATATAAGCTGTGGGGTGTGTATGGTTAGGTTAAATGCTGTGGGGTGTGTGTGTAGTTAGGGTTATAGGCTGTGTGGTGTGCATGTGTGTATGGTTAGGGTTATAGGCTACACTGTGTGTGTATGGTTAGGGTCATAGGCTGGGGGGGTGCGGTTAGGGTTAAAGGCTGTGGGGTGTGTGTGGTTAGGGTTATAGGCTGAAGGTGTGTGTACCTGTGTGGTTTTGGCTATAGGCTGCGGAGGGGGAGTGTATGGTTGCTGCGGAGGGGAGTATATGGATAGGTTTAGGCTGTGGGGAAGGGGATGGGTGGGGTTAGGCTGCAGGTGGGTGGTGAATGGTTGGGCTATGGAGGGGGTGTATAGATGTATAGTTAGGGTTAGGCTACTGCGGTGTGTATAATTAAGGTTAGGCTGCGGGTGGGGGGTGTATAGTTATTGTTAGACTGCAGGGGGGTGTATGCTTAGTTAGGCTGGGGGGGTTAGGGTTTATGCCCCCATTATATTTTTAGTTAGTCTTTGCCCCCACTTTAATATTCTGTGCCTCCAGCTCCCGTTTTATGTGCCCCCCTATAATTTCCGATGTTTTCAGACGCAGCCCTGCCCAGCCCCTTATAGTAACTTACCCCTGGCAGTGGCTGTCACTGCTGCTTTCTGTGATGCTGCTGTGCTCCTCCAGTCTTCCATGCTCAGCCTCAGAGCAGCAGACAGGAATTCACTTCCTGTCTGGCTCCAAGACTGAGAGGAGCAACAGGCAGCCTTGAGATTGGCTGCATGTTGCTATGGCTGCAGAAGGAGGCTGGTCACTGGATGGAATGGATGCAGGGATGCAGGCAGGGCACTGTCCCACATGCACCTGCCGTTCTGCCATGCACTCCCCGCTGCCCGCGCGCGGTGCTGCACAATAATAAAAAAAAAGGACTTTGTCATGCCGGGCAGATGGCGGCACCTAACCCCTTGGGCCCCGGTGCACTGGACCTGCGGTAGTTCAGCCACTGTCTTCAGCGGTCCCAGGGGTGCATTGTGTGAGTTTGCAGGTGCGCCGGTGACATCACTGGCGCGCCCACACACCCACACAATGCACCGCTGAAGATGCTGAAGAAGATCCTGAAGGCTGCCGTGGACATCGGGGGACTTGGTAAGTATAAAAAAAGGGGCGGGGGGGGAACTAATCCAAAATATTCCAAAAAACACACAGTTTTTAGAATATTTCAGATAAGAGTTCTCCAGATACGGGAAACTCTACCTGTATAATGTCAGATGCAAAATACTGTAGCTGTTGAGTAGTGTTGTTAATTGCAGCTCAAATTTAAGGGATATCATTTATTTTGGAGAGACGTGGAGAATAAATGTTCCTTTGAAGCAGGCAAATATGAGCATAGATTAGAAAGTTCCAACATTATCTTCAGTTATGAAAGACTACTTTGATAACCCCAGATAGTGATTCAATGGAGTAACCTTTTGTACTTAATCTTTAATACTATTTATTTCCCTGATTGCCTTCCAAGTCCTCAATAACACTGTATCTAATACTTAATCAGTGGTCATCATAACGCATATGATAAAAATAAGATGAGAAACTGTACAAGAAGCTAATTATACAGATGTTGTTACCCAGCAGTGAAACTACCAGTGGTGCATCTGGTATATTACATCGGGGCCCATGGCAATTAAGGGTTCCACAGCAATATTTTCAGCAGAAAAGAGTCATACTCACTCATTACTGGCCGTGAGCAATGACAAAAAAACATAGGAAGAGAAGGGAATACCTGAGCCCCCTGACACATTTATTTCATTTGATCACACGAATGAAGATGAAGTATCTGCACTTTTCTCTTCCTCCCACTCTACTACCTCTCCTCTTGACCCTAAACCCTCACAAATAATTAAATCTCTGTGCTCATCCCAATCTTAACTAAAATCTGTACCCTCTCTTTCTCTACTGGTGTCTTTCCTTCATTGTTCAAACACGCAGTTATTACTCCAATTCTGAAAAAACAGAATTCTGACCCAAGCTCTCTCTCAAACTACTCTCCCATCTCTCAACTTCCATGCACCTCCAAATGACTTGAAAGACTTGCCTACACTCGCCTCACACACTTTCTTAACTCGCACAATTTACTGGACCTGCTTAAGTCAGGCTTTCGTGCCCAACACTCCACAGAGACAGCACTGACTAAAGTTGTGAATGATCTGGTCACTGCTAATCTAAAGGCCACTATTCACTACTAATTATTCTAGACCTCTCTGCTGCTTTTGACACTGTTGACCACACACTTCTCATACAAACACTACAATCCCTAGGTCTTAAAGATAAAGTCCTCTCTTGGTTATCATCCTACCTATCTAACCGCTCCTTTAGTGCGTTTCTCTAATTCTACTTCCTCGTCGCTACCTCTTTCAGTTGGAGTACCTCAGGGTTCAGTTTTAGGTCCTCTGCTTTTCTCAATATATACCTCATCTCTTGGCAAACTAATCAGCTCTTTTGGATTTCAGTATCATCTGTATGCGGATGATACTCAGCTCTACCTATATTCCCCGGACCTGTCCCCATCTGTATTGAGCTGTGTCTCTGAATGCCTTTCTGCTGTTTCATCCTGGATGTCATCTCGCCACTTCAAACTTAATATTTCAAAAACAGAATTAATTATATTTCATCTCACGCATTGATTATTGCAATAGCCTGCAGCTGCAAGGCTAATCTTCCTAGCCAGATGTTCATCGTCTGCAAAGCTACTCTGTCAGTCACTTCATTGGTTATCTGGATTCTGCCATATTCAATACAAAATTATTTTACTTACACACAAAGCTATAAACCAAACTACACCAACATACATCTCTTCTCTTATCTCAAAATATCTTCCAAACCGACCTCTACGCTCCTCCTAAGATCTGCATCTCTCATCCACACTCATTACTCGCTCCCATTCCCGGTTGCAGGACTTTCTTCGGGCTGCACTCACTCTGTGGAAAGCCCTCCCAAGCACAATAAGACTTTCCTCCAGTCTCCAAACCTATAAGAGTTCCCTGAATACTCATCTCTTCAGGCAAGCTTATTAAATTCCAGAACCAGTCATGGAACCTTGCATTCTGGGAGAACCGATGCAATAAAGAATACAGTATCTATCCTTTTGTATCAATGCCTATTTCCCTATAGATTGTAAGCTTGCGAGCAGGGCCCTCCTACCTGTTGACTGTCTGTAAATCCCCTGTTTGTTTTATCACTGTCTCCTTTTGTAAAGCGCAACAGAATATGCCGCGCTATATAATAAACTGTTAATAAATAAATAAATAATAAATGCCCTGGTGCAAAAAGACAAAGGAGTGGACCCTCCATAGATCAGGCAGCAGATAGTTATGCTGCTTCAGGTCTCCTCCATCACAAGTCTATTGGGTCAGCACTTTTGAATTGCAGTGTAAAAATAATGCAGCCAGTATTTACCCTGCACAGAAAAAAATAACTCACACAAATCTAACTCAGACATGTTACATCTGCCCCACCTGGATTTGCCCATTTTGAGAACAAATTTGTACTTGAATAGATCTGAATAAGGGCCTATGTGTAAGGTCTGTTTTTTACTCACATGTGGGATCGCTCTGGGCCAGATGCTCTAAGCTTCAAATTGATAAAATGGAGGGTGATAAAAAGCTAGCCAATCAGCTCCTACCTGCCATGCCACAGGCTGTGTTTGAAAAATGTCAGGCAGGAGCTGATTGATTGATTGATTGTTTATCACTCTCCATTTTTATTTTTTTATTCAATAGTATTTATTGAGTTTTTACATTACAAACAACAAAACCCCATTTACAGATAATATTTGAACAGTCACATCAGTCCCTGCCCCAGTGGAGCTTACAAGCTATATTCCCTACCACATGTACACGCACACAAAGACATTCTAGGGTTAATTATTGGTGGGAGCCAATTACTCTACCAGTATATTTTTGGATTGTGGAAGGAATCCCACGCAAGCACAGGGAAAATATACAAACTTTGTATAGTTAGGGCTGTGGTGGTTATCAAACCCATGACCTCATTGCTGTGAGGCAGTAATGTTAACCATTAAACTGTCCGTGCTACCAATAACTTGATATTGATTTTAGAGTTAGGGATATGGTTATAGTCATGTTGCTATTAGACTTAGAGCAGTGGCGTAACTATAAATTTTGCTCCCCCCCTGCCAAAAAGTTTGTGGGCCCCCCCCCCTCGCCTTCGGTGCTCGGCCAGTGGGCAGCTGCAGGCAGCAGCATGTCAGTGCGTCGAGCGGGTGCTGGCACCCACATAGACCCCGCTGCCACTTGCTCCCCCAAGCGACAGCTGGGGCTGCCTTACAGCAGTTACGCCACTGACTTAGAGCTACTGTTAGACTGCGATTAGGGTTAAAGTTTTAATTTTATTTAGTTATATTATAGACTCTGGTCTGTCAAACACCTGCAGCCATGTGTACACAGGGGGAGGAGAGTACTGTACTGCTGTTAACAGGCATATTCACAGGCTTGTTGCCCAGCCCCACCTCCACATAGCTCGCTAAGCAATATTTTAAACAATATGGGTCATTTTGTCCCTTCTGGGCAAAATCATTTGTATTATAGCTTAGTGTGTACGCTCAATATCGGCAATGATGTGCACTCTTGTTCGTCATTAACAATGTCCTTTGTCGTTTGTAGATGCAGCTCACTTATATTGTCAATGACTGCATGTATGGAGCGAGGACAGGATATGCACTACATCAGTGGTAGCCAACCCTAGCCCTCGAGAGCTACCAACAGTTCACATTTTCCAGACAACCTAGCTGCTGCACAGCTGCACTCATTAATCACTGACAAATTTTAACCCCTTCCTGACAGAGCCAGTTTTTGCGTTCCTGACAGAGCCTTTTTTTTCAAATCTGACATGTCTCACTTAAGTGGGGATAACTTTTTTTTGCTTTTACTTATCCCAGTGGCCCTTATTCTGGTTGGTGCGGATATTCCCGCATTCTTACGGTGCGGTCCGCACGCCACGGTGTTTTGCCGCGTGCGGCCATCGTCCGTAGAAACGCCCACGTGTCCTCCGCATTCGGACGGACTCACTCTTTAAGAACAGGGCGTGTTTACGGACGACATACAAACCATGCGTGTGCGGGAGAAACACTCCGATTCTGCACGGTATTACAGAGTATTACAGAGTATGCTCGGAAATACCGCATCCGAACGGGAGCCAAGCGGTGCTACCGCCCGTAAGCGGAGTATTTACGCCAAACAACCCACTATGAAGTATCTTCTGCAATACATCACATGACCCACTTATTATACATGTCTAATACACATGTGTATTGATAGTATTAATATTCAGTCATGTCCATTGTTAGCAGTTTTTAAGTGTGGGACAAGTACAGCATATGTGGGGGACTAGTAAGGTTTCCTTGAAGCAGCAATGGTTTCAATTAAAGCACTGACAAGCGGCCTATTAGTGAGTAATGAGTAAAGGAGTAGATTCTATTGGGTTCAGGTGTTAATGGTTGTAGTCATTAGGCGTACGTTCGCCTACCGCATGAACGAGTGGTGTCCACAAAGCAATAGTACACTTGTGGACACCGCACATTTCTGCCCTTTTTGATCGCGTGCATTCGGAGTGGTTTCCGAATGTACGCCCCCCAACATAAGTGTACTCCCCCGTGTCCGCCCATGTTTCCGCCCCGTTTTGCCCACTTTGAAACTACGCCCATGTGTCATTCCGCATGACGCCCATAATACGCCCCTATTTCCCGACTGATAGCGGTGAACAGTTTTGGACGGGATTTGCCCGAACTGGTACCGAGTCAAGGCGTGGCACATGCGCGTAGCGTTCTCCACGCATGCGCAGACGCCGTAAAGACGCGATCCGTAAGTACGCGGTAAAGTCCGCGTCAATCAGAATAAGGGCCAGTGATTTTGAGATTGTTTTTTCGTGACACATTGTACTTCAAATTAGTGGTAAATTTGGGTCGATACAGTCTGTGTTTTTTTGTGAAAAATACCAAAATGTCGTAAAAAAATGGAAAATTTAGCAATTTGCAAAATGTTAAATTTTCTGCTTGTGAGACAAATAATCATACCACTCAAAATAGTTAATAACTAACATAGACCATATGTCTACTTTATGTTTCCATCATTATTTCAACTTCCTTTTAATTTTTTTGGACACTAGGAGGCTTACAATATGAATAGCAAATTCTCAAATTTTCAAGAAAATTTCAAACACTGATTTTTTTAGGGACCAGTTCAGTTCTGATGTGACTTTGAGGGACTTGTATGTGAGACACCCCCATAAATGATACCATTTCAAAAACTGCACCCCTCACAGTATTCAAAACAGCATTTTGGAAGTTTGTTAACCCTTTAGGTGTTTCACAGGAATTAAAACAAAGTGTAGGTGAAATTTCAAAATTTCATTTTTTTTGCAGATTTGCAATTTTAATACATTTTTCTAAGGAACACAGTACATTTTACTAGAGAAATGTGACTAAAAATTGATTCCCCCAATTCTTTTGTTTTCATAAATATCCTATATGTGGCCCTAGTGTGCACGTTGACCAAACCACAGGCTTCATAATAGAAGGAGCACCTACTTGATTTTGGAGCCTCCTTTTTATGAGATTATTTTTTAGGCACCATGTAGGTTTCTAGGCACCATAAGATGCTAAAAGTTAGGAACCCCCCCACAAGTGACCCCATTTTGCAAACTACACCCCTCAGGGAATTCATCTAGGGGTATAGTGTACATTTCAAACCCCCAGGGGTTTCACCAATTGTGGTACAACTGGGCAGTGAAAATGAAAAATTATTTTTTTTACACAAAAATGCAGTTCTGGCTCCAAATTTGTCATTTTCAGAAGGTATGAAGGAGACAAAGCACCACAAAATCTGTGCCCCAATTTCTCCCGAGTACGGCAATGCCTCACATGTGACCAAAAAATACCATTTGGGTGCATGGCAGGACTCAGAAGGGAAGGAGTGATTTTTGGATTTTGCAGCTCAGATTCTGGTGGAATTTTGGTGGGTGCTATGTCGCATTAGCAAGACCCCCCAAGCACCAATACAGTGGAACCCCCCCACAAGTGACCCCATTTTGCAAACTACACCCCTCAGGGAATTCATCTAGGGGTATAGTGTACATTTCAAACCCCCAGGGGTTTCACCAATTTTGATACAAGTGGGCAGTGAAAATGAAAAATTACATTTTTTTACACAAAAATGCAGTTCTGGCTCAAAATTTTTCATTTTCACAAGGAATGAAGGAGAAAAAGCACCCCAAAATCTGTGCCCCAATTTCTCCCGAGTACGGCAATGCCTCACATGTGACCAAAAAATACCAGTTGGGTGCATGGCAGGACTCAGAAGGGAAGGAGTGATTTTTGGATTTTGCAGCACAGATTTTGGTGGAATGAATGGTGGGTGCTATGTTGCACCAATACAGTGGAACCCCCCCACAAGTCACCCCATTTTGCAAACTACACCCCTCAGGGAATTCATCTAGGGGTATAGTGTACATTTCAAACCCCCAGGGGTTTCACCAATTTTGATACAAGTGGGCAGTGAAAATGAAAAATTACATTTTTTTACACAAAAATGCAGTTCTGGCTCAAAATCTTTCATTTTCAGAAGGTATGAAGGAGAAAAAGCACCCCAAAATATGTGCCCCAATTTCTCCCGAGTACGGCAATGCCTCACATGTGACCAAAAAATACCAGTTGGGTGCATGGCAGGACTCAGAAGGGAAGGAGTGATTTTTGGATTTTGCAGCTCAGATTCTGGTGGAATTTTGGTGGGTGCTATGTCGCATTAGCAAGACCCCCCAAGCACCAATACAGTGGAACCCCCCCACAAGTGACCCCATTTTGCAAACTACACCCCTCAGGGAATTCATCTAGTGGTATAGTGTACATTTCAAACCCCCAGGGGTTTCACCAATTTTGATACAAGTGGGCAGTGAAAATGAAAAATTACATTTTTTACACAAAAATGCAGTTCTGGCTCAAAATTTTTCATTTTCAGAAGGTATGAAGGAGAAAAAGCACCCCAAAATCTGTGCCCCAATTTCTCCCGAGTACGGCAATGCCTCACATGTGACCAAAAAATACCATTTGGGTGCATGGCAGGACTCAGAAGGGAAGGAGTGATTTTTGGATTTTGCAGCTCAGATTCTGGTGGAATTTTGGTGGGTGCTATGTCGCATTAGCAAGACCCCCCAAGCACCAATACAGTGGAACCCCCCCACAAGTGACCCCATTTTGCAAACTACACCCCTCAGGGAATTCATCTAGGGGTATAGTGTACATTTCAAACCCCCAGGGGTTTCACCAATTTTGATACAAGTGGGCAGTGAAAATGAAAAATTACATTTTTTTACACAAAAATGCAGTTCTGGCTCAAAATTTTTCATTTTCAGAAGGTATGAAGGAGAAAAAGCACCCCAAAATCTGTGCCCCAATTTCTCCCGAGTACGGCAATGCCTCACATGTGACCAAAAAATACCAGTTGGGTGCATGGCAGGACTCTGAAGGGAAGGAGTGATTTTTGGATTTTGCAGCACAGATTTTGGTGGAATGAATGGTGGGTGCTATGTTGCACCAATACAGTGGAACCCCCCCACAAGTCACCCCATTTTGCAAAGTACACCCCTCAGGGAAAACATCTAGGGGTATAGTGTACATTTCAAACCCCCAGGGGTTTCACCAATTTTGATACAAGTGGGCAGTGAAAATGAAAAATTACATTTTTTTACACAAAAATGCAGTTCTGGCTCAAAATTTTTCATTTTCAGAAGGTATGAAGGAGAAAAAGCACCCCAAAATATGTGCCCCAATTTCTCCCGAGTACGGCAATGCCTCACATGTGACCAAAAAATACCAGTTGGGTGCATGGCAGGACTCAGAAGGGAAGGAGTGATTTTTGGATTTTGCAGCTCAGATTCTGGTGGAATTTTGGTGGGTGCTATGTCGCATTAGCAAGACCCCCCAAGCACCAATACAGTGGAACCCCCCCACAAGTGACCCCATTTTGCAAACTACACTCCTCAGGGAATTCATCTAGGGGTATAGTGTACATTTCAAACCCCCAGGGGTTTCACCAATTTTGATACAAGTGGGCAGTGAAAATGAAAAATTACATTTTTTACACAAAAATGCAGTTCTGGCTCAAAATTTTTCATTTTCAGAAGGTATGAAGGAGAAAAAGCACCCCAAAATCTGTGCCCCAATTTCTCCCGAGTACGGCAATGCCTCACATGTGACCAAAAAATACCATTTGGGTGCATGGCAGGACTCTGAAGGGAAGGAGTGATTTTTGGATTTTGCAGCTCAGATTCTGGTGGAATTTTGGTGGGTGCTATGTCGCATTAGCAAGACCCCCCAAGCACCAATACAGTGGAACCCCCCCACAAGTGACCCCATTTTGCAAACTACACCCCTCAGGGAATTCATCTAGGGGTATAGTGTACATTTCAAACCCCCAGGGGTTTCACCAATTTTGATACAACTGGGCAGTGAAAATGAAAAATTACATTTTTTTTACACAAAAATGCAGTTCTGGCTCAAAATTTTTCATTTTCAGAAGGTATGAAGGAGAAAAAGCACCACAAAATCTGTGCCCCAATTTCTCCCGAGTACGGCAATGCCTCACATGTGACCAAAAAATACCAGTTGGGTGCATGGCAGGACTCAGAAGGGAAGGAGTGATTTTTGGATTTTGCAGCACAGATTTTGGTGGAATGAATGGTGGGTGCTATGTTGCACCTATACAGTGGAACCCCCCTACAAGTCACCCCATTTTGCAAAGTACACCCCTCAGGGAATTCATCTAGGGGTATAGTGTACATTTCAAACCCCCAGGGGTTTCACCAATTTTGATACAAGTGGGCAGTGAAAATGAAAAATTACATTTTTTTACACAAAAATGCAGTTCTGGCTCAAAATTTTTCATTTTCAGAAGGAATGAAGGAGACAAAGCACCCCAAAATCTGTGCCCCAATTTCTCCCGAGTACGGCAATGCCTCATGTGTGACCAAAAAGTGGCAGGACTCAGAAGGGAAGGAGTGATATTTGGATTTTGCAGCACAAATTCTGGTGGAATGATGGTGGGTGCTATGTCGCATTAGCAAGACCCCCAAAGCACCAATACAGTGGAACCCCCCCACAAGTGACCCCATTTTGCAAACTACACCCCTCAGGGAATTCATCTAGGGGTATAGTGTACATTTCAAACCCCCAGGGGTTTCACCAATTTTGATACAAGTGGGCAGTGAAAATGAAAAATTACATTTTTTACACAAAAATGCAGTTCTGGCTCAAAATTTTTCATTTTCAGAAGGTATGAAGGAGAAAAAGCACCCCATAATCTGTGCCCCAATTTATCCCGAGTACGGCAATGCCTCACATGTGACCAAAAAATACCATTTGGGTGCATGGCAGGACTCAGAAGGGAAGGAGTGATTTTTGGATTTTGCAGCTCAGATTCTGGTGGAATGAATGGTGGGTGCTATGTGGCATTAGCAAGACCCCCGAAGCACGGTGAAATTATGAACCTAAAAATCCATAGATGTGTGGTGTATTTTAAAACACTCCTTTATACATAGGCCGGGTTTGTCGGGGCAAGTGTCACACTGGAAAATAGTTTGCTTTCTTATTCCCTTTTTATAGCAAACTTTGCACCTTTTTTGTGTCCTGCCCTTTTTTCCAGTGGAGGGGATTTCATCAGGAAAATGCTGCCCTGGTACAATACGGGGGCCAGTACTAGAAGTACTGGGGCCCTCTGCCTGCTGGTTCCCAAATATTAGGCCCTTTATGACTTCCTCTTGAAAGTGCATAAATGTCCCCCTCTGGCCGGTAGAACGGAATAGCACGTAAGCGTTATACAGTGCCATCTGGATGATATACACGGCCAGCTTCTTGTACCAGATTTTTGTTTTCCGCAGGGCACTGTACGGCTTCAGTACCTGATCTGAAAGATCCACTCCGCCCATGTACCTATTGTAATCCAGGATACAATTAGGTTTTGAGGTGTGGGTACTGGTACCTCGTACAGGGACGGAGGTGGTACTGTCTCCGTGAATTGTTGTCAGTATAAGGACATCCCTCTTGTCCTTATATTTGACCAACAACATATTTTCGGTGCATATTCCCCTGCTTTCACCCCTTCTCATTACTTGGACAATGTGCGTTTTTGGGAGGCCTCTTTGGTTCTTGCGCACAGTACCGCAAGCTGCTGTACCTCTTGAACCAAGGGCCTTAAACAGGGGGATGCTGGTGTAAAAGTTATCCACATATAGGTGATAACCTTTATCCAGGAAGGGGTGCACTAAATCCCAGACAATTTTTCCACTAACACCTACGAGGGAGGGGGGGCATTCTGGCGGTTTAATTCTTGAATCCTTCCCTTCATATACCCTAAACCTGTGAGTGTACCCTGAGGTGCTTTCACACAGCTTATACATTTTTATGCCATACCTTGCCCTCTTACTGGGAAGGTACTGGCGGAATTTAACCCTTCCTTTAAAATGTATAAGGGACTCGTCTATGCAAATGAATTTATCTGGGATGTACATGTCTTCAAATTTGGCACTGAAATGATCAATGACCGGCCTGACTTTGAATAGCCGGTCAAAGGTGGGATCATCTCTGGGTGGGCACTGTGCATTATCGTTGTAATGCAAAAATTTAAGGATCGTCTCAAATCGAGCCCGGGGCATGGCCATACGGTAAAATGGGGTGCTGTACAGAACATCTGTACTCCAATATTGCCTAATTTCTGGCTTTTTTACTATGCCCATATGAAACACCAGACCCCAAAACGTCATCATCTCTACTGCATCTACAGGGGTCCACCTAGCAAATGATGACGTGGGGTTTTGAGCAATAAACTGCTGGGCATATAAATTAGTTTGGTCCACCATTAAATTTATAAAATTATCAGAGAAAAATAATTTGAAAAAGTCAATTTCTCTGAGACCTGTGGAATCAAATTGGATTCCTGGCATGGCCAAAAACTCAGGAACCTGGGGCTCAAAATTGTCTGGTGGTGGGGTCCATACGAGATCAATTATTGGGGGGGGTCTCAGCTGCTCTACGGGGGCGTCTTTGAGGGGGACCCTCATCACCAGAGGAGGAAGAGGAGCTTAAGGCGAATCCTTCAAATTCCCCGCTTGCATCACTGGCTGTGTCAGAGTCAGAAGCAAGCATGGCATATGCCTCCTCCGCTGAATAAATTCTTCTGGATGACTGGGATGACATTTGGGATGACATTTGGGATGCCATTTTTATTTTTGTGTTACTGGTAGTGAAATGTTTCAACACGTGTATAGTGTAGGGGGGGGGTACAAACTTTATTTCAACCCGGGGGGTATGTAGTGTGTAGTGTGTATGTAGTGCAGAAAAAAAAATACTTTATACAAAAAAAAAAAATTGAAGGGGTTAAAAAAAAAAAAAATTGAAGGGGTTAAAAAAAAAAATTGAAGGGGTTAAAAAAAAAAATTGAAGGGGTTAAAAAAAAAAAAAAAAGGTCCTGCGCCAAAAATTGAGCACAGATGTTGGTCAGTAACGTCCGTCACTGAACAGCGCTCAAAGGCAACAGGAATTTGATCAAAAAAAAAAAAAAAAATAGATCAACCCTGTGCCGAAAAAGATGATCAGTGATGTACGTCACTGATCAGCGCACAGCGGCCACAGGACACCCACAAAATCACAGTGTGTGTAAAAAAAAAATTAAAAAAAGACCCCACAGCACACACACAAAAAAAAAAGGTGATCAGTGATGCGACACTGATTACCAGTGAGGGGCAGCAGGTGCACAACCTTTGGTGCAACTGACAGTGCAACTGGCAGGTATATATATATAAAAAAAAAAAACCTCTGCACCCCCAAAAAGTTGCTGATCACCTCAGATATAGTGATCAGCACAAAAGGCGGGGGCAGCAGACACAAAATTTAGCACTCTCTATCACTCTCTGTCACTATCTCTCTCTATCTCTCTATCTCTCACTATCTAACACTCTATGACACTGCAGCGGCAGCAGTGACAGGTATATATATATATAAAAAAAAAACCTGCGCCCCCAAAAAGTTGCTGATCAGTTAATTTATACTGATCAGCACAAAAGGGGGGGCAGCAGTCAGTTATATAAAAAATATATAGCACAATCTGTCACTATCTCTATCTCTCTCTCTCTATCTCTCTCTATCTCTCTCTATCTCTCTATCTATAACTATCACACTGCAGCAGCACAAAATATAGCACTCTCTGTCACTAGGCCTCTATCTCTCTCTCTCTATCTCTCTCTATCTCTCTCTATCTCTCTCTATCTCTCTCTATCTCTCTCTCTATAACTATATCACACTGCAGCAGCACAAAATATAGCACTCTCTGACACTATCTCTCTCTATCTCTCTCTATCTAACTAACGCTATTACACTGCAGCAGCACAAGTTCACAACACTGTAAAGCGCAACGGAATCTGCTGCGCTATATAAGAACCTGTAAATAAATAAATAAATAAATAAATAACACAGGAAGTCACAAGTAACAGGATCCAGGAAGCATCCAGCACACTACAAGCAGTGATGAAGCAGGCAAGATATTTGCAAGGATCAGGTAAGTATTTTGCAAGGTTCTGGTCAGTATATCGCGGCAGCTAGGCACGGTGACCGCACTGCACGCAATTCCAGACCGGAATGGCGTCTGCAGTGCAGTCACCGTTAGTTTAAACCCCCCTCCATGGCTGTGATTGGTCCGTCGGTCCGACGGACCAATCACGGCCTTTGGGGGCGGGCGGGGTGAGGTGGGGTGACACCCTTACACCCCGCGGTGATTGGTGCTGTACTTTACAGCACCAATCACCTCCGATCGCGTGTCACCGGCGAACGTTATTCGCCGGTGACACAGAAAACGCTGTAATTGGCTGTTCACACTGAACAGCCAATCACAGCGATCGCCGACGGGGGGGCGGCATCGCAGCCCCCCCTGGGCATGCACGGACATGTCTGCTGTCAGGGACAGCAGACATGTTGAAACTGTCACCGCGTCTATAGACGCGGTGACAGTTAAATGCCATGACGTACATTTACGCCATGTGTCGGGAAGTACTTCCCGACCATGACGTAAATGTACGTCAATTGTCGGGAAGGGGTTAAAAGATCCACAGATGGAGCTAATTAGCTCATTTGTGATTCTGTGAGGAGACCTGCAAAACATGCACTGTTGGTAGCTCTCGAGGACTAGGGTTGGCTACCCCAGCTCTACATTGTTTGCCTGGGAGGTCAGCGGGAATCTTTAACATTATCATTCATGGAGCGAATTGTCTAGTGTGTATGGGGCTTGGGCTGCAATTAGGATTAGAGTTAGCGTTAGGCTGTGTTTAGTGTTGGAATTAGTGTTAGGGCGAGATGTATCAAATGGAAAATGCGGTAAAACCCCGGTTTTACCGCATTTTCCAATGTATTAAAAATGATACCGCACTGAAGGGTATCGCCACCTTTGGGTGGCGATACCCTATAGAAGCCTATGGGCTTCTTTTCGCCGCCCGCCGACGCAAACCCGCCGCCTCGCCGACCCCCCTTCTGGCTTACATTCCTGAAGGGTCCTCCTGGACCCCGGAATGTAAGCCCTGCTTCCCCCTAGTGAAGCAGCCGGACATCCTTCCGGCTGCAGGGGGGAGGAGGAAGCGCCGGGGACAGCATGCATAGCTGTCCCCGGCATGAGGGGAGAGCGTGGCGGCAGGGAGGTGACGGAGACCCCCCGCACACCAGTGTACAGGTATCGCGGGGGGCCTCCGTCACCACACCGCGAAGCCAGCCGCATATGTTAGTACATATGCGGCAGCATCGCGGCGGGGGTGGCGGCAAAGGGCGGCGATGTATTTTAATACATCCTGCCCTTAGTCTGCAATTAGTGATACAGATAGATTAGGGTTAGAAGTAGTATTACGAGTACTCAGGAATTAATCTCAATGTCGACATTATAAATGCTGACATGATGACCTCCCATCCATTTTGACATAATAAAAGTTGACAAATTCAACCACACCCGGCTCAGGACTTTCCAACAAATGTCCCGCAGTTGCTGTATAAAACTGAAGGTTAAATAAATTGTGCATTAAATGATGGAAAATGGCACTTTGATATCGCCTGATAAGTCAAGCTTTTATCTTAAGCAACCCAACATTTTGGCAATTGACTGCGATGTTGACTTGTCCTAAATATGATTGGCGTGAAGGTAAACAAACACAGTACGGTGACTATGTAGGGTGGTATTAGCTGATTATGTAACTGCACTATATAAAAGGAGATCCCGCATGACAAACACTAGCCGGGTTCTACTGGTGAGGTTGGAGGAAAGCCGCAGTCATGAAAATTTTAATCTTCGCTCTTGTTTGTTTGCAGCTCTCAGAGGGGCTTGTGAGGTGAGTCCATCAGATGGAGGACACTTCTAATAGGAAGATGAAAATGTATTTTGTTTAAAAAAAACACAAACATATAAAATATGTTGTCAGTTTATTCAAATCAATCATTGTACAGTACAGTAAGTAGCCCATCTTGATCAATGTAAATCTAATGGGATGGCATGCCAGTAGTTTGGGTGTGATGAGGCAGAGGACTGGAGCTCAAGTGCAATCACCTCACACAGGAGCTTCTTGTGTTAGCTGTCATTGGTCATTTCTTAAGCTGGGTATACACTGTGCGATATGCTGGCCGATACTGTATACATCGCAAGCCCATCAGCGGGTGTGTATCTCTGATATGTCTGTGAACATCGTTGTTCATACACATATCACATCAGCCCTGAAGCAGAGCTGATGGCCTATACATTTACAGATATATTAGCACTTCTTGATGTGTCTATTGATGGTAGGACTGCCGGTGATTGACATCTCAAATGTGTGGGAATATTTAATAGCCGCTAACTTGTGACATTAGGCCCAACACAACGATTGAATTTCCAATTCCTCCAAAAACATGCAAAACATGCTATGATAGTGCTATCAGTCTATTGTGTTTATGGTTTTTATGCTCATTTTCAGAGTTCCTCTGACCAAGGGAAAGTCCATTCGACAGAATATGAGGGAAGCTGGAGTGCTGGATAAGTACCTGCAGTCTCACAAGATTGACCTGTCTCAGCGATACATGGGATATGCGGTTGCTTCTGAGTCCATGTACTTTGACGTATGTCAGATCTAGCTTTACATGTTTTATTTAGGCTTCTGTAAAGACAAGGCACTATTTTAAATGCAATACTTGTTGAAGGGCAGGATGTAGTAATCATTTACACTAACATATGTAATTAATATAGCAAAGGAGAGGTCTCCCGATAAGAACTGTACTTTGTGAACAGCACCTGTTACACATTCCGTTTACACCCAGAGAGTCTTTTCAGGATCGGCCCTGAGAGTCCTTCTGCACATGCACAGGGGGCAGAGGGGGTGCTGGGTGGGATCTGATTGGATCCCTCTCAGAGCACAGTGTGGAAAGAAGCCCATAGGCTACTATAGGGTAACACCAGCAAAATCTGGTGCTACCCTTGGCACTGAAGCCTGCTATTGCTTAATACATGTGGGAATTGCGGCCATTTGTTTAGGCAGACTTGATTCATGCATTACCATCCAAGTGAGCATAGAGTTAGAGTATAATAGTGTGCCAAGCACAGCGAGCCATGTGGTACACTTATACGGTTTCCATGTTAACATATGTCATCATAGGCAAAAAACACGAAAAACTTGTGTTGACTTTTTCATCGTCGACCATGCTAATTTCAACCTTTTGCCTGTGTTGACATTTGTCAATGTCGACCTAGGGTATGTTGACCATTTATAGGTGTCGACCTAGTCACTGTTGAGCATTAGTGGTCGACCTTGTGACTGTTGACCTAGACATTGTCGACCCACTATGCCGGAACTGCCTCCAATAATGCAGCAGTAAATATCTAGCACTGGCTCTTTTTGCTGCAATTCTGTTGTAGTATAGTATATTGGATATAGTTATATATGATATATGGAGACCTCTCCTACAACCACCAGTGTAAATCTAAAAAACTGACCAGCACAGGTAACCTGTGTACAATATCATTTATACCACTGACATGATGGGACCCAGTATAGATAGACAATTGCATATGTATACCTTATTATATTTTTGATATAAGCATACCATAAATGCAAACATAGAGGTTTATTTACCAAGATGGGAGTTTATTGAAGATGGGATGTTGCCCATAGCAACCAATCAAAATCTACTTCTTATTTATTTAGCACCTTCTAGAAAATAATAAATACTGTAGAATCTGATTGGTTGCCCATCTCAACATCCCACCTTTAATAGAACTCCCATAAATTAACCCCATACACTACACTCCATATAATATATGAATCCTCCTCAAGTTTAACCTACAAATTGCATTGTGTAGTAATTACATACAGTAGCTCCCATGGAGGGCTGCCATCTGCTTTTAACTACTACTAATAGTTTACTCATTATCTTAGCATTGCGGAAATATTTTATGGTGGGCCTTTGTAGATTGTGCCTCAACACACATTCATTAAAACACATGATTTCCATAGAGGTTTCAAATAATCTAATTACATGACATATCTTTGCTCTGCAGACATACTACTATGGGCCAATAAGCATGGGAACTCCTCCCCAGAACTTCCTGGTTCTTTTTGACACAGGGTCCTCCAATCTTTGGGTTCCATCAACATACTGTCAGAGTACAGCTTGCAGTGAGTATCTAAGTGACATTTTCTATCATTGTCTACAGCAGCATTGCCCTACCAATCTCTTATTTGTATAAAGCAACTGTAACCTTTTGTTTTTCTTAGTAGTTTAATAGCTAACCAGTTTATGGTCATTTTTTGCCAGTTCTTCATATTTTTGTATTCCACTCTTGAGAAACTACATTGATGCCATTTGTGGGTTGGAAGGAGAGCGTTCAATATTCAATTTTCAGTAGGCACATAAGAGAAATGTAACAATAATCTGCAGAAGAGAACATAGAGAACATTTAAGGGGATAACTTTGTTATGAAGAAACATCTGCAACCTCTACTCATTTGAAAGGCTTGATGTTTGCATATGCACTGAGCTGCCTGTGATTGGGTCTTGTCCTACGCATGTTATGGAAAGCAATCCCACGTTACACTTGCACTGTAGAAACATGTTAATAATACCCCTTTCACAACGCACAAATAACTTGGTCTGACCCGAGTTTTTGCTGGGTCGACTCGGGTCACTGTGCAGTGTGAAATGGCCTTTTGAAAAATCCTGGGTCCAGCAACCCGGCAATACGACCCAGGTAAAACAAAGGTTTATCCCGGGTCAGATACAGATAGCTGTGCAGAGTGAACAGGTAACCCCAGTCGAGTGACCTGGGTCCCGTTCACACTATAGGGAGGAGGCAGCACCAGCTCTAAGTTCTGCCCCCCCTCCCCCCATTGCTGGCATGTCCCCGCTCCGCTTCTGATGATGTCAGCAACTTGGCTCCCTGTGAGGAACTTCACCTTGCAAATGCTGGGTCAAAATCACTAAGTGCAACCTTACATTTGCTGTGGGAGATTTTAAAAAGGGGGATACTTTTTGGGGTTTAACTTTGGAGGAGTACCACTACCAATAATCTTGAAGAAGCAGGGTCAATTGTATGAGAAAGGTACCAATTCCTGTAAATAGAAATTTGTGGCAGATTTTCACATTTCACATGTCTCTATCTAAATATTTCTATTATATTGAATGTTGAAATATTCAGGCAAGTGGCAACTAAAATGATTACTAAAATAAACATTTCTACAAATGGCTGTTATTAGACATGTAATATGCTTTTTTTCTAGCAAACCACCATACATTTAACCCAAGCCAGTCCTCCACTTACACTTCCAATGGACAGCGCTTCACCATGGGATATGGTGGTGGGAATGTTGCCAGCAGTGTCACTGGTGTGTTTGGATATGATACTGTCTATGTAAGTAGCATTGTGTGGGTGTTTTTGGCTTATACCTCGCTCTCCGAGTTCCCCGCATGACTGTGAATGGATGTTTTGCATAAACATCCATTTGCAGCCTAGGGTGCGGGAACCAAATGATTCGATGGTCGCCAACCATCGAATGATTTGGAATGAGCACGCAAAACTAACACACTCTCAGGTGCCTTAGTTTTGCGTGTTCCCTGTACAGGAACAGGACGGGCAGCTGACATCCGGTGATGTCAGCTGCCCGCCCCGGCATCCGCATCACTGAAACTTTGGCCGTTACCCTTAGGCACGCCCCCTCGCCGGCGCCCCACGCTCTGGTGGGTGCGAATGGGATGGTGAACTAGCAATTCACTGCGCCCGTTCGCACCCAGTGTATGCACATGTGCAGAAATGAGCATGCGCATTACAAGCATATCGCTCCCCTGTGTGAGCGCATCAGAATCATGCCCTATGTCTCTTCCAGCATCGCTGGTGCTTTCTTTTAGGATTGGAAGATAACTGAACACACTTACACATAAACTCATCAATACCATCTAGTGATCACATCCAATCTCTAGTTCAGGGATTTGGATTAGTTAATTATCAGTTATTGAGTCTAAGCTTACTGTGTATTGCCACTTATATTGCACCTATATTCACATGTATTGCCACCTATATTACCTTGTGCATATCAGCATTGCCAAATTAAATTAAATTAAATTTGATTACATTTTCCTAGATTCAAGGTCTTACTATCACAAACCAAGAAATTGGATTGACCATTACAGAACCTAGTGGCAACTTCTATTATTCTCCATTTGATGGTATCCTGGGATTGGCTTATCCTGGCCTGTCTGTGGGTGGAGCTTCCACTGTTATGCAAGGAATACTGAATGAGAATCTTCTGAACCAGCCCATGTTCAGTGTCTACCTTGGCAGGTATACAGTTATGTAAAAATTTAAAAATCACATTCAACTGTTTGTGCCCAGTATGTTGATGTAATGGAGTGATATATAAGCAAAAGAAAATATTGTATTGACAGTTATAAATATACCATTACTATCTACTGACAATAAGTTATGAATATTTAAGTATGTGTCTGTGCAGATTATTTAATTCATCAAATGCCCTAATAAATGAGAAATACATTTAGAACATATGGGGCATACACATGAGGCATTTTAAGCCCCATTTCTAAGTGATCTGACTGAAGCACGGATCGCTCTGTGTGTATGCCCAATAGCGATGGCTATGCATGGTCCCACACAAGGCCATCGCCAGCAGAGGTACAGTGCATGTACTGTCTATACCATTGCAGCATTTTGCCTAATAAAACTCTGCTGCGCACGCGATGTGTGCTGAGCGATCTGTGCTTAAGCACCTCACTCAGCATGGAGATGGTGTCGCCCCCTGTGCATGGGGCTATATGCTTATTTAACCCTTTGCATGCCAAGGGAGTTTGTCAAAATAGGTGTGAAAATTGCCAAGCAAGCCTTTTTAATAACCCTTTGAGTGCCGACATTGCTGTGAGAGATCCTCTAAATATCCGTTAAAAATGCAGCGTCGCTCACAGCGACTGTTCTTTTTTTGGGAGGAGTAGTTAGGAAAACTTCAATGAATTGACTTGGCTGTACTTCTATTTATTTATACTAACAGAACATTTGCTGTGAGCGGCGTTGGGCATAGCGGATATTCTGAGGACCGCTCACAGCAACGTTGGCCCTCAAAGGGTTAATTTAGCATTTTATCTTTTGGCACTACTGTATTTCTAAGAAAGTGCTTGCCATGTGTAATGCTCTAATTTGGTTATTATACCTATAAGTATTGTGTGAAAAGAAGAATCCCGCTCTCTAACATTATTTGTGCTTTATTATGTGAGTAGTAAACTATGTCCTTTTTCATGGCTGCACCCAGATATGTATTCAAATATTTAGCCCCCTAGGCTGCTGTTACTGTTGTTCCCTCCCACCACATTGCATCCAGTCATCCTTACCTCAGTCTCCACCACAACCTATGAAATAAATACTTCTACACATAATTAAAATAATCATAGCTTTATTTATGCTGGCAGGCATGTAGACAGCTGCACGCCTTCTCGCCGACACCCAACAGAATTTCCAATATTAAACAAATAAATGATATTAAATTGAAAGCCTGCCAGGGCAATCCCTACATAGACGCTGCATGGGGATCAGATTTGAAATCTGACCCTGACTATACCATTCATCAATGAAGTTGCTTTCTATGTACAGTATATGGCTTGTAACTCAAGCACTCAGCACTTAAGCTCAAATATCTTGCAGTCTGCAATTGTCTGTGCACATCTTCAGCATGAATAATGCCAGCATAGAGTTTGTAAGCAGGGAAATACCCATCACTGGAACAAAGAAGGATGAGTTATTAATTCTGTGGGGCACGAAGGTATATGTGTAATGTTGGTTCCCATAGGTGGAGGTGTTTTAAATGTATAGAACCCAATAATAAAAGCAGTTTGGAATGCATCATTTTTCACTTTGATTTAAAAAAAAAAAAAATAACAAGAGACCCAAGACTAATGCTGTGTACACACGGTCCGATTTCCTTTCCGATGTTGACGATATAGTCAACATCGGATCGGCATCGGATCAACATCGGATGCAGATCGCAAGGGTTTTAACCCTTGCGATCCCGATCCGATCCCGATGCGCGTTCACGTATCGGAAGCTAGAAAGTCTTGGCTGCCTTGTCTATATAGTGCAGATCTGCACTATATAGTCAAGATAGGATGCAAATCGGATGTGCCTTAAGATCCTATCCACGATCCTATCTGATCAGATCGTGGATAGGATCTTGAGGCACATCTAACGTGTGTACACACCATTACTCTTTACAGACACTTGGGAAAAGTATAACACTATTTCCACAGCCACTTACCAACTTATACTTCTGTTTTCTTCAGCCAATCAGGTGAAGTTACTTTTGGAGGCGTGAATACCAACCTCTACACTGGCCAGATCAACTGGATACCACTCTCAAACCAACTCTACTGGCAGATTGCTCTTCAGGAGTAAGTTCCCTGCAATTCCCTTTGTCTTTAACAAACCATGCTATGTACCATAGAAGAAAACTCTGCTGCTTGAGCATTATGTGGTTGAAATAACAGCAGAACTTACATGGGTTGATTCTGTATTGCACACAACACTGATGTGCAAATAGTTGCATATGTTGACAGCCCCCATGGTCCAGGAGTTACACAGACTGTACGCACAAAGGTGATGTTGCAATCTAGTCAGATTGTATCATATATGTGTTGGTAAAATAATAGGCTTTCCTGAGTAATGACTACTAGTGCACCATTGGACCATTCCGTGGGCGTGTCAATGCAAGCACAGGAAGCCATAGTCAGACGGAGAGACTGCACCGGCCATAGGATAACATGATTTGGGGCTAATACAGTGTCTTTAACACATTTCTTGTGCTAGATGGACTTATACAGATGTCTAGATTTATGTTGTTGCCGTGATGCGTACCCATCTTGGCATGCGTATCGTGGGATCCCATGAGTGTGTGTATGCTCACGGTTCATACATTGCAAATGGGAATCACGAGGGGAGATCATGTGCAGCCTGGCATGAAGTAGGGTTGCCACGATGCTGTGCCATGCGTACACATCGCGGCAACAACATAAGTGCTCACATCTGTATATTACACTTTGTGCTAACTTCGTCATCAAATATTATGTTGATAGATTTATTAGTAGTAGCCCCCACAAACTTTAATCCAGTTTTACCTTGAGGTCAGACAAAAAGTGTCGGACATGATTTCTTTTGCTGCAGTGAACTTGCCAGTCACAAGGATATTGCATTTTAGTGCATAGTCTAATAGGAATTGAGGCTAACAGCAAACCATTTATAGGGGCCCACCATCAATGACTTTTAGCCATTTAAAACTCATTGATTACAATAAATAGTGCACGAGCCAATCAACTCTTAACTGTGATGTGCTTGAAAATACAATAAGGGGGAAATGACAATATGGGGCTTAATGGCTAGAGCTTCATATATCAAACTTGCTTTTTAGCTATTTAAAATTGGCACCTTAGTCATCATAGAACTAGCAACTGGTATTTGTCCAGCACAGAATGGGAAGTACTGCACATGTCATTGCTATAAGTATTTTTTGTAGTGCTGAAATAGTACTTTTTTTTTTACTGAAACAAAGTTTATTTCTCCAGATTTTCCATCAATGGACAAGCTACTGGCTGGTGTAGCAATGGTTGCCAGGCTATTGTAGATACTGGAACCACCCAGCTCAACATCCCTCAGCCATACATGCAACAGCTGCTGCCATACCTTGGCATTCAGAACCAGAATGGAGGAGTAAGAAAAAAAAATTACTGTACAACATTTTACTAAGGTCTTGTAACAGGTACACATTAGACATCCCTAATGGAGGGAAAGGTGCTCCCAGGTAAAATGTTTTGAAAGGATCACGGCTGTTGAGTTGAGCCAATCAAGTTCATAGAGCAACATAAATCCAAGAGTTTATCTAAAAACTCCAACTGTCCTGATCCCTTAAGGCTGAAGGCAGCACACCTTTTGTCATTTGAGCTGCCTTTAGCTCAAAATCACCTAGTGTGTATGGCCGGGCAATGAGCAATGAGCGCTGAGCGCTCTGCATCATCGCCGGCCGTAATCTTGTTTGACAGGATGAGTGGACGGCTTTCTATAGTCTCCTACTATGGAAAGTCGTTCACCCCGTGAATCCATTTGCACTTCTTCGCTGGCCATACACGCTGGGCAAATATGCCCATTGTGTATGGATCTTTAGGTTTTCCCTCTTAATAGTTAAAATCCAAATATAAGTTTTTGTAAAACCACCCAGAAACATGTTCTGGAGAAATGTCATCAATACATCCATAATAAAACATGCTCACAAGAGGAAAATGTAAAACACATTGGCGGATATTCTTCAAAACCTGCAGTACGAAAAAGTGTAGAGACTAACCAATCAGCTTCTATCATTGTACAGGCTATGGGCCAGATGGACTAAGCTTCAAAAGTGATAAAATGGAGTGTGATAAACAACCAACCAATCAGCTCCTGTCTGACAGTTTTCAAACTGTCTGCTACATGACAAGTAGGAGCTGATTGGCTGGATGTTTATCATTCTTCATTTTATCACTTTTGAAGCTTAGTGCATCTGGCCCGATGTTTGAAAAAAAGTCAGCTAGGAGCTGATTTGTTGGAACTTCATCTCTCTCCACCTTATCTCTCTCCAAGCTTTGGTAAATACTCCTTATCTGAAGTCACAGGTACCACGGGATTATCTCAATCAGAAGTTTACCTAAATGTGTCCTGCACAATACAATGTGGGAATTCACCCCTGGGTTAAATGTAATGGGAAGCAAGAATTTGTCCGAAAGTCTGGCTTTTCGCACATTTGTTCAAAAACATAATAAAGGGTGTGTATAGTGGGATCATAAACGAACATGGTGAAGACATATCTAGCTCTTTGCCAGCTGACTGGCCAATCTGTAAGTCAGACTTTATGTGCTGCCCTACCTTGGCCTTCCCAGTTGCAGAGATGATTATATTATTTCATATACCTGTAGTAGGTGCTGTTGAAATGACAGGATGTAATGCCTAATCATTCAGGGGATACTATACTTAAATCACCTTGCTCCTTGATAAACATGTTTTGTACCTCAAGTTTACACTGTTTTCCTTTTTAGTATTATGTTAACTGCAACAATCTTCAAAATATGCCAACGCTGAGCTTCACCATGAATGGAGTATCTTTCCCATTGCCTCCATCTGCTTACATCGTTCAGGTAAATCATTGTAATATTGCATAGTTGTTCTATCTGCAACATGGTCTGTCCATGTGCAAATATGCGCCGTACAGCTGGATTGCTCCTACACCTAACTGAGGCTGCGCAGGAGTGTGCTGATAACTGGGCAGGGACTCTTCAGCAGATTTTAAAAGAGAAGAAAGGCATTTATTCAATAGTACCATGAATGTGCCCTTTTTTAATAGAAAGGCAAAATGCATTTGTTGTGTGTTCTAAATACAATTTCATACTGAGAAACAATATCCACATATCACTTATACAGTATGTGTTATATTACAGATGCTGACATATTGGGGTGTATTCAATGCAGCCGGCGAGGGGGTTAACCGCCGGGGATCAACTAAAACAAGCGATCCTCGCTGTTTACCCCCACGCTGGCTGCTCACCCTATTCAATGGGCTGGGGAAATCCTTGCTGTTAGAGGACAGCTAGGGCTCCCCCAAACAGCGAGGCCCATAGCTAATACAGGGTGCCCACTGCATTTAGCCGTGAGCCTCGCTGTTTTAGCGGCCACATACACCATTTCCCCCTCACTCCAAAAACCTAGCGAGGGGGGAAACGGCATGTGGCAGGGAGTCAGCGGAATACTGACCCTGCGAGCCCTTACAAAGAGCAGACAGCCCTGCTGGCTGTCACAGCTCACAGAAAGCATTGAATACACCCCATTGTAGATAGACTGTATTTATACCAGATGTATCAAGCTTCAAAAGGTGATCAAATGGAGAGTGATAAACAACCAGCCAATCAGCTCCTACCTGCCATGTTACAGGCTGGGTTTGAAAAATGACAGATAGGAGCTGATTGGCTGGCTGTTTATCACTCTCCATTTTTTCACTTTTAAAGCTTTTGGCCCTTTAGTGCCTTTTATACTCAGATAATTGATTTTCCTTAATTAGACATAGAGTGTTATAGCTATGTACAGAGGAGTAACAGTATGTGAAATATAATAGTATAAAAGAAAAATAATTATGGTTACCTATATTGCTCATTGCAGGAGAATGGATACTGCTCTGCCAACTTCCTGAGCATCAGCCTCCCAGCTCAGAATGGAGACCCACTGTGGATTCTGGGAGATGTCTTCCTGAGGCAGTATTATTCAGTTTACGACTTTGGAAACAACCAGGTTGGCTTCGCTCCAGTAGCTTAGGTCAGCTACTGTTAACACCAGGGTATGAAACAGGATATGACATCATGCTCCCTGACAAGATACATCAATCTACCAGATCAAAATATTCTTTTCTTTCCTATCCTTCTACACTGTTTCTGACAATAAACTGGCTACAAAATTGATATTTTGGAATTGTTTTATTTATTTTTGTTTCCTGTAGTCATTGATTGAGGAAGCACTAATTACAGGATATGAACACAGGTTTTTATTCCATACGATTCTATACCCAGATTTTCCACATTGCTTTCAGTTTACATACATTCAGTGCTAGATTATTATTGCTGTTATTCTTATAGCCCAGGCATCGTAATCCAAATGATGTGGTAGGAAACTTTATTCTGTGACAATCCCCCTTCATTATACAGTTTAATTAAAAAAGTCCAAAATAACCTCTTGCCATTTGTAAACTGTGCTTTTTCCCACACCTCAGTATACTCAGCAAGTGTATCCTCAATGTTTTGGTTACCAACATTGGTTGTTTTATAATATTTTGTATTATATTTAATTTCCCACTGTAGATGTAATTATTATATAATTTATTTATTTAGTTAGTTTCTTATATAGTACAGTTCTGTTGCCCTTTACAATGGGAAACAACAGAGATTAAATAAACTGGGTAGAATCAAACCAACATAGAGGTAGGAGGGCCCTGCTCGCAACCTTACAATCTATAGGGATAATAGGAGGGATACATAAGGATAGAATTCCATAGCATGGCAGTCCCACCAGATTATAGGACAGTCCTGATGGGATGCAATGAGATAAGAATGCTACTGGAGGTTATATGGGTGATCCTGAATATGATAAGCTTGCCTGAAGAGGTGAGTTTTCAGGGAACGCTTGAAAGTTTAGTGGCTAGTGCAGAGTCTTAATCTGCGTGGAAGGGCATTCCATAAGGTGGGTGCTGCCCAATAATGAAAGATCATTGTCCAAATTTCCTTGGTGAACTTGGTGATTATATCCATGTATTGCTGCTATGTAATTTTTTGTATAGTCAGGGACCAGAACATACTACATTATGCCGCAGTTCAGATTTCAGCTCAATTGCCATTATAATTTTTAAGAATTATCACAGTGGAAATCAAAGCTGAACTGCATTCTACTGCACTAGCATGGACACTTGCACATGCTCATAAGAGTGCACGGGCATGTACTGTATCTCTGGCTTGGGGATAGCCACAGTTGCTGATGAGGCTCTAGTTACACTCCAAGTTCAGACATTTATTGTATTAAACAGTAACCGAATGATCTCCCCTCCAACATAATTTAGATTGTGATGCCTGTACTATAAGTGTAGCAGGGTGGGTCTGGATCAGAACCTTTGGTATATGCAGTGGCCTATTTTCATACGCTATATGTATGTGTGTATGTGGGAAGAATAACAGAAGACTGATACTGCTTTCACATTGCAGACATGGGTAATGACACGGTATTCTTAAATGGGACTTTAAAACGGGTCTGAGCCTTGAGACCTTTCACATTGCAGGTGAAACCCGTTTTAAAAATCATTTAATACCATTCAAAATTCAACCCGTTTAACCCCCAAGGGACACGTTTCAAGCCATTGAAATAGAGCTGTTCACACTGCCTAAAAAACGGCTTTAAAACGTGTAGGACTCTGCTTTTTAACCGTGTTGAAATACCGGTTAACTTTAACCGGTAAATCAACTCTGGCACTTTCACATTGCAGCCTTAAACGTTTTAAAATGGGAAAAAACGGCAATATACCGTTTTAAAAGTGCAATGTGAAAGGGGTATGAGTGAACCAATAAAAAAAATTGTCTTGCATGGGAGGCACAATGCTCATTTGTATAGCAGCGTGTGTGAGGACCTACTGCCAGATATAGTAGTCTGGAAGGTAGTTTAGAATCTTTAGGGTACAGACATCTCCCTAAATTACACTTACGGTGTGACAACTAGGATATGATGCTGCGATGGGTGACATGCCTAGTACTGTGGTGTGCTACTAGATGGTGGGGTGGTTGTCAGGGAAGTAACTTAGCTCCTTTTCATAACAAACTTTGTATATACATCTCCCTTAAACAGTTATAAGGGTACATTTATATCATACATATATATAATACATATATAATACATAGCACACATGAAACAGGACATTATATATGCCATTATATATGCCTTATATATAAGGTAAGCGCAAAGTACTAACCTACCCTGCAACACAAAAGTGACCAGCAATATGAGACCGAACATCCTGAGTACATAGCCACTCCAGTCTCCAGCCCTATTGGATAGAGCAACGGAGCATGGATCACACCAATCCCTACCAGTCTGTGCTATAGATAAGAGCATTTGTGAGAGGTCACAAAATGTCCCTGAGTATTGGTCATATGTTTATATCAGTGCAGTAAACGTTAAGGTATTTTCAGAAAAATAATGACACAGAGACATGTATTAGGGGAAAAAGGAAAGCCAGGTTTATTTAAAATGTAATCTATTCCAATTTACTAACCAGGGATTTACTAAATGTAGAAGAATGAAAGAATATATGAAGTATTTGGAAGCAGAAAGAATGACCCCACAAAGCAATGTCTCCATTTTACTACTCATACCAATCTTCTGCCTCTGGGGAACCAGATCCCCACCCATTACCACACTCCAGGTATCAATCTCCAACCCCATTGGCACAAGATGAGGCCCACCTGGACCAATGGTGCCACTGACTCCAGTAGCATTGACACATAGTGACCCATGCAAATTCACACCCTAACCTAAGGGTGGAGACTCTGAGGGATGAACATACAGTATTAGCACAATTGGGGTTATTCAGAAATGGATGGAGGTGGTTTTCATGCAAACTGGAGCATGGCTGCAACTAGGGACAGATTAACAATGGGGCGGAGGGAGCTGCAGCTCCAGGCCTCCACCTAAAAATAGGCCCACCATCCTGACAGCATGATGATCACCAGACACCAGCTGGCCACATGGTTAGCCATAAATCATAAGTATTACAATAGCATTTCTATTTTCCACACATTTATGCATTTTTATACTTTAATATAATTAGGCAGACCCTGGGGCTTATAGTGTATGGGTTCTACCTGGCAGCTAGCTATTCGCTGTCAAGTGATCATGTCTGAATCAGGCCCATGGAGCGCAGGCAAAGGAGGGAAAAGTTATCGGTGGAGGGATCTGTGAGCTTCTATGTTAGTGATGTTTATAAGAAAGTAACATTGGTCTTTATTTCTGCATTAGCGCAGTGCCGTGCATTTAGCGCCCTATTATGTGAGATATACAGGGATGTGTACTGTACACGCGTGTATGTGTGTTATAAATAAATGAGTTCCTTTATGTTAGATGTGGGGAACTGACAATGTTTATTTTATCCCAGATTTATTACCTGAATCTGCTGCAGGTTACCATTAGAAAGCACATAGAGTATGACGCTACTTCATGTCTTTGAATGTAAGTCTTTGATGTCTTACTTGAGGTCTTCTCTGCATTCTATAAACTTCTGGTGGTCGCAGTGGCTGGAAGTGGTTCTTCCCAGGGTTATATTATGGCCGGAGATCCCATATACACAGCCATACCCCACATACACCTCTATATACCCCATTGTACCTCCAGATCAATACATCTGCCTTACTGTCACCCCTTCCCCATACCTGGTGGTGTATCTGGCTGTGAGACAATCGCCAGTTATACACATTATTCTCCTCTTCCTGATAGACCAGCGATGCTGTACATTTCTGTACACTGATGTGCACCATTGGCGGCTGAGAATCTCATCTTATCCAACAGATTTGTATTGGATATTTGAATAGGATTGTCTTCTCATTGGCCACATACACTGCACCAAGTGTAAGCAACCCTCCAGCTGCTGTAGTACTACATAGCCCAGCATGCACTGCCAAAGTTTTGCAGTTTGAGTGCCTCATACTCTGTGCTAGCTTCACCAACTCATCATGTTGCCTAGAAGTTTGCAATGTTAAATATTGCAATATAATGGCTTTAGGCAATTGGTCCCCCAAACACCAATACCCACTGTCCAGACCCTCAGGTGAACATATGGAGGAAGCATCTTAGAAGGTCAACCCCTGCTGTTTGCACTAAGGGCAATGTGTGTTTTGTTATGTGGCAGGGGATGCAGATGGTTTGGGTGGGAGGGGGGATGGAATGGGGTCTCCATACATTCTCACACAGGGTGCTTGGAGACCTGGGAGCAGACCTGGGCTTGATTATATGTTGGTATGTCTGCCTATGGATGTTAGTGTCCCCGCAGATGCCCCCCCACATCTGCCCATTGGTGTGTCTGTCTCCTTGGAGTGCCTCTGACCAGCATTCTGTACAGCTCCCTCTACCTCTGCCGGTCCATTTGTGACTTCATTGCAACTTACACGGCTGCAGCTACACATGTAGTCCTAAGGTCTTCTAGAAAGGAAATAGGAGTCCCAGATTGTGAGTTTGCCTCTGGATATATTATGATCTCCGCAGTGCGGTATGTCAGTTAGGAATGAATGCAGCACATATTGGGGGCAGATGTGTTAACTTAAGCCTTAACAAGAGATAAATGCAAGGGTGATAAAGAGAGATAAACATCCAGCCAATCACCTCCTAACTGACTTTGTTCAAACATCCTGTAACATGGCAGTTTGCAGGTGATTGGCTGGATGTTTACCTCTCTTTATCACCCTGGCGTTTATCTCTTGTGAAGGCTTAATACATCTGCCCCATTATATGGTGTCAGTTAGTAATGACTACACCATAGCTGCCTACCCTCCTGCATTCTGCAGGAGACTCCCTGAAATAGCAGCAATCTCCCTCTCTCCCTCATTAGTCTAGCAATCTCCCTCATTTCTCCTAGCCACATTACACTGTTACATTTTTTGGAAAAAAGGAATGAGAGATAGATACATTTACATTGGATCACCAGCACCATTTCCCAGCACTTTACCAAGTATAGTAGCTATTACTACCTGCTTTGGGGATCATCTACATTTTGATATAAGTGATTTTACAAGATTCCTCTCAGATGTAGCAGTACACACACACACTTCTAGGCGCCACGTTCACAATCTCTTTTCACAATCTCTCCATATATGGAAGTAAACACGCCCTTTGGGTGGAGCATGACATGCCTCCTGAATGGGGCGTGGTGCAAAATTCTACTACCAACTATAATGTCCCTGAAACTAATTTTCAAAAGTAGGCAAGTACGGACTAATATATATATATATATATATATATATATATATATATATATATATATATATATATATATATATATATATATATGTGTTGATAGATAGATAGATAGATAGATAGATAGATATTAGCAGTGGCTGGAGACATGTGACCCTGTTATACAGGGCACAGACCTCTAGGGTGACATCTTATACCCACAGTAATGCACAGTAGGGGGATATTACACCTTGTTACACACAATCTCATTACACTTTGTAAGTAACAGGATTTGTTTTGTTGAGCATTAGCAGCATCTTATGGCGTCACAATTATCAGTACCAATAAATATACAGCACTATGTGGCTGATTCATAGTCAGAGCCTTTGCGTCACATTTTACAGCTGTAAAACCCGATAATGAAATCAACACAATTGCTGGCGTATGCAAATTAGTAACACTTGCTGGATGTGTGTAGGTGTGCCAGCAGCGCATGCACCAGTGTTGTGTCACACACATCATACACATCACACACACGTTTTGATATTATACAGGGTTTTATTGTACATTAGTTATAAATAGATAGCGATATCTATAGATAGATAGATAGATAGATAGATATAAAAATATCTATCTATTATTATGTACAATATTTACAAATATACATATTTACATATATACATATTTACAAATATACATATTTACATATTTACAAATATACATATTTACATATTTACATATATACATATTTACATATATACATATTTATATATATATACATATTTACATATTTACATATTTACAAATATACATATTTACATATTCACATATATACATATTTACATATATACATATTTACATATTTACATATATACATATTTACATATTTACAAATATACATATTTACATATTTACATATATACATATTTACATATATACATATTTACATATTTACATATATACATATTTACATATTTACAAATATACATATTTACATATTCACATATGTACATATTTACATATTTACATATATACATATTTACATATTTACATATATACATATTTACATATTTACATATTTACATATTTACATATATACATATTTACATATATACATATTTACAAATGTACACAAATGTACAGTACTGTCCATCTCACCACCGACCTGCAGTAGTAAAGAAATATATATACAGCCTGATAATCCAGGTTACCATAAGCATGTAAAGTACAAAGTCATCAGGGTCATATTTATCCTCCTCTGTGTGCCCGGTCCCAGGCGCCACTTCGCCATTCCCTGGGCCAACATGATCTCCTCCACTGTCATCGCGTTCCACTGGCTCCTCCGCCTCATATATGGGGGTCAGAATAGGTTTAAACCTATGGAGCTTGCGCCTCCTGGTCTTTGTGTGGCTAAACGCCGGTCGTGAAGAAATGATCTTCCATAAAATGTATCCCTGATCTTCAATTGAGAATATGCCATCTGTATCACAGACGTCAGCATTCTGGGCTCTCACAGGTGTAGTGTGCTGCCCATCATCATCATCACAGCATTTACTGAGACAACAACCCATTTTCACTGAGAACTTCTTCTTCCATCCGGTTCTAGTGAAGAAATGAGCCTCAAGCCAAACAGCTCAAAATTTGTGGTCAGTAATGCATTGTGACATCATCGCTCTGTGACATCATCACTCTGTAAAGCCTCAGAGCTACAGTTGCACAGACAGCAAAATCCTTTTTGATGGTTCTGTAATTTCGAATGTCTCTGCAGGCGGATATTGATGTGTGATAAGTTTGCAAATTCATCTGCACACAAGCATGGGGCGGTTTCTCTTACTTTTTGGGTAGTGGCTATTTAATCGTAGTCACCTGTATCTTCTCATATTAGCTATCCATACTGAATTAGGCACTATATCCCACATATCAGAAATCCCAGAAAGCATGCTCCATAAAGTATTGTCCAGCACATTATGCACCACACAGTAATGACCTGCACATTGGACATAATTCAGACCTGATCGCAAATTTGGGCAAAAAATGGGCAAACCATGTTGCACGGCAGGTGGGGCAAATGTAATGTGCAGAGTTAGATTTGTGTGTTATATTGTTTCTGTGCAGGGTAAATAATGGTTTCTTTATTTTTACACTGTAATGTACAGTAGATTTCTGTTTCAACACACCCCAGCCAAATCTAACTCTCTCCAAACTTGAAACATACCTCTCAACATGACCCATTGCAGGAGGGACAAATGCTCTGTTCCTAGACTTCCTTGCCTGTGGCAGTTGCAGATGTGGTGCTATGGCACAGTCCAACTGCCAACCCATACTCTGGCCAACACCACAGGCTGGGACACACTGGCAGTTGGTGTGGCTCCCCTATGTGAATATTGGGCCTTACATTTGGCAAGGAAGTCAGGGGTCCAGAGACAGAACATTTTTTCCCTCCTGGAATGGGTCATGTTGGGAGGTATGCATGTTACATAATCTGCCCCACCTGCAGTGCACACAGTTTTGCCTTTTTTGAGAACATATTTGCCCTGCAATCAAATCTGAATTAGGCCCATATGCCATTTCTGTATAGAAACCCTTTACTGGGAAACTGACCCTCCTCTAACCTTAGGAGACACACGTCCGTGTGTCATGTGTACATTAATTTGGATAAAAAGATCCCCAGCTAGTTTGCTGTATTGAACCTTTAAGAATTTGTTTATATTAATAAAATCCCTTCTAAAGGTGCGTACACACGGGCATTTATCGCTGGCAAGGTGGTTGCTGAGTGACCATATTGCCAGCGATTGTAGTGTGCACTGGCGATAAATCGCCGGGTGCGCGGCCCCGTTTTTATGATCGCTGGTCGCAGGAGCTTGCTCCTGCGACCAGCTGATTCCCTCTGCGGCTCCCCTGACAGAGGTTCCCTGAGATGGTCGCTGATGGTCGCTGTTAAAAGGAGACATTGAGCAATATATCTCCCCCGTGTGTACACAGCTTTAGACACTATGGGCCAAATGTAATAGGGCGAGAGTTTCATAAAGTGAGAGATTTTGGGAAAGTTTTTCCATGTTTTTTTAAAGCAGCAATCATTTACATGGCAAAATTAACCTGGTTTTGCAGTGTAATTGATTGCTGCTTTAAAAAACATGGAAAAACTCTCCCAAAAGTTCTCACTTTCTGAAACTCTCACCCTATTACATTTGGCCCCTTTTCTCCAATGTAAACATACCTATGCTGGCTAGCCGTTCCTCATAACCCAGTAACTCTAAACCCTTAATCAATTTTGATGCTGTTCTCTGAACCTTTTCCAGTTCCAATATTTACCTTTTATGGAGTGGTCCGGCCACTACAAAGTAGGGTTTAAGAAAAATAAAATTTGCTCAGATCCGGGAGCCCACCACAGACAGGCTTAAAGCAAAAGAAGGATAAAGTTCAAGTAATGCTAATTAAACAACCAAACCCGAGCAATGCTAGGTACCTCAGCTAGCGATTTATAAAGCGTCAAAATGTATAAAGCATCAAAAAGTGTCTTTGCTAGCCTGTATGACCGTTTTAATGTATTCTAATACCGTGGTTCCCAAACATTATCGAATCATGGCAAAATCTAAAGTTAATTAAAGTGTGTTTTATATGTCATTGTGTGGTGAGATGCAGGATTTGCCTCTGTTTGTCCGCATGTTTTATTATTGGCAGCCACTAGCACTGCTTTTGTGTATTACATTGACCATAAATAATTTGAACTGGTTCTGGACCACCAAACCAAGGCACCCTACAAGTGTCAAACAAAATTTGAGGAGAAGGGAAAGGACTGTTAGGATATTAATAGTTATTTTAAAATGTAACTTTTATTAGTATTGTCATTTATATTCCCTATGTTTTTGTGTGGGAATTGGTACAAGCAATGAAAAATAGAGGATAAAATCACAAACAACGAACAAACATATACACATATAATGTGCTCAAAGAAGAAATGAGTGAGTTAAAATGACATAGATGTCCATCTGAAGATGTCTGTTAAGTATAGCTAACAATGATGACACCATGAGTAGACCTGAATGATCGTAGTTTTAACTAAAGTGATTATCATGCGCAGTCCACTTTATGTGAATACGATATCCATTTATACAGATATAATCCTTTAAGATTCTGATAATATCCTATAATATAGATACATGCTGAACAATAATGAAAAGTGCTTAATCATGTTATAAATAAAGGTAATCATTATTTGTTATAGACAAGAATAAGGGCCTATATCCCACACTGTATCTGATCCACACTGTATCCTGCACTGTATCTGATGAGCACTGCAACCTGCACTGTACCTAAAGTGCATTGCAACCCTGTGTGTTTGCTGGTGCAGTATGGTGTGACCCTGTGTGCGTGCTGCTGAAATGCCATGTACCTGGTGTGCAGCTGCAGTGGAATGTGTACAAGTGGCCCTGTATGGTGTATTGCAGGGGCGGAACTACCGGCGGTGCAGCCGGTGCATTGCACAGGGGCCCGCGGCAATGAAAGGGCCCACAACTGTGAACTTCATATTTGCTGAAACTCTGCAGTCTCCCATTAATCCCCACAAAGCCCACCCAATCCTATGGAAGTGGAACCCCATAAAATGCGGAACGCGCATGATGATGCGCAAGTTCAGCTGCGATGGGGGGCGGAGCTTGACTTTGGGATGCGCCCATCAGGCTCAGGGCAGCCATGAAACAAGACTCCCACCTCATACCTGGAGCCGCCGCGGGAGAGGACAGCACCCAGCGGTGGGCGTGGCTTCAGCCTGCTGCCGCTGAGCTGGAAGACCCGGCCGCCGCTGCCACGAACGATGTGCCCGTAGTGAAAGACCCAGCCACTGTGCTGTGCGGAGATCGTCGCTACAGCTGCGTGCTGTGCCTCGCTGGGATGGTTGACCACGTCACAGCTGACAAGCTGTGAGAGGTACAATTACCATGTGTGGGGGTTTTGCTGAATGTGGGAGAGCAGGGGGGGGGGGGCTATATCAAAACAGTGTGAGTGGGGCTGGTGGGGATCTACCACGGGGGTCATCTCCCACAATTATTACTCTTCAGTATCCCACTATTCCTCCTCTCTCCCATTATTCATCCTCTCCTCTCTCCCACTATTCCTTCTCTCTCCCAATATTCCTCCTCTCTCCCACTATTCCTTCTCTCTCCCAATATTTCTCCTCTCCTCTCTCCTGCTGTTCCTACTCTCCTCTCTCCCACTATTCCTTCTCTCTCCCAATATTCCTCCACTCCTCTCTCCCGCTGTTCCTCCTCTCTCCCGCTATTCCTCCTCTCCTCCCCCCTTCACTATTCCTCCTCTCTTCCACTCTTCCTCCTCTTTTCTGCTTTCCTCTTTCCCACTATTCATTTTCCCAATATTCCTCCTGCTTCCCACTTTTCCTCCTTCTCTCCCACCTTTACAATAATATCATGGCTACATCCATACTCCCGACCTGGCAACACCAGCAACCATGCTCCCCAATCACAGTGCCCTCCTGTCATTTTTTTGTATATCTACCTCTGCATTAAAGTACATTAGCCAGCTAGTCACTACATGCCCATAACTAAGGATGGGGCAGTTCAGGATGTAGGAGGGGAAGCCATACTTTAGGGGACAGTTTCTGCAGGACCAGGCATGCCGTCATTTCCTCTGCAACAGTGCAGCCGTCTTCCCACTTAACCTGATTATTCCCTACCATTCTGAGGACTAGACCCATCCCAGGTCTGCCCAGCTGTCAAATGCTTTGTTACAGGGTGAATGGAGATATGGGCAAAGCCAGTGGAAAAAGGGTGTGTTATTACATTTACAGTAACAGAATTGGTTCAGCAGGCAGACGCTGGGCTGATAGAAGATGTGGGCTACGGGCAGGGCACGGCACTGCGTTCTGCAGATTTTGGCAGTGTAGTGATGTATTGCAGCGACTTGTGGTGATGTTGTGTAGTGATGTACTGCAGCATATTGTGGTGATGTTGTATAGTTACTGTATGTATTGCGGTGTATTGTGGTGATGTGTAGTTATGTATTGTGGTGATCTTGTGTAGTTATGTATTGCTGTGTATTTTGGTGATGTTGTGTAATGATATATGCAGCATTTATTGGAATGTAGTGTAGTGATGTGGGGAACATGTTGCTGTGGAGGGGCATGTTAGTGAGACAGTGGGGCCATTTGGGGGACACAGGGGGTCATGTGAGGAAGACTGTGTGAGCCATGGGCACTCATTGAAATAACATACTAACCACCTTGTTTTTCTTTAGTGGGGGTGGGGGCCCAAAGCATATACTTGCACCTGGGCCTACCAGTTTCTAGTTCCGCCACTGGTGTATTGTGAATAATGGACACTACTATGTGGTGTAATGTGAACTGGTACTAATATGTGACCATGCCCCTTCCCCATGAAGCCACGCCCCTACATTCTGCACAACTTATATATAATGTACCTATTTTGAGTATGAAGGCAGGGGGCACCAATTACCTTTCTGGCAAAGGAAACCAAAATGTCTAGTTACGGCACTGCTATCTGATAAGTACCTTGGGGGCTGGTTAAATTGTAGCATTTATAGGAATATCAGAGCTATTCAATTGTTTCTCTTATCAGATGCCCATTAGTAATGGCAGTCCCATTATTTCTCACAGCCTCTGGAGGAATGAAAAAAAAGGTAAGAAAAGATCCATGTTTTGGGCACTCAAAGCAAGGCTTTAGATAGGATTACCCGTTTTGCTTGGCTAAACCCGAAGTTATTAAGCACATTAACTACTAATGGGGTCTGATCTGAGAAACAATTGACTAGCATTGATTGAGGCCAATTCGTATAGATGCCCAGCAATGGGGGAGTGCCATAATTGAATCACCCCCCCTCTCCCCCTCGGGTCCTATTGGAGAAGATCTCTTTATGAATAAAATTCTTCTTCTTCATATTACTATTATTATTATTATTATTATTATTATTATTATTAATAATACAAATTATTAACTATAAAAAAAATTGCAGTAGAAGCTCTAGATTAACTTAAAGGGGCACTGTGTCATTTTCAAAAATCCATAGAGGTACTTTGGACTTTTGGATACAGAACTGTAAGGCACTATTTTGTTTGTTCAGCGCAGACACTTGTTAAAAAAAAAAACTGTAAATAAACCATGTTACCCCCTTCTGTGTTACCCCTGTCTGCCTGCCCCTTCCCTTTAAAATGTAAGCTGTCATGAGCAGGGCCCTCTCTCCTCACGTGCTTTTCTTAGAATATTTTTTATCTGCTACCCTAACAATTGCTTCAGTGTCTTGTGCCCTGATGCAACTGTCTATATTTACCATGTACTTGTCCTACAATGCCGTGTACTGTAATTTATTTAATAGTTTCTCCTCATTTATTTATTTATTTACAGTTTCTTATATAGTGCAGCATATTCCATTGCACTTTACAATTGAAAACAACAGTGATTAAACAAACTGGGTGATTAAACAAACTGGGTAGATACAAACCGACATGGTGGTAGGAGGGTCCTGCTCGCAAGCTTACAATTGTTAGATGCTGCGGAACCCTTGTGGCACCATATAAATTAAAGATAACAATAAAAATAGTAATATTCATTGGCCAATTGGTTTCCCCCACTGATGTTTTGTCTTTCCCACTAATTAGTGAGACTTGGGACCTGCCCTCCTCAGAAATCTGGAGATACCTCCCTATCAAACATTTCCTTTCCACACGTTTCACATCAGATTGGGAGAGAGATCTGGGTATTCAGTTAGGCCCTAAGGACTGGGAAAAATTTTCATGTTACTATGTCCTGCTTTGTGAGCTATTTGATAGTGGAGACCCAGTATAAGGTCCTAGCTCGATGGTACAGGTGCCCTTCCATACTGGCTAAGATGTATCCAGGAGTACCTGCATTATCTTGGAGATGTAATTTGGCGGTGGGTTCCCCGTTCCACATTTGGTGGGACTGTGCGGTCCTTTCTGGAACTCAGTGTTTTCTCTGACCAAAGAAATCACGTGTCAAGACGTCAACACTGATCCTGCGTTTTGGCTTCTCAATAAGATAGATTGCTCTATTTCCACCTACAAAAAATCTCTGCTGAAGCACTTGAACAGTGCAGCCAAAGCTGTTATCCCAGTACACTGGAGATCTACTTCTCCCCCAACCATTGTGGAATGGTTCACGTGACTTGAGTTTTACATGTTTATGGATGATCAGTCCCTATCTGGCTCTGCTAAATATAAAAGGGGAAATTTACTAAGAATACAAATACGAAATTTCGTATTCGTATTCTTAATACGAATGAATACGACTGCATATGGCTGTTTCAGTCGTATGCAAATTCGTGTTCCGGAGGAAAATTTACAAAGCAGTCAAATACGACTTCTTTGTAACCCTCCGATGGCATAACCATTCGCATTAGCGGCCGTATATAAGGCCGCTAATACGAATTCGTACAGGCAGTCTGCCCGCTGGCACAGTAGTAAAAATAGTCAAATAAACACACTGACACCCAAGAAAAATAAACTTAATTACATCCAAAGCCCACACATACTGATACTTACCTATCTTGAGCCCGTAGGTAGCCCTCGGTCCTGGTTCGGTGGTCCAGTGTCCTGGTCCTGGGTGTCTGGTGGTCCGGGGGTCCGGTGTTCTGGACCTGGGGCTCCGGGTCCGGTGTCCGGTATCCGATGAAATCCATGGTGGAACCTGTGGAAGGAAATTATACTTACAAGTCTCCTATGGCAAAGATCTGTCCTCTTCAAACCGAAGTACTGTAGTCCACAGCTCTTGGCAAAAAAATAATCTGGCAGCACCCGAAACCACAACGAACATACGCCGCTTAGTAAATCAGGAACCACCATTCTTTTGAATGGTGATTTCTGTAATATTCTATCAATGGTGTATTCATTCTTATTTGTAAATACAAATATGAATGTCCCATCAATACGAATACGAAAATTCTTATTTTTGGCATAGTAAATGCCAAAAATACGAATACGACAAAAAAATTCACATTTCCCTATGAAAATACGATTTTTTTCTATGAATTTATCTTAGTAAATTTCCCCCAAAATGTCCAGTGCTATCTAGACACCATGACTCCTCTTTAAGGACTCCCCTTCCTACTTAAGTTACACTAGTACATGACTCTACTTTGTTAGACATGGATTCAACTTATAAATGCATGCCCGGGTAATAACCCCCCTTCCTTCCCTCTCTCTACCTCTCCCTTTTTTCTATTTTCATATTCTTCTCTTTATATGATACTTTTTAGATTGTTCGATTGTAATATGTATAGAAACTTTTTTTTTGATACTTGTGAATATATGTAGGCATATCTTTATACAGGCCTTTTCATTGCTTGATACGCCAATCTACTTTGCCTGATATTGTAATGTTATTATAAGCTCCTTACATATTTGTTAGTATTTTGTAACTTTTGCATTTCTGTACGATGACTTCAATAAAAACTAAAAAATGTTTTGTAATTCTGTTAAAAAATAATATTCATTAGGTGCCAGAATTCGCAGTGTGGAAAAAAAAATGTGTTCATGTTCTGTCACTGCGTTGTAAAATAATGTTCAGTTCACTATTACTAGAAGCACCTTGCGTCGCATCTTTTGCGTCTTGTTCAGGTCAGGCATTGTGTTTTCAAATAATGTTAATTAGGTGCCACCATTGTTAAGCATTGTTTTCAGTCGATATTTATCAGACAATAGAAGAGGCGGAACATCAATTCTGTTTTAGTGCTTTGGCTACTGCTTGTCATGTTGATAGTACTTCAACTTCTACTAGAGGAGGCCCAGGGGACTGCAGTTTAAAGATTCTCCCTGAAATCTTATCAATAGGTCTTATTCAGACCTGTTTGCTAGGCTGCGTATGTTTGCAGCTTAGCGAACAGGTAAACACTGCCCACCCGCCGCCTGAATCCCTTCCCTAGCATACGAGGGGATGTGTACGTGAACACATATCCTTGCATGCGGCCACCCGGACAATAAAAATCATTCGATGGTCTCTGATTTTTCCTCCGTTTGTGGATAAAAGTAAGTCTATACTTACTTATATCTTGGATGGAGTTGGCCGAAAAGAGGGGCGGGCACTGACATCCTTCATGCCCTCATCAGAGGGAAAAGTCACCGCATTCCTGCGCTTCTTAAAAACACCTTCCTGTTGAACTCTGTCAACATCTGCAAGACTCAAAGCTTGTTTTATAGCCAATATCAAATCCTCCACCCCTGGGGGAAAAGTCTCAAAATCCTCCTTCTGTCCCCAAGACCTCCCCAAGACCTCCCCATGTCCTCGGGACATTCCCCCTCTTCCTCCTCAGAGTCAAGATTAAGTGGAGGTGGGGTAGACAACGGGTGTCTGGGAGTGGTAACCTCAGGTACCTTAATAAACTGCTCCATAAAAGCACTCATTTTGTGCACACCCTGTGCAGCACGTTACATAGCCTGCTTCCCGCAGGGTCCCCTTGTGAGCGTGGGGGTGAGCTCACAGAGGGTTGAGAGGATGGGAAAAGCCTAGGGGAATTACTGAGATCATTCCTCTGCCTATTAAGAGCCTGCACTCAGGTTCAGCCTGCTCTAACCTCTGTGCTTGAGCTCCACTGCGAACAGAGTTGCATGCAGGGCACAAAACCTGCAGTCTATTAACATGGCAGGAGCCCCCTCCTCCACAACAGGGCTCCTGTAACAGGCTTAATCTCCAACATCAGCCTCCCACCCCATACCGGCAACGGCATGCCTGCGTTCCGAGGGGGGAATTCCCCTGCTGCCACCCCCTGCAAGACCCTTTCCTTCCCCTGTCAGTGTAAATGCCTTGCCAAAGATCTGAATCAAGCCCAAAATGTCACATTAATAAAGAAAACATCACTTCTAATAATAAAGAGAAAATGTATTGCCAAATATGTAAAATTGCAAACATGCTATACATACCTAGCTAGTGCTACCTTTCCTATTAAGCCAATTATGCAAACTAGGGACAAACACTGTTAGGCATCTTCTTCTGTAACATCATATAATAATGTAACACCTTCTTGCTCTAAAGCTATAACGCAATATTTCAATAGGCCGTGCGATCGATTGTGTGCACATTGTAAGATATTTTGCTGCGATATGTGGTTCGAAACTCGAGAGGTCACTGAACTGAGTGCTGCAAGCATGATCAGTCAAGATGGCTTGCAGAAGTAAGCAGATTGCATGTGTTTTATAGCACATACGATTGTTCATTCGATCGATCATACAACCTGCATACTATATACATCAAATGCAGGTCATCCTAGTATATGACCAGCTTAGTAGAGGTGCCACCTTTGCAACAGACAACTCAGTGCCAAAAAATATAAGAACATTGGGGGAAATTTACTAAGCCCGTCAATTACTAGCCCCGGGCTCATTGAACCTGGTCCTGGTTGCAACAATACAAAGGTTAAAAAAGTTGGGGGTCCCTCTTTATTTCTATAACCAGCATCAGGCTCATGGCCCGGGCCTGGCTCCCAAAATATGGAGGACAAAAGGAGTAGGGGTACCTGTTTTTTGGGCAACCAACACTGGGCTCAAACAACCAGCAGGCTAATGCCACATCCAGGGGACACTTTTTATACAAGCATCCCTTGCCAAAGCATTAACCTGTGTCTAGTCAGCATGGGCCGGGACCCTGGGAAAGTGGGGACCCCCCAATAAAGGGGTCCTCAACTCCAGGGCAGCCCCAACACTGGCTGAAACCGAGGGCTGTCCCCTGTGCCCCTGGGCTGTGGGCGTCTATGGGTGTTTCCCAACAGGTTATTGCTTTGGCTGGGGGAACTTGTATAAAAAAGTGTCCCCCAGCTGTGACATTAGACTGCTGGCTGTTTGAGCCCGGTGCTGGTTGCCATAATTCGGGGGACACCTACTCATTTTTCCCCCTGTATTTTGGAAACCAGGACAGGGCCGTGAGCCTGGTGCTGGTTATAGAACTACAGGGGGAACCCAGGGCAGCATTGAACATATCTGAGTGATCCGCACGATGCTGCCGCACCATACGTATTTGGCAGCCGTTAAATACGGCTGCCAAATACAAATGCCTATGCCATCGGTAAATAGGAATCAGGAGCATATGACAACTTAGTAAATTTGCCATATACTCCATTCATATTTTCGTCCAATTACTGCCTATCCCGGTCATAGCGTTCGTACCACAGATCATCCGTAATTGTCGATCTTAGTAAATTTCCCCTATAGCTAAAAAAATAAACTTTGTCTGAGTAAAGTCTAGGGGTGTCCATGTTAGTTATGTGTGAGTCTGACATTTATGACAAAGTCTAGGGGTGTCCATGTTAACAATGTGTAAGTCTGATATTTATGAAACTGTACTTTCAGAGAAGCCTTATACCACCATTTCTGCACTGTCTACAAATGTGGGGATGGTGACATAGAAATTGAAGATGTTACTGTGAAAGTGGTTCAGCATGTGAGGGTGATATGTGTGGGTCTGTCATTAATGAGAATGTTGATAATGAGGATGTTTGTGTCAAAGTAAGTCTCCCACCAATGGCAGTAGTTCCTGTCCATGATAAATAGTAGGCCACTGACATGCCTGAGCATAAGACCAAAAAAAACATCCTTTTAGAGTACTGTATGTGTGGAATTATTTTTACCCAAATCCATACATTTAGTTAGTAGAGGTTAGTTACAGATTGTAAGCTTGCAAGCAGGGCCCTCCTGCCTCTATGTCATTTTATTACTACCCAGTTTGTTTTCTCACTGTTTCCAATTTTAAAGTGCAACGGAATAAGGTACACTATATAAAAAACGAAATAAATAGTAGAGATAGTGATATTAACCATCTATGCACCTACTTCCCATTATGATTCTTTGGATGTCATACCAGCCCATCTGGCCAGTCTGGCCCTGCCAATGTCTTAACCACCCTGATTTTGGTGGACAGTCCAGTTTCAGGAATTCCCATGACTGCAATGTTTGCTTCAATTTACAGGAAATCTGGAAATATGTGTGCTACTGATGGGCCAGATGGGCAACACTAAATAAGTGTTTGTGAGGGGTGATTGAGCACAACCTATAGAAAGACTGACCTTGATGTGTGAAACCACTTTTTTCTGTCAATAAAAACTATTTACAAAAAAAAAAGAAAGAAAGAAAGAAAGAGAGACTGACCTTGCCCCTTCTTGGGGTGCACACACTGTCTGGATTAGAAAACCGTAAAAATTGTGATGTATTATGTATACAATGTATTAAGCCTTAACAAGTTATAAAGTGGAGAGTGATAAAGAGTACCAGCCAACCAACTTATTCAACTCCTGTCTGCCAAGTTACAGGCTGTGTTTGAGAAATGATAGTTAGGAGTTGATTGGCTTTTTCTTTATCACTTTTTATCACTCTCCAGTCTCCACTTGTTAAGGCTTAATACATTTGGCCCAATAAACATTGTGTATGCATCTGCCCTTTGCATTGTGATATTTACTGTATTAAGGAAAATCAACAAGACTTCAAAGGACACATTTCTTTGTTCATTGCTTGTTCTGCCAAAATCAAATATTAACATAATTTATATCTTTGTTTAAAAAAGGGTCATAGTGATAACTAAAGTGTCAGTGTGATACATTTGTAAAATATAAATTTTCACTTTGATAAATAAGTTAATAAGAAATAAGGGTTCCACATATTTTGATGATAAACTATCATCCAACTACATTTGAAAAATGCTGTATAATATACAACTCAATAAACAACCAAGGGAAGAGAGGCTGTGAGTACTATGAGCAGGTGGACCAATCACAAGCCGCATTCTCTCCCCTTTATCGAGTTACTGAAGCTAAATCTAGAGGCAATACGTTACAGAAAATTAAATTGAAAATAAAATTTCTTTAGCTTCATGTACAGACTAAAGGAGTTTGGAAACAATATTATAGATGGGATCCCCGTAACAGGGCCACACTATGCCCTGAGCACAGTGTTAATTTCGTAGACGAAAATTAAGACTAAAGCTATTCGTCACCGAAGGTTTTTCTGTGACTAAAATGTGACAACGAAAATAGAAATTTTCTAATAACGAAAATGTTGTCTAAATATTTGTCCATGTTGTCATGACTAAAATTGACTGGATGAAAATGCTGTGTCATTTTCCTCAGGACACCACATTTCTGACTGATTCAATTTTGGGATTCTTTAATTAATAATACTGTATTTTATACAGTTTTATCCATCCTCTCTGGCCCTAGAATTACTTACTTGTGCTGCGGCTGCGCAACAACTCTTTATCATAAGAATCACTCAGTCAGCTTGTGTAGCTAAAGGCCCCCACATACAGCACGATATTCAGGCATTTTCTGAGCGATTCTAACAAATCGCTCAGAAAATGCCTGAAGATGCATGTAAATCGCTGTGTATATAGCCCACACAGCGATTTACATGCGCGCACCTGCCGTTCTGAATCTGTCATAGATTCAGAACGGACGGGCTGTTCAATTCAGAGCAGTCGCTCAGAAAGCTCCTGCTCATCTCCCGCATGTGTGGCTGCGGGCAGATGAGCAGGGCCGAGTGACTGCGGACGCCGCAGACCCGCCGCACCCCGCGCCGCAGAACCCGCCGCCGCCACCCCTGACCCCCCTCCCCCACCAGCAGTAGCACCCATCCCCATCGCCACCCCCACCTCACCTCTCCTCTCAGCGGCAGCGGGGCGGCAGCGCGGCGGAAATGTAAAAAAAAATAAAAAAATGTAAATTTCAAAATGGCCGCGGCCATCCAATCACGGCTCGCCGCGTCATTGCCCCGCCCCCTAGAGCTGGCTATATTAGCCAGCTCGAGACGGGGTAGGAGCAGTCAGTCCGACGGCGGAGAAGGAGAGAAGAGCTCCTGAAGTCCTGGGAGGCGCGGCCAATGCAAAAGAGCTTAAAAGGCCGCCGCCCCCAGGTGAAGAACACAGATGAAGAGGCAGAAGCCCTGGGAGGCGGCAGCCATGCAAAAGAGCTTAGGCGGCTGCCGCCCCCAGGTGAAGATGCCGCAGAAGCCCTGGGGGGCTGAGCTCCCCTGGGTGAAAAAAGAAGAATCAGATTAATAATATATTTTAAAACCAGTGTTTGTGTGTTTTATTTTAATATTTCCTTTACAGGGGGGCTATAGGTAACGGCGGGCCTTTAATGCCCCACATGCTGGTACCTGTGGTTCTCCCAAGTACAAGCATGTGGGGCAGGCTTGCTGGGACCTGTAGTCCTACTGTAAAAGACAATATTACTGTTAAAACAAGCTATCAACCCTGCACTCACCGCCCAGGGGTGCAGGGGATAGCCCCGGGCTGCAGCCCAGACCTGGGGTGCCCTGGAGAGGGGGGACCCCCTTATTTGGGGGGTCCCCACCTCCCCAAAAACTCCTGGCCTGGGCTGACTAGTTAGGGTGGGTAATGCTTTGGCCACGGGACACCATCAAGCGTGTCCCCTGGCTATGGCATTACACCCCCTGCTAGTGGAGCCTGGTGCTGGTCTCCAAAATACGGGGGACCCCTATTCATTTTGTCCCCCGTATTTTGGAAACCAGGGCCAGCCCAAGAGCCTGGTGCTGGTCCCCAAAATCCGGGGGACCCCACGCACTTTGTCCTCTGAATTTTGGGAACCAGGACCACTCAAAAAGCCCGGGGCTGGTCATGCCTGGGGGGGGGACCCCATGCCATTTTTTTATTTTACAAAATTATTGTCTGTATGACAGGACGAGACGCTGGACCCCGGACTTGGTAAGTATTTTTTTTTATGTCCGTTCCCACTGTACCACCAATGTTTAAAAGTTTGCATATGGGGGGGTCGGTCGGTGAAGGGGGAACCACTAGCCACCAATGATTAACTTTTTTTTTGGGGGGGGGGGGGGGGCAATATTAGGGGGAGGTGAAAGAATACTTATTAAAGTATTATAAGTAATGTTCAGTAATAATAACATTTTTGTGATGAAGTGCAGTGTTTCACTTTCTGTGACAGATTTGAAATCTCCCGTGCTGAATCTCCCAATTTGAATCTCTGACATAAATCTCTCTGTATGTGGCTCATTGTCTGAAATGAGCCACAAGAGTGAAATCTCTTGTGCTGAATCTCCCGTTATGTATCTCTGGCACACATCTCTGCGTATGTAGGGCCCTTTAGATAACCTTAGCTAAATCACTATATATTATAACATGCATCCTTACAGCTTTATTTTATTTTGCAGTAGACTAGTACTGTACTACTTACTTTACCAGGCAGGTTGTATTTTTTTTTAATTATTTAAATTTACATTTTTAATGGAAAAAAAAATGTATTCTTGAATTGTTATTTGCAAACAAAAAAAAATGACCTACTATGAAATAGCAATTTTGTTGCACTGTTTGATACCTAGATTACTAAACACATAGTGAAAGGTATACAAATTATTCAAGGGAATGATAGAGAAATTATCTTCAGCTTAATCCATTACAGTATCAATAAACTGGACAGCTATGACTAAATCAATTACTAAAATTAGACATAAGGGGTGAAATTGACTAAGATGTGAAATACACTTCACAGGTCATGTTGCTATTGGCAACCAATCACATCCTGTCTACTATCTTCTAGAGGGTGGTAAATAAATAAGTAGTAGCTTCTGATTGGTTGCCCATAGCAACATGACCTGTGAAGTGTATTTCACATCTTAGTCAATTTCACACAAAATGTTCGTCAATACCCCTGCCTAAAACTTGACTAAGACAAAATGTAAAAATTTAACTAAAATGTGACATTTAATTTCGGCAAATTTTAGGAAAGTGACTAAAACGAAATTGAAAATCCCTGACAGAATTAACACTGCCTGAGTATCATCCACACCATGTGCCGTTGTTAGGCCATCATATCTAATAAACACAGGAGAAGCTGGTGGATTAATTGATCATCTCACTTGCTGCTGCTCAGAGCGTCTTCCAGGCACTCCGAGCAGTAGCACAACTCAATGGCACTAGGGTAGATAACACAGCGTCTCCGCCCACACAGACTGGAAGCCGTGAGCCAGAGATGTGGGATCACTGCAGCGGAGAGCTGGCACCACCCCCAGGTTGTTCTGCCCCGGCAGCACCAGCTGCACAATCCTTATGGCTCTGACAGTTGGCAAAAACAGAAAGATTAGAGCTAATGAACCAGTCCACAATTTAGATATAAGAAAAACAAAAAAGATGATATTTTCAAAGAGAGCTTTTCCTAGTGATAAATCCTAAGAAATATTACTTAACATACAAATCAATCAGTATTGAAAAAGCTGTTAGTTCCTATACACTAGTGCGATTACACAGCGATATGGTCACTTTTCTTCCTATTCCAGCGATAAATTGTATGAAAAGTAACCAAAATGCATGGGTTTGACATCAGGCACAAGGAATTGTGCATTGCATCAGAGTCTAAAGACTCTGCAGGATAGATTTATAGTGTCGACAAAACAACAAGAAAATCGGGCGCAACAGATGGATCTTCTACACCAATTATAGAAGTACCAATTGTATTGCTTAGCTAATAATATACTGTCCACTCTACACCAATAAATGAAACAATTAAATGAATAAATCTACAGTAGCTGCTCCCAGGTAGTTCACTGGAACACTACTGTAACACACATGTATTTAGACATAGAGTCTTAAGAAACATACAAACTTATTCTTACAATAAAAATAACAGAACATATTAATAAAGCAATAAAAAAAGAACTTTATAAGCTTAAAATTAATTAAACCCAGTTCCTTTTAAGTGCGCATAAGTGCAATAACTTAGTATACCAGTCCAGCAATTATGATTTATCGGGGCTATGCTCCACCTCCACGTAATTATTACAAGGTGAGTTATAATAATATATCCGCTCCAATGGAAGAGTATATAATGGAGATGTACTTGTTATGTCCATACAGTGGTATCTGTACTTGTCAAAAAGCTTCTGCTGACAGACAGTCATCAGATGGTCCGAACCCTGGTCATACAGGGAAACATTAGTATAGATTCTAAATATGCACAGTGAAATGTGGGCACGTCTCACAGACTGGCCACACCTCTTGGGTCATATCTGATGTCTCACCGGAGTGGACCTAAAGCTGGGCATACACTACTGTGATTTCTCACAGCAGTGTATGCCCAGCCGATCACCTACAAGCCAGACTTTCCTGGGCAACAGGGTCACATGTGATCTATCACATGGGGTCCTTTATATTTCCCTCCGCCAGGAGGGAGGTCTGAGGTCGGACCGGCATGCTGGTTCAACCTCCGACACAGGTCCGATGCCCAGTCCAGCACTGACCACAAGGCCCCCATACACTGACCCGATTTGGGCCGATTTCTCAGGAACAGGTGAAAATCATCCCAAATCGAGTTAGTGTATGGAGGCCTTTAGTGTTAAGTGGAGAAGTATGTAATAAAGGCTTCTGGGGAGAAGTTGACCATATTGTTGATAGGTTTTGTGGTAAACAACAGTGATGCATATCTGTGCGACATGGAAGTGATGGTTAATGGTTACCAGGTGGATTAAGGAGTTGTTTGGAGCTGGGTTAGGGTTAAGTGGAGGAGATCTTGGAGTTAGTATCAAGACCAGTGGTTGTATTCTCAACCGCTATATATGAAAGCAGAATGAAAATGGACAGACAAAAGAATAACATTTACATTAGTGGTAATAACACAGCAATAAAACATTTGTCTTCTCACATTGTAGAATGCCATATTGACCCTTATTGGCAAATCCTGGTTTTCATGTCCTAATTAGTCTCCTTTCAAAATTTTGATTGTGTTTATAGTCAATAGGTCTACAGTGTCTATGTCAAAAGTCAATAGGTCAACCACTTGGAAAAGGTTGACATGCAATAGGTTGACATGGACAAAAGGTTGCCACAAGCAAAATGTCAACATAGTACTGGTCGACACATGAAAAGACCAACATGAGTCTTTTATGCCTTTTTTTTTTAAATTGATTTGTTCTTACTTCTCCATATCTGCATAGAGGGAGAAACTGATAGTTTGCCGAGTTTAGAGAGGGGACGTTACACTAATTGTGGATCCATGTCAACATATATTGTTATAAACACCAAGAAAACCTGTGAAAAATATGTGTCAACCTTTTCCTGTTTCAACCATTTCCTTGTCGAACTTTTGTTCATGTCGACCTATTGCATGTCGAACTTTTGACCAATCCGAACTTTTGCCTATCGACCAATAGTGTATTGACTGTCAACCTAATAATCCACACATTTCTGAGTTTTATATCTAGTTGCAGATGCTTTAAATATGTGAAGCTTAATTATGACCACCCTGTGGTTTGGAGACCCATTCCGATTGAAATCTGAATTTCTTGGATCATTGCAATGTGATTGGTGATTAAACCTGAAGTCAATTTTCTCGCAGAATCAATTCTGAAGCAATAGAATAAAGTTACACTAAAGCTATTTTTGTGTTGCTGTTAGAAATTTTATTTTGTTCTTGCAAAATGGGTTTTATTTGTAGTATTTACACGAAGAAAGCTTCTTTGTATTTTTTGTTTTTATCATGTTTGCTAACTTTGGATAAAATATTAGATGTCTCAGTCCATTAAAATGCAATTAGCAGATCTAGTGACTAGTTGATAGAGTTCCAAAGTAAATATGTGTCAAAAACTTTGGAAGGTTAGATGCCAGACAGTTATCTTGAGCTCTGACGTAAGGCAAGGTGGTTTCGGAGGTATAAGAGGCAATGATGAGCATCTCACAAGCACTGGTGTTGCCTGAAAGTCAAAACCATGAAGTGGGTGATCCTTGCACTGGTTTGTCTCCAGCTCTCAGAGGGCTTGGTCAGGTCTGTACATTCAGATATCTATGGAACAATCTTGTGGAGTAGTATAAGATTTATTCTCATTAATAATAACATATTTGTTTTTTCAGTAATATACAGAGAAATACATACATTTTACATTCTGTGTGATTTTACCCCAATTGTGGCAAAAATGCTCTATTTTTAAAGGGATTCTACATATGGGCGGTACGGATGGTGTAATGGTTAGCATTGCTGCCTCACAGCGCTGAGGTCATGGGTTCGATTCCCACCATGGCCCTAACTGTGCGAAGTTTGTATATTCTCCCCGTACTTGCTTAGGTTTACTCCGGGTACTCCGGTTTCCTACCACAATCCAAAAATATACTGGAAGGTTAATTGTCTCCCAACAAAACTTGACTGCAAAACTAACCCTAGAATGTCTGTGTGTGCATGTATATGTGGTAGGGAATATAGATTGTAAGCTCCACTGGGGCAGGGACTGATGTGATTGTTCAAATATTCTCTGTAAAGCGCTGCAGAGTATGTGTGCGCTATATAAATAACTGGTAATAAATAAATAATACCTATAGATGGCAATAAATAGAGTGCTTTTTCTGAAAGTCATTGACTGCATCTATTAATATTTAAGAAGCAGAGACCTTATACTTCCTGTTTGTTCAACAATTTAGTACTTTATACAACTATTGTTTAAGAGTTACAAACTATACTCACATAATTAGTCACATATTCTGGCCTTGACAGCCTTCATTTGGAAATGGCGAGCATACACTAGTGTGGAGGGCCGCATGATAGTTAGTGTGGAGGGCAGCATGATAGTGCTTGTGAGCTGATCATGATTAATCATATGATACTCCCTGAGTGGTACGAGCATGATATTCTCCCAGGTAAAAGCACATAGCATTGCTGACACTATTATGTTAAAAACTCTGTGCAAAGGCATCACTTATTGGGCACAATGCACTGCGAGTCACCTCCGCGGGAATGACACCAAAATGCCCATTTCTCTATGTGTATATATATTATATATATATATATATATATATATATATATATATATATACGCTGGAGCCTGCACTGGGATATTATAATGCAGACCCTGACTGAGAGGCAATTGAAAGTGCAGGTAGAATCTCTGGGGTGAGGCCCAAAGAGCACTGAAAATAGGGATGTGCTGCAAGGGCGTGCACTTCCAGTGATGTCACTCCCCATTTTGCTTGCTGGCTATTTGGTGCACTGGGTGTCACTGACTTCAGTGACATCACTGCTTCTGTGTAATTGTGACTACTGTTAATTAATTTTATATCTACCAAGACTGTATGAGTAATAATAGCTGACAGCACCCATTTACTAAGCCTTGGAAAGAGATAAATTGGATGGAGATTAGGTACCTTTCAATCAGCTCATAAATGTCATGTCACATTCTGTGTTTGAAAAATTATAGTTAGGAGCTGGTTGGCTAATACTTTATCTTTGTCCATTTCATCTCCTTCCAAGGCTTATTAAATAGACCCCCTAAGCCACCATTCCTCTCGCAATACAGCTCCAGGTTCATTCATATAAAAAATATATATATTTCTGTGTGTAGTCATAATGGAAAACAAAGTAGGTCACTCTATTTCCTAGGGAAAAAAAGGAAAATAAAATGGACATTTTGAAAGGGTAATCTTATTGGAATCCAGAAGGCGGATTGAGAAGATTCAGGTCGACAATACCAGGGTTCACGGCGTCCAGTTAGTCATCTATACTTGGTCGCCCACATTTATATAGACAGTGATGATAGATCAATGAAAGGAAAGCATCTTTCGTCTTTTTTTGGTCCCAGTCCACTTGTCCTACTCTACTATCCAAGTGGACATAGAGTGTAGTGTGGCACTGGCCTGAAGCATGGGGAATGTAGCGAGCTATGCAAGGGAACACTGTGCACATACACAGTGTCCATGGGCACCCCTATGACATTTGGCACCAAAAAAGGGACAAAAAGCCAGTGTCGACCTTGCTACTGTCGACCAGGTTCTCATTGATGATTTGCTCCTATTGATCTACCATCACTGTCTATGTAAATGCAGACAAACAAGTATAGATGTCTGACTAGAGACCGTTGACCTCTAGTGGTCGGCCTTGTTATTGTCGACCTGTACTCGGTCGATCCGTTAATCCATAACCCTGTTACTTCAGTTTGAGATTGGGTTTACTACCAGATCGCTCATATTTAAACCGGAAAACTGTACCACAAACTGAGTGGCAACCATAAATTTCTTTTTAATAGACGACTGGCAAGCCGTATTGCAGAGAACTGGATAGACTGAAACCTCCAGAGCCATAATTACAGCATGAGCTGTCTCCCAATTTAAGATGACACAAGGATGTTACAGGGGACCCTTACATTTACTACCTATATGCCATGCAAGTACCTGTAAGGGGACAAAAATGGACAAAAATTTTGTAAGAAAACAATTATTTTTTTCTGGATTTCATTTGCAATTTCTTATAAATGATAATAAAATATGACACCTTTACAATTACCTCAATACAGTACGAAACATGACGATATGACATGCTTAGATAGCAATGTACACTAAAATGACACTTCTTTACGATTGCAAAGATAGATTAGATTTTAAGAAACATAAGGATTTAGTAGAAAGACAACAAAGTACTTTGTTTAAAAAGAGAAATGGGGGATGTAATATCCTGGAAGAAGCAGGAAGTGCAAGACTGTGCGAGTTCTCCATTTTTTTAAAGTGCCAATCATTTATATGCAATGTTCGACATGTTATAGCCATGTTGCATTTATGTCCATATAGGGCTTGAAAAGGGCTTGACAAATCCAATCTGAAACAATAAATGTAAGAAGGTGCATAATAGTGTAGAATACAGGTAATAAATAAGTTAACAAAATTATTGTGGTCAATAAAGTGTGATAATGCTCATAGCAAATGGATAATAATTCAGACTTATTTGTACTGTACTGTTGGCCTGACTTCCTTTTTTACATCCTTTCTGGACTATTTCGTTGGTCCATTGTCCACTGCATATCAAAAGACACAAAAATCTAATGAAAATCTTAATATATAATAATTTGCACAGCTTCATATAAAGGGGTATCCAATTACTGTAGCTTTAAAGAACCTTTTTGCAGAAAATGTGGCTCTTTTGCTTGCATGCGATAATTCTCCATAGGGTTTATCACACATTTTTCTTCAGCTAGTCTGAGCAGGTGATACACTGGGGAAATTTCTATTTTGGAGTAAAAAGTGTTGAAACTTGTTTAAAAAGCATAATGACTTATTAGGCACTTTGACATTTTTCATTATATTTAATTAGCTAAAAATGAGATGTTGGGGTAAAAAAATAATTTTTTGGGGTACAATTTGATTTCCCTATTTTCACCTTCACTGAATAAAAAAATAGAGTTTACCAGTTTTTTAATAACATAAGGTCAAAAAATGGGATTGCGCATACTCACAATACAGTATGTGTTTTTTTCTAGCAATGTCATTTTCAATGGAATGCAGATTGCGTTATCACAGCTAATTAGATACCCCCCAAAGTAAAACAAAACCAAAAACAACAACACAATTTTCAACAATCATAATTAAACACTTAATCTTGGGGAGGTTTCAATTGTTAACTAATCTGGATTTAAATCTATAAAGTGTTGCAGTATTTGGAAAATGAAAATTCAACAGTATAAATGCGAAGCATTTTATCAATTTTCGACTTCTACAGAGGGAAAATTAAAGGTAAATATATAGGTTTTAAAAAGGAATAAACTGATACTTTTTTGTCTGAATAACAGTTACAGATTAACCTGAATTATTTGTCATCTGGATTTTATTGTAGTGAGTTGTTTTATTACATTTTATATACTGCACTAATATATGTCTGCTCCTTTTATTGCTTCAGATCACACACATTAGTTTTTGCTGTTTAAATAATTTTTTTGTTGAAATTAAAGAGAAAATCTATAAACTCTAGCCATTAATCTCCAACAGAAAAGCAACATTTTGAAGTACATTTTACCTTCATTTAATTGGGAGATGAAAACGAATTTTAAACTCAAAATGTAAATAGGACTTTGTAGTGGAATATAGTGTATATAAATGCCAAAATGGTTTACCCAAAAACAATTTAGCTATTTTGAAAATTAGTTTTCCAAAAAATTAGTTTTCATCCAATTTCAAATTGGAATAAATAAATGAGTGTCTGAAATAGCAGCCACTTGAACTTGACCAAAATTGGGTTTGAATTCCACCATGGCCCTAATTGTGTGGAGTTTGTATATTCTCCCCGTGCTTGCTTGGGTTTCCTTCAGGTACTCCGGACTCCACCCATATTCCAAAAATATACTGGTAGGTTAATTAATATTTTAATGATGTGTTGCAAAACACACTTGGGGGTTTATTCTAGTTCATTCTTTCTGACAAAATCCTTCTTAGATGGACAAAACCATGTGCACTGCAGGGGGGCAGATGTAACATGTGCAGAGAGAATTAGATTTGGGTGAGTTATTTTGTTTCTGTGCAGGGAAAATACTGACTGCATGATTTTACACTTCAATATAGATCTCACTTTGAAGAAAAACCCCACCCAAATCTAATTCTCTCTGCACAAGTTACATCTGCCCCACCCGCAGTGCACATGGTTTTGTCCATCTAAGAAGGATTTTGTCAGAAAGAATGGACTAGAATAACCCCCTAAATTATTTCACGAATCTGACACAACAACGTTGTCATCAGCAAATTTGTTTAAAAATTGTTTATTGCATACTCAGCTTATGTTATAATTATCATTAAACGTCTGCATAGCGCACTATGAATAAGAAGCATTCCATACAGCTGTAAAGATCAAGCATATAATAGAATGTGCACTTCTAAGACACGTTAAACAAACTTGGCTTCAGCTGTTATACAACCTGTACTATATACTGTTACTATCAATAGATGAAAATGTTACTTTATGTAAAAATAGTTTGAATTTAAAAAATTAGGAAATCCCAAAATAATACATAGTTACATAGTCACATAGTAGTTAAAGCTGAATATACTGTAAATGGTTTATTCTAATATTTTAGACCATTTCTGATCATTGATTGTACTCCTTATGTTTTTAACCAAGTGTCCTAGACTCCCCCCTCAAAGCAAAAAAGGGTGCCTGACAGTTCTTTATATTGGCCCCTGATATATTTGTTCATGTTAAGCATAAACAATTCCAGTTTATCTATCTTCATAACTTAAATTCTCCATCCCATGTATTAGCTTGGTTGCTTTTCTCTGGACTTTTTCCAGCTCTGCAAATTCCAGATGTGGTCTAACGAATACCTTGTAAAGTGGCATAATTACAATTAAGTCCCTAGTTTCCATTTCCCTTTTAATACAGGTTAGTATCCTGTTGGCATTATTTGCTGCTACATGACACTGAGCACTACACCCAGAGGCGTAACTATAGCACCGCAGCCCCTGCGGCCGCGGGGGGGGGGGGGGCGCTGTGCATGTGTGGGCGCCGGGGGGCTGTGGTGCTATAGTTAGCCCCCTCCCGTCCGCCCATCTGCCACCCGCCAATCCGCCGCCCGCAGCCTTACCTGACTTCACTGGTCCCATCCCGGCTCCCTTGCTGGCTTCATTCTTCTGCTAGTGAGACGGACCACAATAAAATGTCCGCCCCATATAGCAGGCAGTTCTCTGAAACTATCTGCTGTATGGGGGCGGACATTTTGTGTTGGTCCGTCTCACTAGCAGAAGAATGAAGCCAACAAGGGAGCCGGGACGGGACCAGCAAGACAGGTAAGGCTGCGGGTGGGGGGTGCGGCGGGGGGCGCCCCCCATTAACGTCGAGGGGGCGCCCAATTCATAGTTACGCCACTGACTACACCCCAGTTTGTTATCAATTTGGACTCCTACTGTAGATCATTTTTTAATTCTGAGTTACCTAATGCCACCCCTCTTAGATTATAACTTGCACACTGGTTGTGTCTATCAAGATCCATAACTTTGCATTTATCAACATTGAACCTCATTTTCCAATATTTTGCCCATGAAACATTTGAGGATCAGGATTGTAGATATAGCTAAGGTGCTAATGCAGTGATTGATCCCTTTGTGTTTTTTACATTTAGAGTCCCTCTGAAAAAATTCAAATCTATTCGAGAGACAATGAAGGAGAAAGGAGTTCTGGATGAATTTACGAAAACACACAAGAGGGATCCTGCCATGAAATACAGCTATAACCACAAGTTTGATTTTGCTGTGGCCTACGAGCCTATGTACATGGATGTAAGTAACTAGCAGGGCAGGTTCTACCATTAGACATCTTTAGGCAGCTGCCTAGAGCTTAGTACATGTGCCTCTCTATACCTCACATACTGTATATGACATCAAATAACTGTTTTCAGTTAGGAAAGATCCAGATTATATTGTAACACACAAAATTTTATTTCAGGCTTGTTACTATGGACAAATCAGTGTTGGGACACCTCCACAGAACTTCATGGTACTTTTTGACACTGGCTCATCCAACCTCTGGGTTGCTTCCACTTATTGTCAAAGCCAAGCTTGTCGTGAGTATACACAGGAATAACATGTATTACAAGGTTTAGCTTTATGAAAGCAGTTACTGCATAGCTTGGTTCTACTCAGGATTTGGTGGAATGGGCAGAAGGATGGGTGCATAGAAGGCCTCATTATAATTTTGCTATTAAGCAAAGACATATTTGTTTACACCACTGGCACTAGATAGAGTTGCTGCTGAAAGATCGAGCTGCTGGGAGATCTTTTTGGGGCCCGGTACGAGAGGTTACTTAGCCAAGTGTGTGGTGGGCATGGCTGTTTGCAAGATGAATGACAACCATTTGTGGGGGACAACCCACTGTTTTTTTGGAGTGCCCCAGAAAATGTATGTGGTGCCAGGCCATTGAGAGGGAGGTTCGCTGACATCAGTAGTGGCCTCCATCTACCCAGGGCCATTGCAGAGCTGTCAGTCTAGACTTACCTGGCAGTTGTGAACAATGGGAAATCCATTAGGTGGTGAACAATTGCAAATGGAATTCTCCCTGTGTGCACAGCTGTCAACGCATTCACAGCCATGCACAGGGGCGGTGTTTATCTGATCAATGGGCTCCGAAGATTTGCAGCCCAGTGATCAAGTCTGAATCAGGCCCCTTATCTCTCGCCAAGGTTTAAAACATCTCTACCAACATCTACTACTTTTCTCCTATTTCTTGGTGAATCATTATAAAATACTGTATATAACCTTTTTCCCGGAGCTAAACATTTGCATTGACATTTGGAATATATTTTTAATTTAGCTACATGCCAGCACTTAGATCATGATTGTATTTATTCTGCTTCATTATTTAGAGAACCACCCACTGTTCAACCCAAGCCAGTCTTCCACATATACATCCAATAATCAGCAATTCTCCATGCAATACGGCAGCGGGAGTCTCACTGGAGTTTTTGGCTATGATACTGTGACAGTAAGTGATGGATTACATGATACTACTCTTACAAAACCTGAGTTTAGCAAAAATTATTAAAAACCTAAAGTATACTTAAAGGAAAACTCCAACCAATGCTGCTTATAAGTAAACATAGTTTTAAGTTATAGGGTATAGGTGTAGCTATCATAGGTGCTTCTGCTATAGGACCTAGGCTGCCCAGTACCATTTATCTCACTGTACCCAGGGATATGGGATCGGAAGAGACAGAGTTTTTCCCTGTCTTCCCCTTCTGATTCTGCACACTAGCACCCTGCCTGGGCTGGCAGAGTCCGGCTGTGGGGGGGGGTGGTGACTTCTCCATGTCACCTGCTGCAGTGAATAGATGCTATGCGCATGCGTACAGTGTCTATTCCCATAGGCAGAGGGGCTGGTGGCATTGCCAGTGGGAGTGAATGATTTGTAGGCCATGCCCCCTTTCCATCAGGTCACGCCCCCAAATTTCGTGCACACACAAGAGTTCCTCCATGGATTCTTCTAAGTTTGGGAGGTAGGCACACTGACATGTTCTCTCTCTCACAGGTACAAGGGTTGACCATCACAAACCAGGAGCTTGGCCTGAGTGTGGTTGAACCAGGAACCAACTTTGTGTATGCAGGATTTGAAGGAATCTTTGGAATGGCATACCCTGCCCTTTCTGCAGGGGGAGCTACCACTGCTATGCAAGGCATGCTGCAACAAAACCTGCTTACTTACCCTATATTCAGTGTCTACATGAGCAGGTAATGTATTGCTTTCAATTTCAATGTGAGCTGCAATATTGAATGATGATGATGATGATGATGATGATACTGCTGAACTGAATTGTTCTGACACATATGTTTATCCTTAATGTCTTCACAGTCAATCAGGAGAGGTGATTTTTGGTGGCGTTGATAGCAACTTGTATTCAGGACAGATCAACTGGGCCCCTGTCACTCAGGAGCTGTACTGGCAGATAGCCATTGATGAGTGAGTAATTTGTAAGCCAGACATTTAGGGAACTAAATTTAGTGTAAACTGATAAGCTCTGCAGTGAGTCATAGAAAATCTGAAGACTCTGATAGTAGTGAAAAGGGATCCTCATTATAAATATATTTCAGGTTCTCCATCAATGGACAGGCGACAGGATGGTGCAGCCAGGGCTGCCAAGCCATGGTAGACACCGGAACCTCTCTCCTCACTGTGCCCCAACAGTTTATGGGATCTCTGCTGCAGTATCTTGGAGCTCAGCAAAGCCAAAGCGGAGAGGTGAGAGAATTCAGGGGGGGGGGGGGGGGGGGGAGAACAGAGCGTAAATACTGGCCAGAAAGAGTTTTGCAGATGGTGAAATAAGATATCGCCATATTTACCTCGTGTAATGTGTGCAGCTGCTTTCCGTGTTCTTTATAAGCACAGTTGTAAACAAATATACCTCATGGCGTCAAAATAAACAAATGCACCCCATCATGGGCATGAACAGCTTGTAATAATTACATTCCATATATAAGAAATGAAACAATGTTGCTTTTAATGTTTTTGTTATAGTTCCTGGTCAACTGTAACAACGTGCAGAGTCTGCCTCCCATCAGCTTCACCATCAACGGAGTCCAGTTTCCAATCCCACCCTCTGCCTATATTCTCCAGGTAAAGGACATTAACATGACAATTGGATAGGACCAAATGCACATGAATGTATACTGTACTCTATTTATAATAGCTGACAGGTTAGTTAGTACTAGATATAGTTAGTAATGCCATTACATTCTTTTTTTAAGCGTGTGTTCCTACTGTTTCTACCTCTCAGCACTGCTGGGAATGTTGTTTAACTACAATGAAACTGTGCTTTTGTGTCAAATATATGTTAATCATTTCTTCTTTTTAATTGCAGAATAATGGATACTGTTCTGTCGGGGTAGAGGTGACTTATCTGCCATCTCAAAATGGTCAGCCCTTCTGGATTCTGGGTGATGTCTTCCTTCGGCAGTACTACTCTGTCTACGATATGGGCAACAACAGAATGGGTTTTGCACAGTCTGCATAGACAACCCCAGTGCTGAGCCTTGTCAACTTATTAGACCAACATAATGATTCCCATCCTAAAGTGTTAGCAACTCTACTCTAGTTAGGGTACCATCTATTAATACTATACACAGCTATTCCTATATTGTAACATACGACATATACATCAGTCAGTGCTAGACACTAATGGAGGCCAATGGCAAAGAAGAAAAGTACTGTATTCTATTGAGTAATTCAGAAATTCAACTAAAGAATGTCAAAGATATAAATATATATCTTTGACGGGCGGCACTCCAAGTAGCTGGAAAGGCACCCAGCCTTTGCTTCATTTAAGGAAGTTCTACCCAGACTGTAATTATATATATATATATATATATATATATATATATATATATATATATAGTTAAGCTGTATATCATGCAGTATTTCAAAGTCAGATGGGTCCATATTTGTGTCAGAGCAACTTATTAAAATAAAACATTTTGCAAACATTTATTTGTAAGCGTCTATTATTGTATCATGCAGTGTAATGATTAAAAGCAGTGGCAGATTTTACTTAAGAGCTGCAGGAGTACAGAACTCACCCCATAAAATCCCCCACTCCACTTTGTGCCAGTGAAGCTTCAATTTTTAAAGTGCACTTAATTGGAACAACAATCATATACAAACAAGACTCACAACCCAACAAATATTTCATAAAGGCTACTTGCGACTTTCTATAATGGCTAAATAGGTTTTAAATGTTTTAAAAGTTCCTCCAGAGGCAGTAACAGTGTTATAGTTACCAGTCCCGCATAGTTGTAAATTCCAAATGACTGTAAAGATGTTACACTCTTTTGGTATTGGTGTTAGGTCAGTCTCTCCACTCCTTTTACCAGAAATGCACTCCGGATTATTTTGCAGGATAGATGCTGCTGTAGTGGGCAGACCTCAGGGCGTAGACATCCACCAGCTTCTATAAAACAGTTGGTCCGCGGGATCTAGTAGAACAAGGCTCTCACAAAAATGCGTTTCTCCGCCTGTTACAACTTGGCGGCTTCCTCAGTTTGAGTCTCATTGGGAGGTATTTCCTCCCTCTGGGACTGCCAGTCCAATTTGCGATTAGCAGAGAGCTGGCTTTCTGAAGGAAGACAGTCCCTACATGAACAACAGCTTCTATAAGCTGCAGCCAATGAAGCTTATAGAAGCTAGCCTTTTGCACAAGGGCAGTACTACACTGGACCCAGCCTTTGACAACCACATTGTACAGGTGCCAGGGTCTGGTTGGTGTCGGGAACCAGGTGGCTGTGACCCGGCAACATGGGCACCGTCAGTCCAGCTCCTCCACCCAGCTGATTACAAACTTTAAATAAGAGTCTTCCACCATATCCCAGTATTGTCGCTACTCCCCCCCCCCCCCCCCCCAGGTCTCTAGACATAGCCTGCTTTCCTTGGAGTTCCAGGTAAACAGTCCTCATCTCAGATCAAAGTGTGGAGGAGGTGGTCCCAGAACCTCATGTCGTCTTCTTGCACATGCCTTTGGTGTTACATAGTAATACGTTTAACCCTCCATTTCCAAATATGTATTGCAAGCAGTGTTTGTAACTAAAGAGCACCAGCAACTGAGGTAAGAGGCAGCCCAGTGGCAGGATGGACACAGCAGCAGCAGTACAGAATTACAGCAAATTCACAGAAAAGATACAGGAGTATGGCCTAGCCACCAAAATTTGTTGTCAAATTGTCTATCCAGGAGAGAAGTCAATGCGATTAACAAAATATATTTAGATCAGAGCAGAATGAACAAGAAATGCAGATTGCAGCTACTGTACAATATATATTTTGCCACCACCAAAGATAAGTCTAGGAAGTAACTACTCCCATAGTGGCCCAGTTTTGCTCTCTGTACATGAGCTTTTAAAAAATCATGATCTATTCGGCAATAGATCCGGTAGAATGTTAGTTTGCAAATTGAGAGTCCAACAGGCTAGAAATAAAATTAAACATATCTTTTCCTTTTCTAAGGAGAAGACATTGAACCCCTGAGATATCATTTTGCACTCTCTTTCCCCAGATCACTTAACCACTTTAATACACCCCAGTCCTCCACAGAAGGGCTTACCATCACATCATTACCTCATGGTAAAGCCCCTGGTACAGATGGGTTTATTACTGATTTATTTTCCAGATTTCCAGATCTTCGACACAATTTTTAACATATTTTCTTTTATTTGATTTCCACACTAGGTATTCTCCCTACTAAATTACTAGAAAGCATGTATAGCGACTCTTCCTATACCTGGGAAGGACCCAGAATACTGTTATAACTACCATCCTATACAGTGGCATAAGTTTGCTCCAGTTGCACGGAGGCAAGATATAAATTGGTGCCCCCCACCCAAACACACACCCACCCCACCCCATATAACCTTATATAAAATATATATTTCTGTTTAGAAATATATATAGTTAGATAGATAGATAGATAGATAGAACACATATATTTCAGAACTCAGGCTTTTAAATAATTGATTTAAACTTCCAGGGTGAGGAGAGGTGCCCCCTTGGGAGCAGGAGCCCGGCGGCAGATGACTTCATTGCCTCCCAGAGTTCTGCCTCTGATCCCATAACATTATTAAACTGCGATATCCCATTATATGCCAAAATGATCGCTGTATGTATCAACTCAATCCTGCCATCGCTGATACACCCGGACCAGACAGGGTTTGTCCCAGGGAAACAATCCTCTTATAATACTCATAGAATTTTCAACCTTATAAGACTCTCTTTCCAATGATATGAATTTTCATGTTTTATAAGTTGTCCCTTCATCTCATAAACTTAAGGTGGCCATACACGATACAATTTAACACATCACATCGCACAGCACAAAAAGTGTACTGCACATAATTTTTGTACTACTGTAGATTGCATTGCAAAACAGATGTGATGCGATCTAGTACAAAACGCATAGTGACTATCGCACCGTGTATGGGCACCCTTAGTCTTTTTGCAGATGATGTACTCCTTATTGTATCAAACCCTATTGAAACACTTCCCAAACCTTTGCTCTTTTCTGGATGCCTACAGTGCAGCCTCGTATTATAAGCTAAACACCACAAAAACTGACCAGAGGCTGCCTAGGCGCTGTGCATCTCAGCAAATATATGTTCCCTGCACCCAGAATCCCCAGGGAACATCTAGCGTATACCTGTATGTGTTATGTATATCTGTACTGTCACTGTTTAACTGTATCTAATTGGCTGCTGCACAGCAATCCAAATCTAAATCCTAGTATATGCAGGTATACCTGGTCAATAAAGAGGATTCTGATTCTGAAATCCCTGCTAATACTACTAAAAATTTTAAAACTAACCTCGCACCCCCTTCTTCTGTCGTTATCGATACTCTCTAAATCATGGCTTGCTTATAACATCTCATGGATGGGTCGAACGGCTGCATTCAAAATGACCCTCTTGCTTAAACTAATGTACATATTTTGCACAATTCCATATATTTTCTGAAAACATATCTTAATGCCTGGTCCTCCAAACCTCCCAATATGGTCCGTTCTAGATTGAGACTGCCAAATCACTTCCAGATCTACACCTCTATCATGAAGCCTGTATACTGTACTTGCCTCACTCAAATACTACTCAAATACTGAACTATCGATGGGATGGGTTGACCTTGAACAGTCCTTCAGTCCACCTTTTTCACTCATAGATATGTTAATGATAACTATGCCCTTCAGACCAAATAACCCCAATTTCCTTTCATCTACCAGAGCATCCCTAAAAACAGGTCTATTTAATATTTAATTTCAGGTGCATTAGAATCTTATCTATTTTATACAAAAATAGACCTAGTTTCAGCATCAGTGGGTCCATAGAAGCCATTGGAGATTACTATGCCTACAACATTGGTTATAAGGAAAGAACATTAACTTTCAATTAAGAAATATACTAATTTTCTGTCTACACAAATATTTATTACAGTTTCTTATATAGCGCAGCATATTCCATTCGCTTTACCATTGGAAAAGAGTGATTAAACAAACTCGGTAGAAACAAACCGACATAGAGGTAGGAGGGCCCTGCTCGCAAGTTTACAATCTATAGGCAAACATGGAATATATATTTTTTTGTCTGCAAATGTTCTAGTACTATTCTGGTATTTTAAGGGAGCTAGGTATTATTTATATTTATATAAAAACATAAGAACATAGTTGTGAAGAGCAATTTAGACTTTCAGTAAAATTTCAATAGGGTTGTCATCTCAAGGCTGAGTTATGAAGTAGCTGTTGGAACATAGGAAGAGATGTATAGTATCAAACCTGCTACAGAGGATCATTGGAAAAGTTAAGGTGCCCATACACTTGTCCGATTTGGGCCTGATTTCACCAGATTCTGACAGATCGGGATGGATCTGACATTCGATCCGATACGATGTGTGGTACTGTGCGCTCAGATCGGAGTTGGAGGTTGGATGGGCTGCACATAAGATAAATTGTATGTGCAGCAGTCAGCGGCACGTTGTGGGTTCTTTTTAGTATGCTCCCAATTCATATTAATTCATGTTAATAAAAAAAAAAAAAACCAAAAGAGTACCCACAACAGTGCTCTGCTTCGTCCTCAGCTCCTTATGGGGTGAGGATTGTTAGGTGTGAAGTAATGGTGAGGTTGCCACTACAGTTAGGTGTGAAGTAATGGTGAGGTTGCCGCTACACTTATACCTTGTGAATCACTGAGTGACTCACTCACTGACACCTGATTGGAATGGCTGGCTGGCATTTTCCTGACAAGCATGAGAAGGTGTCCACACCCATCGAACATTGTGTGCATGCCTATACCCATATACCACATTAGGGGGAAATTGAAACTCAACTACAACAGAATAATACCATGACTATCCATTTCATATTTCATGTCTGTCAGACAATGGACCAATATATACCTGGACGAACCTGAAGCCATGTAGAAGGCCTTCAAGATTGCCCCAATATTGAATAGTCCAGGCTTAACATACAAAAAATACTGAAAAGTTATCACAAGAAACATTTTAGACACTCCAATAATGCCTGGCATAGGGTCTCACAACTGTTTTGGCAAATCATAGATCATGTCAAAAGTGTATTATGAGGAGGAGATGGAAATAAACTTGTTACAGTGTGACGTCAAGTGGATTGGATTAAGGAACTGGACATTACCCAACAGAAATGAATGAATGAGGCTGTTACTTTCACATGCCACGTTATGTCTTGCAGCAATGTCCATGAATATTGTAATTGTAGTCAATTTTGACCTCATATAAGGAAAGGCAATGTACTGCCATTATACCATGTCTTTGTTGCTAATATAATTACTAACGTAGTTTTAAAGGGTGAAATTTAATAAGATGAGAGATTCAGAAAGTGAGAGATTTGGTAAGAAATCTTTAGTTTTTTTAAAGCGGCAATCATTTACACTACAAAATCATACTCATATTTCAATTTTTAGAGCATTAATATGCTTCCATATTTTTCATCGTTCTACAGGTTGAGTATCCCGTATCCGAATATCCATAAACCAAAAAAAAAAAAACTGTCCCCCCCCCTTTTGATACGTCTGGCTCAGGATCCTCTTCAGCGGCATCTCCAGTCCCAGGGGTGCATCGCGCGAGTGCACGGGTGCGCCTGTGACATCATCACCGGGGGACCATCAGAGCAATACCATTGTGGTCCCGAGCATTTCGGATAAGGGATACTCAATATGTATTCATTTTTATAATATTTTTTTTCTGGCTTGGACTGGTCACTAGACTGGTGCTTTTAAAGATGGACAATAGAATCTATAGTTTTTATAGGGGTCATAGTATTTAGAAAAAAAATGTTTACATACACATACAGTATATTACATATTTTACTTAAAACATTTTTTTAACCAAAACATTTTAACAATTAAAAATAAATATTTTCAGCTGTTCAGTGATGATTTACATAAAGACTCAGGGCCGGTGCAAGGTTTTTCATCACACTAGGCAAAACTTCAGCTTTTTGCTTCTACCACCCACATACCGGTACCAACTTTCCAGAACCTCAGGTGAATTTGTGGAGGTGGCGGCTTAGAAGTTCACTGCATGCCATCTGCATTAAGTTCAACAAGGATGCCTCTCTTAGAGTCATCCTTAATTTTGTGGTAGTCAGACTCAGGGTTGCCCTCAGATCTAACGCCCCTAGGCCGCTGCCTAATGTTAAAGTTGACCCTGTACTGACTTGATGAAGTTGTGTCTCCTAAAGGAATTGTGAGGCTGCAAATATGCAACACCACTATCCTTACTCACATATTCATGTCAAGGGACCAGTTTACCATGGAAAAGGATGGAAAGGTACAGTAAGGGCTACTGTTAGTCCATCTCCCCAGAAAGGCAAATCAGGCCTAATTTAGATGTTTAGATCTTATACTGTTTGTAATAGTTATTATATGCAAATATGGGCAGAAGATAATCTGATTATAACAACGCCCACTTCTGTCACATCATAACAGTCCGAAGGCGTATAATTGCTGATATACTGGTACCATTATTGAAAAACAGGTCATGATGCAGATCATGGATGCCTCTGTAGATATGTGTACTGAGCACCTCACCTGAGATGCAGAGGACTGCTCATTTATGCACATCCAGAAAGAACCTTTTGAATGGCCATGACACACCTGCATTTACACGGCCACTCCCCAAACGCTGTCTTCCTGTCTATCGCTCTGCGACTAATCCTTTGGTCCATTCGCCATTGCAATTCACACACTGTGTGCGAACAGCAAGGTTTAGTTGTAAGTGCAATAACTGAACAGTGGCCGATTTGCTTACAATAGCTACTTTGCAATGGATATGAATCATTAGGTAGGCAAGTTTAAGGTCAACCACTATTGGTCGACAAGCAGAAGGTTGACACATTAAATATGTCAACCTAACGACCAGTGGCGGCTTTTACCTCAGTGAAGAAGGGGGGCTGCCACATTGCTGCCACTGCCCATTGATCCCTGCCGCTGCCACCGGTGCTTACTGGTCCCCGCTGTCAATCCTGATTCCCATCGAGGTTGCATGACCAGCGCATGAGCAGTAGCTTCTTCGGTACTGTGCATGCGCTGGCCCCAGCCTCTATGGGCTGCTTCGGCTGCAGTGCATAGAAGCATTTTCACGATCCCGGGTCTGACGCATGCGCAGTATCATCATCGCTATTGCGCATGCGCAGAACCTGTTTTTATGGGCTGACACCGCAGCAGCTGAGAGAGGCATCAAAGAGGGAGGGAACACCTACCATTGGAACCTTTGGGTGACTGGCAGATTGGACTTCCAGTAAGAAGCCGCTGCCAGTCACAGTGAAGCCAATGCAGTCTCACAGACTGCATCTGACTATCACAGTGCTGGAGTTTACCTGGGGGGGGGGGGGGGGGGGGGGGCTGCAGCCCTGCATACTCTTTGTTACTGCTACTAAATGAGGCACACTGTGTTCTGAAAACAAATCTATGGATGGGGTGGGTGGGTGTTAGCCACAATTGGGGATAGTTGAATGGAAGTAAAGAAGATGTTGAAGATCTGGTAGTAATGTATTTCCAAAGGTTTAATGAGGCAGTCCCAAAAAACATAAAACAGGTCACCCAGAATAAGAACAGTTACCGCAACAGAATTTACAGTGTTGGGATCATATGTTGTGCAATTTAGGTGGTGTCATGAATATGTTCTGAGTTATTAGATTTCATGGTCCATTTTGTGTGTATTCAGTATATATACTGTAATTATCAGGCCTAGCGACCTACAGATGACGTATTATGTGTGTCTCAGATACATGATTATTTGTATAAAAAAGAACATACTCTCTGTCCTGTAAAGTATTTGGAGCCATAGTATACAGTATTAAAACCCATGTATTGTATATATCCAAACTGTAGTTGTAGTCTACCTATTTGAAGTGAGTAGCACCTAAAAAAATTCTTACGTGCTGGCAATATAATTTGCTAAGTGCATGGGGTAGCTACTGTGGGATTGTAATCATTGCTGTAAGCAGACCAGGTGATTGTTTTTGATGTACTCTGTATTAGACACATGTCAGACAGGCTCTAGTGAGTACTGGAATAAATAAAGTTATGGACTGCAGTTAGAGATTGGAGAATTTTGTAACCAGATCCATGACAGTTAGTATGAGGTACAATCTAAGCATTTAATTAGCATTTTTGAATCGGTAATGGCTCTAGTAGCTATTGGCTCAATAGCAAGAATGAAGGTAAGAGCGGATAGCTCATTTAAAATGAGGAAAATCCATTACTGAACACCCTGGTAGAAGGGCCCTGGTACAAAGCCAAGCTGGTTGTGGTATACTTGGAGTCCACATGAGGCTTCTCAGAGGTAGTAATTGCTTTTTCAGAATCCAGGGAAAGTCAAAGTAAATCTGATTTTAGATTTGGGGTTAGACTCCATGAGGGACAACATTTTAATGGGAGATGTATCAAACCTTGGAGAAAAATCATGTACCGGCCAATCAGCTTGTAACTCTCGTTTTAAAGGCTGTGTTTTAAATATGACAGGAGCTGACTAGTTGGTACATTATCTCTCTTCTCTTTATCTCTGTACAAGGTTTGATTTCACCTCCACCTAAGGGGTACATTTACTAAGATGAACGTTTTATTGAAGATGGGAGTTTACCCATAGCAACCAGATTCTACTTCTTAATTATTTAGCACCTTCTAGAGGATAATATATAGAATCTTATTGGTTGCTATGAGCAACATCCACTCTTTAACAAACCTCCCATCTTAGTAAATTTACCCCTAAGACTGTTGCCAGATGCCTCTATGCCTATTAAGAACCTGACCTGTCCTTGATAAATTAGTTGTGGTACCAAGGGGATAAGGGGAAATCTTGTAAAAGTGTAGGCAATACTTATAGCAACTACACCAGATAGATTATAGCTAGAATATAATTGGTTGCTATAAGCAATATATACTATATACATGTGCTTTTAAAACATTTGATCATTTTCCCTCTAAACCATTGGATATAACCACAATGTATAGGAGGTGATTAGTATACCATTTTTACAATAATTCTGGTCTTTCCCCCGGTTTGGCAATAGTCACAGTTTAGATCTAAACATTTTGGTGGTAAGTGGCCACCTTCACAGCATTGAAGAATTTAGTTACAATTTAATTCCCCTAGAATATCACTGTCAAGGGAGTATTTAAGGAATGAGTTTGATCTACAGTATAGATGGGATGGGGGAAGTCTTTGAGCCAAGAGGAAATATAGTTATTAGTAAGCTGGATATGGAATACATTGGAGCAGTAGTGCACAAACACTTTTGCAACTTCTGCTGCATTTTGTAGCTTAGAACCAAATAGGGCATACTTGCCTACTTTAAAAAACTAGTGTCACTGAGATTATAGTTGTTAGTAGAAGTTTGCCCACCACGCCAGAGTGGTCATTTCATATTTCTCTCACTTTATTAGCCTATCTCCTGGTACCACATGGCCTATCAGGTTAGGATCGATCCTGTTGACTACACTCCAGTAACCTCATGGTTACTTATTCTTCTCTCTACATCAGGGCTATCTGAGTCCACCAGATCCATATTATAGTATCCAGGCCAGAGAGCCGCACCTGAGTATCAGGCTTAGCAAGCCCAAATTTGTGGGTGGTCCATGGTGCAAACCCATGATTCATTAGACTCAATGGATATGTGTAGTGTCCTAGAAAATCCTACATAAGTATGTTCAAACAACGTCTGTCGGAGAGTAGTGTCAATGTACTCTGAGCCATACTCTCCCTGGTTCTCAGTTCCCCTTGTGACACCAGAGGAACAAACGCAAATTGGAAAATCCTCTCTCCCATCTGAAGATGAGCAAGTGCTCTCTGTTTTTTGGGGAGCAAATATGCTGTCTCATCAATTCTCCCAAAGGTGTAGGAGATTAAATAAGCCCAGATGAACCCGGCATGGTCAGTTTAGGTTCAATTTGCCGTATCCTAAAGGGGTGTACACACGGGGCGATTCTTCTAAGCGATTTTGACTGCATCATCAAAATCGCTTGGAAAGTTTGCCTGAATCTCCCCTTGTGTACACAGCAGCCGTTAGTGATACGTGGCCCTGCAGCGTCGCTATCGCCTAGCCAAAAGACACTGGTAGGCAATAATATTTTGACTAGACACTGCAGTGTCTCTTTGAATGCACATGGGCTGCTGCTGGGGATGGCAGCCGGCTTATCTCCGGCAGCTGACTAAGTAAAATTGCTTAGTCAAAATCTCCCAGCTAGTTCCCCATGTGTACACCCCTTTAATCTTTAATAAGTCTTCTGAGTAGCTTTTGGCCTCCCTGGATGGATTCTTAATTCAGCTTATTAGCAAATCCTACTAAGTATGGTCAAGAATTCATACCATCTATCCAAGAGTTGTGACAGGAGTCACAAGTATAAGATTTAAAACTCTGGAGGCCATTGTTGAGGCCTACAGAGTATGCAAAATTTGGGCCAATTTACTCATTTTCATCCTCATAATTTTGCATCTATGGCCAGAATGACCCAATTCTGGAATGAACGTGTTCCTTAAGTAAACATTTTCTATAACACTTGCTGTGTTTGTTTTTCCTGTCAATCAGTCGTTCTTATCTATATGACTTTTTGGCACAAATAATGAATAAATATCAGGTTAAATACAGCTGATAAGAGCAATGTGTTCATTGGTTGGTGAGATAATCTTACCAGTACAAAGCTGTCTTGTCTTTATAAAAGCGGGTTGTACAGTGATTATCTCTCAGCTGGTAGTTCTGGACTGGAATCTGTCACCATGAAGTGGATGGTCATCTTCTTATTCATTTGCCTTCATTTATCTGAGGGACAAGTAAGGTGAGCTTATTACACATCTGAAGCTTAAATGAAAGAACTATATACAAGAAAGAGTTCTGTTGGGGCAGCCCAGTGTTTCTCAGACCTTAATTCTTAAAAAAATAGATTTTGACGAACTTGCTACTAATACATTCTTTTTACAGTATTGCACTATTGCTAGTACATTGAATGTATCTGTAGTTTATATGGTGGAAATACCTTTTTTGAATTTGTCTCAGGTAACGCATTTTGAAAGGAGTATGGGTCATAGGGTCCACACTATAAAGGTCGACATACATTAGGTCAACCACTAAAGGTCGACAAGGCTTAGGTCGGCATGGTTGGAAGGTCGACATGAGTTTTTCAAGTTTTTTGTTCTGAATGTTGACCCAAGTTGACATGGACACCATATTAGTGTACCACGTCCCTCACTGAGCTCAGCATACTATTGTATTCTCCCTCCATGCCCTAGTGGATGGTAGGGTATGAAATACCGGTACTCTTTACCTAGAACGGCGCCCGTCGCGGGCATCGCGGGTACATTTATGCCTGCCCGCGACGCGACCGACGCGATGCCCGCGATTTTCCCATTGAAAACCATGTTAAACCTGAAAAATCGCGTCGGTCGCGTCGCGGCCGGCCATAAACGTACCCGCGATGCCCGCGACGCGATGCTCCCGATTTCCCATAGGAAGCAATGTTAAAAGCCGCGATGGACCCGATTTTAGTGTTAAATGCCTCAATCCACCCGATTTGGCCATAGGAATCAATGTTAAATGGGCTACAGAGCCCATTAACCCTTAAATGTCCCCCCAAATTTTTAACGCCACCCCACGATCAACGCCAACCCGAAGCGTGGCGAGCGCAGCGAGCCCGCGAGGGGCGGCGGTACGCGTCCTCCGACCTTTTCATGCCCTACTATCCACGTCGGCGTGGTGTGAGAATAGAATAGTGTGGCGAGCGCAGCGAGCCACCGAGCCCGAAGCGTGGCGAGCGCAGCGAGCCCCGCGAGGGGACGCGGATACCTTCACAGGTAAGCGCGTCCCCTCGCGGGCTTCACAGGTGTCCGTGGCCACGCGGACACCTGTGAAGCCCGCGAGGGGACGCGTATAACTGTGAAGGTATCCGCGTCCCCTCGCGGGGCTCGCTGCGCTCGCCACGCTTCGGGCTCGGTGGCTCGCTGCGCTCGCCACACTATTCTATTCTCAACTCCACGCCGACGTGGATAGTAGGGCATGAAAAGGTCGTAGGACGCGTACCGCCGCCCCTCGCGGGCTCGCTGCGCTCGCCACGCTTCGGGTTGGCGTGGATCGTGGGGTGGCGTACAAAAATTGGGGGGACATTTAAGGGTTAATTGGGGCTATTTGGGCTCTGTAGCCCATTTAACATTGATTCCTATGGGAAAATCGCGGGCATTGAGGCATTTAACGCTAAAATCGCGGTCAATCAGGCTTTTTAACATTGTTCTCTATGGGAAAATCGCGGTAATCGCGGGTACCCGATTTTGATGTACCCGCGATTTACCCGCGATTTACCCGCGATGCCGCGATTACCGCGATTTTACCCGCGATGCCCGCGATTTCAATCGTGGGCGCCGTTCTAGGTAAAGAGTACCGAAATACCACCTGTTTTGAAAAAAAAACTGTGAAAAACTCTAGTTGACCTTTTTGACAGTCAATCTTTCCATCGTCGACCTAGTGATTGTATCGACCTTTGTGACCATGTCAGCTTAGCCATGTTGACCCATTCCATGTGTCGATCTAAGCCCTGTCAACCTTTAGTACCCCATTGAAAGATGCTACTGCAAAGTCTGTTTACAGGGTTTCATAGTATATATTTGCTATATTAGCCCAAGCCATCAAAATCTTTAAATAAATAAATTCCTCTTGGGTACTCTTTACCTAGATGGGCGCCCGCGATTGAAATCGCGGGCGTCGGGGGTAAAAATTGCGGTCATCGCGGCCATCGCGGGTAAATCGCGGGTACATAAAAATCTGCTACCCGCGATGACCGCGATTTTCCCATAGGGAACAATGTTAAAAAGGCTGATTGAGCGCGATTTTCATGGAAAATGCCTCAATGCCCGCGATTTGGCCATAGGAATCAATGTTAAATGGGCCACAGAGCCCAAATAGGCACAATTAACCCTTAAAATGTCCCCCCAAATTTTTAACGCCTACCCACGATCCACGCCAACCCGAAGCGTGGCGAGCGCAGCGAGCCCGCGAGGGGCGGCGGTACGCGTCCTCCGACCTTTTCATGCCCTACTATCCACTAGGGCGTGGAGTGAGAATAGAATAGTGTGGCGAGCGTAGCGAGCCACCGAGCCCGAAGCGTGGCGAGCGCAGCGAGCCCCGCGAGGGGACGCGGATACCTTCACAGGTAAACGCGTCCCCTCGCGGGCTTCACAGGTGTCCGCGTCGCCACCGACACCTGTGAAGCCCGCGAGGGGACGCGTATAACTGTGAAGGTATCCGCGTCCCCTCGCGGGGCTCGCTGCGCTCGCCACGCTTCGGGCTCGGTGGCTCGCTACGCTCGCCACACTATTCTATTCTCACTCCACGCCCTAGTGGATAGTAGGGCATGAAAAGGTCGGAGGACGCGTACCGCCGCCCCTCGCGGGCTCGCTGCGCTCGCCACGCTTCGGGTTGGCGTGGATCGTGGTGTGGCGTTAAAAATTTGGGGGGGCATTTAAGGGTTAATTGTGCTTATTTGGGCTCTGTGGCCCATTTAACATTGATTCCTATGGCCAAATCGGGTCCATTGAGGCATTGAACATTAAAATCGTGTCCATCGGGCCTTTTAACATTGATTCCTATGGCAAATCGGGAGCATCGCGTCGCGGGCATCGCGGGTACATTTATGGCCGGCCGCGACGCGACCGACACGATTTCCATGTTTAACATGGGTTTCAATGGGAAATCGCGGGCATCGCGTCGGTCGCGTCGCGGCCAGACATAAATGTACCCGCGATCACCACGACGGGCGCCCATCTAGGTAAAGAGTACCTCCTCTTGTTTATATTTCTATGATATGTGGAAAAACTAACATGAGTAAACGAATGTGTGAACGAATAATGATAGAACTATGCATCTTCTTTTTTCGAAGAGTCCCACTGAAGAGACTGAAATCCATACGAGAGACCTTGAAGGAGAAAGGTGTTCTTCAAGACTTTGTGAAAACTCACATAAAAGAACCAGCTCTAAAATATGGCCTCAATAGGCCCAACAGCTTTGGAGTTGCCTATGAGCCTATGTACTTAGATGTAAGTACAAACTATATACAGTATATATATATATATATATATATATATACAAGGTAAGTAGGTGCGGCACTCAGCTTTCTCATCCAAATAAAGAAATGACGACAGGACCAAGTCGACGTGTCGTGTCAACGTTTCAGTGCTTTTATTTGTGCACTATCATCAGGATACCTGGTATCCTGATGATAGTGCACAAATAAAAGCACTGAAACGTTGACACGACACGTCGACTTGGTCCTGTCGTCATTTCTTTATTTGGATGAGAAAGCTGAGTGCCGCACCTACTTACCTTGTGAACATGCTTACTTGAAGCTGTGGGGCACCAGTGAAAGCTTCTAGTGCAACAGGAGTGCCGGTCCACCTGGATCTCTATATATATATATATATATGTGTGTGTGTGTGTTGTATTACATATACTGTGTATATATTATTCGATCATGTTTTTTTTTTTTTGTCTTCCAGAACTATTATTTTGGTGAAATCAGCATTGGGACACCTCCCCAGAATTTTCTTGTTGCTTTTGACACTGGTTCCTCCAATCTATGGGTTGGTTCTACATACTGTCAAAGTCCAGCCTGCAGTAGGTACTATTTAATGCTGGGTAGGGTCAAGTGGGCAAAGTACATCTGTTTATTAAATGTTCCAGAAGTGTTTTAAAAAAAAAAAAAAATATATATATATATATATAATAAGGAATATAGTATGATATGTCAAGCAAAGCTTTTAAATGATCAGTCTATGCTTGGTGTTGGCTGCAAGTTTACTATTTCTATGTCTTGTAAATCACTTTATACTACACTGAGATAAAAATGAATAATGTTCATTGAATCTATATCAAAGTGTTGTAATTTAAGTCGATTGCCTTCAGTGTTAACCTTCAACAAACTGAGGAGGGTATTCCATGTTGGCCAATATTCCACCAGGTGGAAATATCGGCCATCAGTATTCAATCCCGGCCAAAAACAGCTGGGACTGGCCCAGGCAGATTTGACTGTGTTAAAAGTCGAATCTGCATTGTCAAAAATGTCCACCGGATTGTTGATTCCGCATCCGGTTTTGACTATTGGCGACTGTTTTTGCTGATGCACAGACATTCCAACTGTCGGAATCTATTCCGACAACTGGACCCGACATTGAATAGGTCGCATGTAAAGTCAACCTATTCTTGTCAGATTTATGCCTGGCGGATGTAATGGGCGGGATTACATACCACCCTTAGGTTATACACTATAATAAGACTGCTGTATACACACACATTCCCCAATATTCCATGAATGATGATATTATGCTATTTGTACATTTTTAGCCAATCACCCACTGTTCAATCCTGAACAGTCATCCACATATAGCTCCAATAACCAACAGTTTGCAATGTCCTATGGAAGTGGCAGCATGACTGGAGTGTTGGGTTATGACACAGTCACTGTAAGTAACCACAAACTATGGAGTTTCCTAAAAGCATTTTTATGTATATTTCAAAATTATTTGAGAAATGTAATCATTAAGGTGAACTAATCATTATATCATAAACGGGACATGGTCGACAAAGCCAAACATTTGACACAAGCAAATGGTTGACATTTAAAAATATCGACATGAGTTTTCCATATTTTTTCGGTGTCAATTTGCCGATTGCAGCACATGGACCCGAAATGAATGTACTGAATATGCTCACTTCTCTCACCTATGCTTCAGGCACTTTACCATTCCCAATCAGAGTCCATGTGGAAGTATGACCTTTTGTTCATGACAACATTGTGATTGTCGACCATCTTGTGATGACCTATTGACTGTCTACCTATACACTGTTTTTACAATTATGGGCGGTATTCAATGAGCCTGATTCGCCAGGTTTTTATGGCGAATTTGTGCTGTTTGTCGAATTTCTGACTAAAACGGTGAATCACCCTATTCAATGACCAGATGGCGAATACATTTCAAGGTTTTTTTCGCCATGATTCACCGTGTAGCAATCGCTATCTTTTTATGGAGAAGTGGAATGTGAACTTTTAAAATAAAGTGTTTTGTTTTTTACATTTGGTGTCAAAAAATCAGGAATTTTATTCTGAGGAGGGGCATGCTACTTTTATTCATGTGCTGTAAGCACATGAATATATATTTAATTTTAAAAAAAATATATTTTTTATTTTTTATTTTTTTTACACAGCAGCCAGCAGGGGGCGCCGGAGCCGCTCATTACATATTCATATATTCACTGCACCCGATCGTTACGATCGGGTATAGTGAATATAGGTCCCCTGCTGGCACCCCCGGGGGGCAGCCTGTGCTGCCTGGCACCCGGGGAGCCCACCTAACCCCCACAAACGTTCTGGGCTAGGCAGAGAGACTTCCATCTCTCTGCCTGCCACCGTCCTCAGGCTCCCTGCGGCATACGCCGCAGGAGCTCATATATTCGCCAGTCAGGGGCAGCGAGCCCCTGACACGTTGAATACCGGAGCCCGCCGGCTCCGGAACGTGGCGAATGTGCAGCGAATCCTAAAAAGGATTCGCTGCACCTCGCAGGTATTCTCATTGAATACCGCCCTATATCTATTTGTTACAGTGTCTGTGATCTTGGTTGTGGAATGAGAGTTTACAGGAATAAAAACTCCCCATTGACTGGACATTTAAGGATAAACAGTATAGCTTAATTTTCAAATAATTGTGGGAATCCAGGCCCACTCCAAAGTGGACCTGTCAAATACACATAAGGCACAAGCCAATTAGTGGGCTGCTCCAGCAAGCAGTCTATCAATCTCCCTGTCATCATCCAAAACGTATCTTCACAATACACTGGCTTCTAATGAATTGATAAACTACATTCTTACATTCATTCATATATTATTCATTCATTCATTATTCATACATTAATTTAACCTACATAATGAATTGCTCCACTGCAGGCATGTAATAGAAGAACTTAAAAATAACATATTACTTAGCAATATATAGAGCTACTTTTTGGAGATCCCTCAGACTTCCTCTGTAGTGAAATCAAACCAGGGGGAAATGACTGTGATGACCGTGGACCAGTAGGGACCATTATTCCATCAATGACTGAACCTTGGATCAAAGATGGCTCAAGCCCTGTGAATGGTCCATAACCCATCCATCGCTAGACATTCCTTAAGAGTTATTGTGCCAGATGTATCAAGCTTCAAAAAGTGATAAAGAGGAGAGTGATAAACAGCCAGCCAATCAACAGCTACCTGTTAGTTTTCACACACAGCCTGTGACATGGCAGTTAGGAGCTGACTGGCTGGCTGTTTATCACTCTCCATTTTATCACTTTTTGAATCTTGATACATCTGGCCCCTGGTTGCTTAATCTCTCCTCTACCCCTCCCTTTACCCACGACAGCCCTGGATTTAATATATTCCGATTTTATATTCATGTGTTTTTAACTCATTATCTGGCATTATTCATTCTTTGATATTTTGTAGGTACAAGGTCTGTCTATTCAAAACCAGGAGCTGGGTCTGAGTGTCACTGAGCCTAGTAGCTTCTTCTATTATGCCAAATTTGATGGGATATTTGGCATGGCCTATCAGTCATTGGCAGCAGAAAGAGCCACAACTGCTGTCCAGGGTCTGATACAACAAAATCTTATCCCACAGCCACTTTTCAGCTTCTATCTCACTGGGTAAGAACTTGCAGTTTACTTAAATCATATTAGAGGACCAAAGCATGGAACAATGTTAAAGCATTGAATTGGAGCAGCAATGCAATGTAAAATAAACATTAACCAAGTAGACAGATGTGAATTTAGACCTGTGTCCTTTGTCCTAAGACTTGCTGTCCATCCCCCTGCATGTCCAAGAAATTGGAACAACTGGTTTGGACCATAAACTCCCCCACTCAGTGATGAGGCTGCATTTCTTTTAAAATGTTTCAGTATTTGTAACCCCTGCCTTTCCAGTATGCCACAATAGTATATTACTTTCCCCTTCAGTGATTGCACCATGTCCCCTCACCTTTCATTTCCATTATTATATCACTTAATTTTAGCATATTAGATCAATATACCTCTCACTGAATGTAGCAGGTCTGGTCTGCATACCACATTATTACACCATCACTCACTTACTGCATTGTATATAAGTGACCCAGGCTTATTGATTGTAGCAAGACCCATTGCCTAAACCAGCCATTATTTTCCTCCATCACCACATTTTATAATACCCATTATTACACCCCTCAGTTAGTGACTGTATTGATTACACCAGGGGTGTCCAAACTTTTTGCGACAAGGGCCAGATTTGGTGAAGTGTAAATGTGTGGGGGCCAACCATTCAGCCTGACATTCTTTGAATCTTTAATCACATCAGAATGGTCCCCCACTCTGCCCCTATTCACTCTATGTCCACCAGCCTGCCCCTTCACTGTATTTCTCCCAGCCTGCCCCATTCACTGTATGTCCCCCCAGCCTGCTCCTCCTTCACTGTATGTTCCCCACTCTGTCCCCCAGCCTGCTCCCCTTCTCTGAATGGCCATCACTGCCTCCATTCACTGTATGTCCCCCAGCCTGACCCTCCTTCACTGTATGTCCCCCACTCTGCCCCCTCCTTTCTCTGTATGTTTCCCAGCCCCTTGTGTGAGCCAGAGGAAGGAGAGACAAAGCAGGCACTGCAAGGACAGGAGATGCTTGGGCTCCCGCTGCTGCCCTCCTCTGCTCTGCATGTTACGGGAGCAAGCTTCCCCCTTGCTGCCCCCCTCCCCAAACACTGCTGTCACTGTGATTTTGGAGTAGGGTGATATACGATTGCAGCAGCAGGGGTAGGAAGCCAAACACATCTGACTGTGGCGGCCGTCACCTCCTCACTGCAGCAGCCAGTAAGGTAAAGGCGCTCTCGCCGGGGCCCCACCTTTAGTGTCCTGTGCTGTGCTTCCCACATCTGAAGCTCTGCCCGCTTCCAGCTGGAGGCTGCGGGCCACTTGAAATGACAGCACGGGCCGCAATTGGCCCCCGGGCCTGACTTTGGACATGCCTGGATTACACTGTATAAAAGTGTCTGCCCATCTCACTGACTGTAGTGCATGCTACAATCAGTGAGGAGGTGGAGGCACTGATATATATTAAATGGATAATGGAGTCACACTAAAGGCACTGAATATTATTATTATATTAAATGCAGTTAGTAACTAAGAGGTGCAATAATGGGTAGAATAAGGAATGGGGGATGTGCTACAATTTGTGTGTGTGTGTGTGTGTGTGTGTGTGTGTGTGTGGGGGGACTTATATATAACCCATACCTAATACTCTAATGTGGCAGCGAGAATCCATTCGAGAAAAATCAGCCCTTTCTGGCTTGTGCGGGCTGCTGCCATTACAGTCCGTATAAGTCAGGCTGTTCAGCGCTTGCTCATGTCTAGTCAAGTGGTTCTAGATATGTGCCCATAAAAAACTTTATTAAAAAATGTATGCAGCCATAGAGATAATTGGGGAAGATGTACTGTATTATAGTGGTGCTTTTCATGCCGCTACAACACTTCCTTCATTACCGAGGTAAAAAAGGAAGGGACAATAACAAGATATATTAATATCTTGTTAGCCGGAGTCGGAGAGTAAAAACTCCCCCATTCCGGCCATGGGGCCCTCCCCCCCCCCCCCCCCACCACCATTAATAAAACAGCTACAAAATGGACCTAATTCATACCACATCGCAGGGTAGGGCAATGCAGGTGGGGCTGATATAAAATGTGCTGAGAGAGTTAGATTTGGGTTGGTATGTTTAAACTGAAATCTAAATTGCAGTGTAAGAATAAAGCAGCCAGTATTTACCCTTCACAGAAACAAAATAAGTCCCTCAAATCTTTGCACATGTCACATTTGCCTCACCTGCAGTGCAGCATGGTTTTGTCCATCTGCAAACAAAACGGGCCATGTGATCGGGTCGGAATTTGACACAAGGGGCGGGATGTTGTAACATCCGCAGCCCCCCTTCACCGGGCATCGCATATATGCTGTAACATATGCTGTTATTAACTCAAGGGACAGCTCTTGCGAAAAGAGCTGTCCCTTGCGATGCGGTGCCGGCACTGGACTTCCGGGTCTGTGATAGGCTTCTGCAGGGAATCGCCAGCTTCGCGTTGCAAATGCGGAGGCACAGTACAGCATACAGAAATGCGGTAAAAACCCTGATAACGGGGTTTTTACTACATTTCTGTGATAGAGAATCGCCCCCAATGTGAGTAAAGTGCAATCAAGGAGATTACTAGACTCTTCAGGAAGTCAGGAAGATTGCTACAAATTCAGGGAGTCTCCCTGGCAATCAGGGAGAGTTGGCAAGTATGGAACATACCAATGTTTCCAGGAAATTTTTCTAAATTTGCAAACTTTATAGATACAAACGCTTGGGATAATCAAAGGGAAAATTATATTATAAAAATGAGGGAGTTAGAAATATAAAAGTATTCTGTTTTATATGTTCCTGCCTGAGTAGCAGTGTTTTACTAGTTATTATTATCACTATCAATTACAGGGTCTAACAAAATACATACATACTGTAGTTACATAGTTATATATTAGTTAAGGCTGAATAAAGACATGCATCCATTGAGTTCAACCTTGGTTAGCATGTATGATCTATTAGCTTCATCCCTTATTATACGTTGTGTATTCTGATATATTTAAAAACAGATTTTGATTATTGTATTTACCCCTGGATGTTTTAACCCTATAGATTTTTGTCCAACCTTATTTTAAATGTATTTATTGTGTCTGGTGACACCACATCTCCAGGAATAGAGTTCCACAATTTGGCTGCCCTGACCGTAAAACAAAAAATTAATTCTAAGGGAACGAAATCTCTCCTCTAGTCTAGTCTAAACCCATGTCCACGTGTCATAGAGTCCTTCCTCAAAACAAAAATGGTGCCTAACAGTTCCTTATATTGGCCCCTGATATATTTGTACATGTTTAGCATTTCTCCCCTTAAACGTCTCTTTTCTAGCATAAACAGTCCTAATTTGTTTAATCTGTCTTCATATATTTAATTCTTCAACCCCTTTATTAACTTTGTGGCTCTTCTTTGGACTTTTTCCAGTTCTTCTGTCCTTTTTCTTAGTGTGGGGCCCAGAATTGTACACTAGATGTGATCAAACCAATGCTTTGTACAGTGGCATAATTACATTTTGAGTCGCTAGTCTCCACACCCCTTCTTATACATGCTATTATCCTGTTCGCCTTATTTATTCCTACATGGCACTGAGCACTACACCCCAGTTTGTTATCAATTTGGACTCCTAGATCATTTTCCAGTTCTGATTTACCCAGTTGCCACCCCGCTTAGGTTATAACTAGCACATTGGTTATGATTCCCAAGATGCATTACCTTGCATTTATCCAATCTCATTATCCAATTTTTTGCCTTCTAGTTTATTAAGATTGCTGTGAAGCGTGAAGATATCCTTGATTGTTCTAATTACTCTGCTCAGTTTTGTGTCATCAGCAAAAATTAAAACATTGCTGAGTATACCCACCCCAATATAACTAATATATATATGTGTAATAAAAGGGGCCCTAGGACTGACCCCTGTTGCACTCAACTTAGTACTGGTATCATACTTGATACTGCACAGTTTACAATAACTTTCTGTTCTCTACTCTGCGGCCAGTTTCCTGCCCATCTACAACTTTTCACCCCTAGTCCCAAATCCTCCAATTTATTTATTAATCTCTTATGTGGCACCATATCAAAAGTCTTATCAAAATCCAGATAGATCATGTCTCGAGCATTTCCATTGTCTAGGTTGTTGCTGACTTCCTCATAAAAGCCTAATACATTTGTTTGGCAAAAGTGATTTTTCCCAAACCCATGTTGGTTAATACTGATTATACTATGGAGCTCTAAATACAGTGGTGGTTCCTGCTATAGGGCTGCAGGACTGCAGCCCCTCCACTTAAAAGCTCAACACCAAAAGGTACAGACAGAGAGCACTAGGGCTCCAGTGCTTCCCCCCACGATTGCGCACCCCCCACGTGCAATCTTGCGCACCAACCTGCATGGGCTACCTCCAGAGCTCTGATGCAGGCTGTCTGTGTCACTGATAGCCTCCTCTTACAGGCTCCAGCAGCAGCAGGACAGACACAGCAACAACCCAACCCTGTGGGCATAGGCGAATCTAGGGGGTGGTCCGGGGGTGCACAGGACCACCCATTAGCCCATTTTGTAGCTGAGGGATGGGGCTTTCCAACGAGCCCAGCCCCGTGTCTCTAGCCCCCTGGGAACCGGAGATACGGAAAGGCAAAGCTGGAACGTTTTCCCTATAGGATAACATTCCAACCCCCACCCAGTTCAACCGCTGCCAGTTCCCTGTTCGGCATCACTGAAGCTTGAGGTTGATCTCAGTCGAACCCAAATCGCTGGGCCTTCAATCTGATACCAGGCTAGATTCATATGGGTTAATTGGTTCCAGGGATATTGAAGTTAAACCGTTTTTTTTTTTTTTTCTTAAATGTAATTTCATGATTGTTTATGTTCTTTGAGGGCAGATTTCTCTAGAACCAAACAGTCCAGTTTCACGGGACTAAAATCATTTGAAGCCAACTCAAAAGTTCTTCAATATGATACTGGTCTCCTGTAAATGGGTCAGTTGGTTCCGAAGATATAGCTGGTTGGTTAAAGTGGGGTAGGGAGAGGGGAGTGGTTGTCTCTCCCCCTCACACCAGAAAATGCAGGGACTAGACTGGTGTATAAGGGGTCAGCCTTGGAATGTCCCTGCATGATCCTGGGACCATATTCCCGGGTAAATCCCTGCATTTTCTGTTGTGAAAGGGGTATGTTTTTAAACAGCCGTGACCTGCAGTGCTCTGAATACAGCCGGGCAGCCCCCTGCTCTCTGCCCAGCTGTCAATGACTGTCACCCCTGCAGCTTCCACTCCAATTCTTCTCCCCGATATCAACTCAGTCCGCCCCCCCCCTTTAATCATGTGGTGCCGGCGCCCGGCGTGCTCCCCCGATGTCACGCACAACAACAGCGCGCACAATATTTCAAATGTCCACTCGGGTACAGGGGACACCAGGAGGGGAGTGGGAGCGTGCTCTGCGCTGCGCTCTGCTCCTCTGCCCATAGAAGCAGCTGCACCGCGGCATCTCTCCCTGCAGCAGCAGCGAAGGCTCATATAAAACTTTACAGTAAGTGGCACTTTTGGGGACATTGCTTAAGGGACGCTACAAGTGGCGGTATGTGGGGGCATTACGCATAATGTGTGGCTTAATGTGTAAGGGGCATTACGGTGTGCAGCATCATGTGTAAGTGGCATTATGTGTGCAGCAATATGTGTAAGGGACATTATGTGTGCAGCATCATGTGTAATGGGTACTATGGTGCGCGGCATCATGTGTAATGGGTACTATGGTGTGCGGCATCATGTGTAATGGGTACTATGGTGTGCGGCATCATGTGTAATGGGTATTATGGTGCCATTAAGCAAGAACCCACTAGCAATGAGCATGTAGGTAAGCAGCACTTATGTGGCAAATACAGGGGCGGATCCAGAATAAAATGACAGGGGGGGCACCATGATAAAAGGGTTTGGGTGGGGGAGGGGTGGTGTTAGTGGTGCCAGTGTACATGCTAAGAGAGCGGCAGGAGAGGGTGGGAATGGAATTAAAAATAGGCCCTGGCATTTAAAGTACGCAGGCCCACCATGGCGACAAAAGTGAAGGATGTAGTTGTGCGCGCGCCAAAGGCGCGTTTCGGAAAAGGGTGTGTGGCCACTCAACAGGGGGCGTGTCAACACCATATACAACTTCTACACATCATGCAACAAAATACTAGACCCCATTATACTTGCCCCTTACACATGATGCCAAATGGAATGAGCCAAAATTGACATAATGCCACATGGATTGAGCCAAAATTGAAATAATGCCACATGGATTGTGTCAAAATTCACATAATGCCACATGGATTGAGCCAAAATTTACATAATAACACACACGGATTGAGCCAAAATTCACATAATGCCAAATGGATTGTGTCAAAATTCACATAATGCCACACGGATTGAGCCAAATGCATAAAATGCCATATGGATTGAGCCAAAATTCACATAATGCCACACGGATTGAGCCAAAATTCACATAATGCCACACGGATTGGGAAAAAATTCACATAATGCCACACGGATTAAGACAAAATTCACATAATGCCACATGGATTGAGCCAGAATTCACATAATGCCACACAGATTAAGCCAAAATTCACTTCATAAACAGGGACATTGTCCACCAAAGGCTCGCATTAAACATTTACACCATAATGTCCATTACACATTAAGTTACACGCCATTATGTCCATTATGTGTTATGCCAAACACCATAATGCCTATTAAAAATTATGCTACATAAGTGCTGCTTCTCTACATGCTTGGATTTCATGCTCATTGCCAAGGGGGAATAAATGCTCGTGGTAAATGGGGGACAGCCACCGCCAGGCAGAAGTGATAGCCACTGACAGTGGCAGAGCCTGGCTGTATTCAGAGCACTGCAGGTCCCGGCTATTTGAAATAATACCCTTTTCACACCAGAAAATGCATTCCCAGGTGGGCCCCTTTTACACCAGCCTAGTCCCTGCATTTTCTGGTGAAAGGGGGGAGAGAAAACCACCACTCCCCCCTTTAACCAGTTATCTCATGTAACCGGCTATATCTTCGGAACCAACTAACCCATTTACATGAGACAAGTATTATATTGAAGAACTTTTGAGTGGGCTTAGATTGATTTTGGTTCCGTAAAACTGGAACTTTTGGTTCCAGAGTAATCTGCCCTCAAAGAACATGATCAGCCATGAAATTATATTTCAAAAATAAAAAAATCGGTTTACACGCAATATCTCTGGAACCGATTGACTGATTTGGACCAGCCTGATATCATAATGAAGGCCCAGCGATTTGGAATTGAATGACATCAACCACAAGCTTCTGCGATGCCAGGCCGGGAACTGGCAGCCGTCGGAACCGGGTGGGGGTCAGAATTGACGGGTCCCATATTATCATATAGGGAAAAAACGTTACAGGTTTGCCAGGCGATATCTCCGGTTCCCGGGGGGCTAGAGGCACGGGGCTGGGCTCGTTGGAAAGCCCTGGTCCTCAGCTACAAAACAAATGACAGGGGGGGCACGTGCCACTGGGCAAATATGTAATGGGAATTACGGTTTGTTATATAGTATGTAATGGGCATCATGATGTGTGACACAATGTGTAATGGGCATTATGGTGTGTGGCCTTATGTGTAATTGGCATTACGGCGTGTGGCTTTATGTGTAATGGGTATTACGGAGTTTGCTAAAATGTGTAATGGGCATTACTGTGTATGGTCTAAAGTGTAATGCCTCCTTCCCATGAGGCCACGCCCCCTTTTTGCCGCGCGGATACGCCGCGCAAAGGTCCCCCTGCCGGTATGTGTAGATCTGGGACCACCCATTACTATAATTCTAGATTCGCCTATGCCTGTGGGGAGGAGTTCAGCATGTAGTAGCTTCCTGGAAGATGCTACTGCTCATCATACACAGGGCTGGAAACTCCACCCCCTCTCGGGCTGCCAGTACATGGAGCGATCACAGCAATAGCTTCCAACAGGAAGCCATTCAGTGCAAATTGCAGGAGATACAGTGCTTTTATGGGCTGCAGCCTGTGCAGCCCGGAAGTAATTCCTCTGCAGTGAGCATGCAGTGAGACTTCAGCGAGTCACTCAGTGTGATGCAGCTGAACGAAGGTATGCATTGCACCAGAGAGGTTTTTTTTTTATAATATTTGAGCCACTTTGTATAATATTTTTTGAACTGTTAATTGTGAGTAGATCTTTATTAAGAGTAGAGATGTGCGGCGGCCACTTTTTCGGGTTTTGGTTTTGGATCTGGATCTCCCTTCGTGTTTTGGATCTGGATTGGTTTTGCCAAAACCACCCTTGCGGGTTTTGGTTTTGGATCTGGATTTATTTGGAAAAATGCTAAAAATTGCTAAAATAATAGTTTTCAGGCCTGTTTTTGCCCCTAAAGTGTTATTAAGCTCAATAACATTAGTTTCCACTCATTTCTAGACATTTTTGATCACTTCACAGCTCACAAAATCGTTTTCATTTACTGTAGTAGGGCCATAAGGTTATCCCGAGGTAGCTGGATGACTAAGCTAGGCGACAGCAGTGGGCATCACATACATGTGGACCTTACACTTCCAACCTGGCACATGTCGGAAGCAGAGCAGCACTACAGGGGCAGACATTGTGGCAGTTTAATACCCCCCCCCCCTTGTAGCTGCACTCCTCTTTTAGAACCTCCACACCATTAGCAAGAGAAGAGAACATTTGATTAGTTTAATATCTAACAAGACCCCTATCTGGCGTGAGGTCACGTGGTTTGTGAAGATACCTCATTATCAAACTTGATCAGACAGGCTAGGCGTACGTTTTCCATTTCCTCCCTCACCACTTCACCACATTGCATGTGTTCCTCCCGAAGGCACGCACTTGGTCTAGTACACTGACCATCAGCAGCTGTTGGGACTACTTGTTCCCAAACATTTATCAATCCATCCATACTATCCCAAAAGGAGGATATACTCTGGATGTCACTGATGACATCTATTCTTCCCCAATAGAGAAGGACCGATCTTCGTTCAAAGCTATACTAGTAGCTGCGCTCCTCTGGTAGAAGATCCATTCAAGTACCAAAACCCCTGTTTGGCTTGATTGAGCACTCTTCCTCATGTTCAGCCAAGGAGCAGTGGGCGTTTCGTGCAGCACTTATTTAGTCTGCAAGGTAGTATCTGAGGTAGTATCGTCACACTAGACACAGGATATATGTCGTCACACTGGACACTGGATATATGTCGTCACACTGGACACAGGATATGTCGTCAGTCGTCACACAGGACAGGACACAGGATATATGTCGTGAGTGACTTGTGACACTGGACAATGGATAAGATATAGGCCGTCACACTGGACACAGCCCCTTGTATTAATGCTGCCCCTGTACACAGTGTACTACTCAGCAGCACTGCAGCCCCTGTGTGTGAGTACTGCAGCACTGAGTTAGTTAGTTAAATCACAAAAAAAACACAGGGTTCAGGGCTAAATAAAATAAATCACAACACAGGGCTTAGGGCTAAATAAATCACATCAGGGCACGGGCCACAGGACAGCCCCTGGACAGTGGACACTGCAGCCCCTGCGTGTGAGCACTGCAGCACGACACAGGATATATGTCGTCACACTGGACACAGGATATATGTCGTCACACTGGACACAGGATATGTCGTCAGTCGTCACACAGGACAGGACACAGGATATATGTCGTGAGTGACTTGTGACACTGGACAATGGATAAGATATAGGCCGTCACACTGGACACAGCCCCTTGTATTAATGCTGCCCCTGTACACAGTGTACTACTCAGCAGCACTGCAGCCCCTGTGTGTGAGCACTGCAGCACTGAGTTAGTTAGTTAAATCACAAAAAAACACAGGGTTCAGGGCTAAATAAAATAAATCACAACACAGGGCTTAGGGCTAAATAAATCACATCAGGGCACGGGCCACAGGACAGCCCCTGGACAGTGGACACTGCAGCCCCTGCGTGTGAGCACTGCAGCACGACACAGGATATATGTCGTCACACTGGACACAGGATATATGTCGTCACACTGGACACAGGATATGTCGTCAGTCGTCACACAGGACAGGACACAGGATATATGTCGTGAGTGACTTGTGACACTGGACAATGGATAAGATATAGGCCGTCACACTGGACACAGCCCCTTGTATTAATGCTGCCCCTGTACACAGTGTACTACTCAGCAGCACTGCAGCCCCTGTGTGTGAGCACTGCAGCACTGAGTTAGTTAGTTAAATCACAAAAAAAACACAGGGTTCAGGGCTAAATAAAATAAATCACAACACAGGGCTTAGGGCTAAATAAATCACATCAGGGCACGGGCCACAGGACAGCCCCTGGACAGTGGACACTGCAGCCCCTGCGTGTGAGCACTGCAGCACGACACAGGATATATGTCGTCACACTGGACACAGGATATATGTCGTCACACTGGACACAGGATATGTCGTCAGTCGTCACACAGGATAGGACACAGGATATATGTCGTGAGTGACTTGTGACACTGGACAATGGATAAGATATAGGCCGTCACACTGGACACAGCCCCTTGTATTAATGCTGCCCCTGTACACAGTGTACTATTTAGCAGCACTGCAGCCCCTGTGTGTGAGCACTGCAGCACTGAGTTAGTTAAATCACAAAAAAAACACAGGGTTCAGGGCTAAATAAAATAAATCACAACACAGGGCTTAGGGCTAAATAAATCACATCAGGGCACGGGCCACAAGACAGCCCCTGGACAGTGGACACTGCAGCCCCTGCGTGTGAGCACTGCAGCACCTAGTTAGTTAAATCACACTACAGGGCTCAGGCCACAAGTCTACAACACAGGGCAGTGAGGGCAGGTCACGGAGCACAGCACGGAGCACATGGCACGGAGCACAGCACAGGGCAGTGAGGGCAGGTCACGGAGCACAGCACAGCACGGGGCACATGGCACGGAGCACAGCACAGGGCAGTGAGGGCACAGGTCAGGTCACGGAGCACATGGCACAGAGCACAGCACGGAGCACACGGAGCTTCCCAACCACCCTCTTCCCTCTCCAAGATTGGAGTGAAGATGGCGGGCGCGCGTGCGTCTTTTATAAGATCCCGCTCCCGCGAGAATCCGACAGCGCGATGATGACGTTCGGCCTCGTTATTGGTCCGGAATTCAGGCGGGAACACCCGAGCCGGCTCGGATCTGGCCCGGATCCCCGATATTCGGATCTGTCGGATCTCGGGGATCCGGGCCCGCTCATCTCTAATTAAGAGTATAATTTAGTGTACTTTAATTAATATTAAAGTTATTAAAAGTGTGAATTTTGCTCTGTACCTGTGTTTGTGTGCATATGAGTTTATTTACAGTAAATGCATACAAACACTGGTACAGAGCAAATCAAACTAATAACCTGCAAATATATAATGACTGTTTGCACCAAGCAGTACTCAGGAAATTGCAGCCCCCTTAAGTCTAAAGGCAGGAGCTGAAACTGTCTAAATATTTTTGGATACTGTCCCTTAAAATGTTATCAAATAATTTACACACTATTGATGTTAAAATCACAGGTCTTTAGCTGGGTCATCCCTTTTTCCTTTTTTGAATACTGGTACTACCTCTGCTATTCTCTAGTCTTTTGGCACCTTACCAGATGAAAATCAGTTCTCAAAAATGTAATACAGAGGGTTTGCTAATTCCCACTTAATTCCATTAGAACCCTTGGATGAATCCTGTCCGGACCTGGGGATTTGTTTGTTTTGATTTTGCTGAGCCTCTTTTTTTATATCAACTGTCGTGAATTCAATACTAAGTTCTAGCTGGCTTGTCCCATTTGTGGTACCTGTAAGTTTGTATACTCTTTTTGGTGATTCTAACTTTAATGAATGTTAAACAAAAACAAGCACATTACATGTTTCATGTGCTGTATTTACTTCCAACCTCATGCATGCCTAACACATATAGCAGGCAGTGTATATGGCTTCTGCTCTATGGTGCCTACAACCTACAGTACAACAGGTAGGGTATATAATAATGGGAGTGGTTTGCTTAATTAACATTTCCAAGGCAGAAATTTCCCTTCCACTTCCAGATCTCTGAGGCAGGATTTCAATTCACAAAACCTGAGCTTTCCCCCAGCAATGGCTATTAATGGATTATACAAAACTTTATATTTTCAGCATAACTAAATTAATTTGGGATTATATGGTTGAGTTTGCAGAAACACAAACTAACAAGTGAAATTTTATTTTCCCCATAACGGCATATTTGGCTGAAGGGATTGCTGAGCAGTAAGTGTCAATTTAAGCATGTCTCTTGTCTCACAGACAGTCTGGAGAGGTGATACTTGGAGGTGTGGACAGCAGCCTTTACTCTGGCCAGATTTATTGGACCCCAGTAACTGAACAGATCTACTGGCAGATTGCTATTGAAGAGTGAGTATCACACGTAAAATAGGGTTTGGGGAAGGTATAGAATAGAGGGGGGAAATATATGAAACCTTTGAGAGAGATAAAGTAGAGAAGTTACCCATAGGTACAGTGGTGAAGTATCCATTAGACATGTACTTAAGGGTAGCACTTGTTTGGGGGACGATACTTGGATGCTTGTGTTGGTACTGCCATACTGTAGCTTCTCTCGGTCTATCCCTATATATATACATATAAATATATATATATATATATATATATATATACATAGACACATATATTAAATACATATATATATGTGTGTATATATGCATTTATATATATAAATATATACTGTATATATATATATATATATACATATATATATATATATATATATGTGAAAAGAGAAGAAGGTTTCAGAGGGTGCTATATAAAGATTTATTTATTTTGACAATACTCAATGTCAAATTTAGAAAACATAAAAATACTTTAAAACATGACATAAAAGACACATATATGTATATTACAAGAGTAAACAGTTTTGGTTATACGTAGACACTTCAATTTTTTCACATGAACACTCCTTTGACAGATTGTTAGTCGCTGTTAGTACTGTTCTTTGACTGTTTGTTAGTAGGAGTTTAGTCGGTTAGGATGTACATGTCGTGGAGTATTTGCTTTATTTCTCTAACTTAGAGTGCCGCGCCAGTGTATGTATATGTATTCCCACTGCAATGGTTGGATGCGGGGGGCACTTGAGTCAGTACATTGATTAAATAGTACCGGGTATACAACGATTATATATATAATTGATCAATTATAAACTAAACCACTGTATCAGCTTCACAGGCATACTTGCACTTTTTATTGTCCCCTTCAGGTTCTCTGTTAATGGACAGGCAAGTGGCTGGTGCAGTCAGGGTTGCCAGGGCATTGTGGATACAGGGACTCCTCTACTTGCTATTCCACAGCAGTACCTGGGTAATCTCTACCAATATATTGGTGCCCAGGAAGGGCAAAACGGAGAGGTAATAATGATGCTTTTGAAAAATCACAATTTTGCTGGATATCAACCACTTTGTACCTAACTTGATTATTAAATCCTGAATCTCTTTGCACAGTACATGGTCAACTGCAACAATGTGCAGAGTCTGCCTTCTATCAGCTTCACCATCAGTGGGACACAGTTCTCTATTCCTCCCTCAGGATATATCCTACAGGTATCTTTTGAAACAATCTCTGTTCTCCCTTCATTCATTGAAATTTATAATTTTATACTGTATTTAAATAACTTATGGGGCCCATACATCAAGCAGTTATCTGGAAATGATTTGCTCTGCCAATACCTGAAATCATGTCGGAAATCCTTAAGTTGTCAATTGTGACCCAAAAATGATTGGATAGGTGGGTCTGATACGTTTAAAATGTAGGATTTTGCCGATTCCCAGACAGATTGTTAATTATGATGTCCACCTATCTGCCAAACAGCAGCTCGGAGTCAACAGAACAGGGAGTTAGTCTCTAGATGTATGGACCCAATTAGATTTGCTCAATATAATATATACCAAATTTAAGTAATTTACTATGTACATCTGTTGCAAGGGGAAAATGACTAAGATGTTCATGGCATCTGAATAACCTTCATATTTCATAATCTTTTGCAGATCAACGGATACTGTGTTGTTGGATTTGAAGCAACATATCTGCCTTCCAGAAATGGTCAGCCGCTCTGGATTCTGGGAGATGTGTTCCTTCGTCAGTACTACTCTGTCTATGACTTTGGCAACAACCAGGTTGGCTTTGCAGCCATGGCCTAATCAATAGCATACCCTAAAATACCAGAAGAAAGACCATACATAATAACATAATAAATCAGATACAGTATAACATGGCAAAAATATTCAATAATCATATAATATGTCAAGTAATATTATATTATGAAGACTGCAGGTGTGTCTATTAAGGTGGGTATATATGTATACAGCGGCTGATCGGGGTAAACACTCCCAGTTAGCCATGCTGTGTGTCCCTGGCTTGGCCTGCTCCCAACTCTATACACACATATACAATTCTGACAGGAATTCGTATTTGTATGTATGGACTTTTATGGGATTTTGTGGTCAAACATTTAAATATTAAACAGTACATAAGAATCGTCCACCCACATAAGATTCGTCCACCCGATCCTGACAACAGCAGAAGCATTATAAGCCTTGCATGGGCTAATGCTCCTGCACTGTATACAATCATTGGCCCATTCTTACCATACTTAATACAAATAATTTATGAAAGAAAATATGTACATCACCACTATAACACAATACAATATTGTGAGTCAAAAGTAAAAAGTTTCCTTAGCATTTATAGTATCTTGAAGAGAAAAATGAATGATGAATGTTGCTGTGACCAGCACATGCTGCTGTCCCTGACGACGGGGGAAAACCCCCGAAACTAGTCGGATAATAAAGGACGTTTTTACCCTTTACTGAAGTCTGTTTGAGTGCCGCTGTCTATGGAATATATATATATATATATTCCTTTTACCACCTGTGATGGGCAACTTCTCTGTTTACCTTAATGACACAATATATCATGACCCATAATATCGGCATGCTGTACATTACTACAGCCTGTATCTATGACATTCAATAGGATTCACAATCTTTAGATACTGAAGTATCAATTATATACTGTAGTATGTAATAAACAGTGCTCTGAACAAATAAACACAATTCTAATGCTATTGAATTACTGTTTACTATCATTGAACACCAAAAGCATCATGAATATAGTAAATGAAAACTAAATACACAATAAGTAACATTTAAATCTTTATATACTTTACTATTTATGAAGTTCTATTCTTATGCAGCATTTTACTCAGAGATGAACAGATATAAATATACTACATATATGAATTTACATCTTTGAAAAAGGAGATCTCCTGCAATATTTCTAACCTACAGCTGCCCTTGCCATGCAATTAACTAGATAACAATGTACTGTAAGTGACTTTTTAAAAGAGGTGAGTATCTTAAAGGTAAGGTAAAGGAGCATTCACATGGTGTGATTTGACAGATGCAATTAAGCATGGATTGCTCTGTGTGTATGCCTCGAGCAACAGCGATGTGTGGTCCCACGCATTGCCATCACCTGACTCGATCTAGACTATGTGTAGTTAAGATCTATTCAAATCGCCAGTGTTCAAATCAGAGGACATTGGTTAGCAGAGATCTCCCATACACACATCACTATGTGTGTATGGGCAATCTAGCAAGCCCTGTGTGCTGAGCGATCTAACTAGATTAGATCGCTCAGCACACCAGGCTCATACACATTGCCCCATGTGTATAAGCCTTAAGAACCAGTGGTGTTTATGCATGTTTCATTTAGAAAAAAAAGATATATGTGACTTTGAGTATAACATGGCAATAGGTCTCAAACACAACAGCACATTTGTACCAGGAACAACATTACTGGGGTTTCTGATGAAGAATTCTTATAGGACACCACTGTCAGCCTTCGATTGGGTACAGATCACTGTTTAATTCAAAGGACTAGATCTGGGGTAGCCAGCTCCAGTCCTCGAGAGCTACCAACAGTTAATGTTTTCCAGATCTCCTCACAAAATCACAATTAAAGTAATTAGCTCCACCTGTGGATCTTTTAAAATGTGTTAGTGAGTAACGAGTGCACCTGTGCAGCAGCTAGGTTGTCTGGAAAATGTGAACTGTTGGCAGCTCTCGAGGACTGGAGTTGGCTGCCCCTGGACTAGATGTATGAAGCCTTGTAGAAAGATAAAGCAATAGCCTTATAGCAACATACTGCCATTTTCAGGCAGTGTTTCAAAAATGACAGCTAGTAGATTATTTCTACTCTCCACTTTACCTCTCGTCAAGCTTTGATAACTCTCTCCCAAAGTCAGACAACAGCAGATTACAACAGTGTTTTTTGCAACAGTGTTGTAAAAAAGAGACAGAATGCACAACTTGTTTGTCTTTGTCATAGGTAGGTGTGGCGGTTGACTATCCTGAGATGTGTGTGGATTTTTTTTTTTTTTTTTTATAAAAGAGGAAAACAAATAAAGTGAACACAGAGTGATTCCAAAAACATACTCTCCGTATTATACATGCTCACTGATTCTTGGATGTAATTGAGTCTTGGGTAATACTGCACTATTACCTGCTGGCGATTGCAGATTATTTATTCTTATAGGTGTTCCAAGGTTTGCTTCAAAAAGGTTACACAAAATCAGACAAAATAAATCCTTCAAGATCATACTCACTGTTTATAAATGTATAATTTGTTTTAAACATTCATTTATAATCCACCAGTTTAATAGTAATGGAATAAAGTCCTATTATCTCATTACAGAGAGTTGTAAGAATTTATGCATTCTTGAATGCTAAGCAAGGGCATATTAAGAGAGGAACGGGCCGGTGTACATCTCTATCTGGGCCCAGCAGTGCAGTGACTCTTTCAGCACTGGAGTCACTCTGGGAAAACTGCCATTGTCCTGGTGATGTTCTTACTGTGCTGGGTAAAGGGCTCATGCGCCATTTTCCAAGTGATTTGTGCAGAGCTTCTGTAGCTGACGTGGTATCCAGAGGGGTTACATGGTGCACATGAGTCGCTGGGTAATAAACACTTGGAATTATATGGACTTTATTCTGTATGCTTTAGTAAATTACCATAAGGCTTTATTGGTCTAATTGTGAAGATCAACAACACAAGGGGTGCCATCTTACAACTGCACTCACTGCGCTGCAACAGTTCATTGCACCCAGGAGTGTATAGTTACCAGACCAAATTGGGTAGGGATATATTGTCTCCTATAGCTGGAGATACTATTGCAAGTGTCCCGGAGTATTGCGTAGTGGAGGAAACTAATTCACTCAGCAGTCTTGGTGGTATATGAATACCTTGGCTTGTCGCTAAATCCTCTTTAGTTTGAAACAGACTGGTCCAGAATAGAGTTCGTTGGATCTGGTTTTTCCAAGGTGCAGGCTGGAGCAAATGGAGAAGGGGGGCTCAACGCGTTTCAACGTGTTCACACATCTTCATCAGGAGCTGGAAGCTTGCCAAACGGAGCAATTATGCTAGCAAAATATGTACATTTTTTTTTTTTATGAAATAATTTTGTATATATATTTACATTTTTTTCTTTTCCTTTTTTTTTAGAGAATTCTCTAATTAAATTGTATTTATTATATGGTATAAATTGTTTAATAAATGTATACATTTTTACATGTTACATGTAATAAGTGTCCATTATTCAGTCTAACCCAGGCATTCCCAACCACGGTCCTCAAGGCACACCAACAGTGCAGGTTTTAGTGATATCCAGGCTTCAGCACAGATGGTTTAATCAGAATCCCTCAGATACTAATTAAGTCACCTGCAAACCCTGCGCTGTTGGTGTGCCTTGAGGACCATGGTTGGGAATGCCTGGTCTAACCCAAGCGCTGTATAAATAGTAGATACTATGTGTTGCCATAAAATATCTCTCCTCCTGAGCCATACTTGCCTACCCTACTGCATCTTGCAGGAGACTGCCCCAGAAAGTTGGTTAAAAGTCCCAGATTCCACACTGCTGTCCCTCCACCGCCTTCCAGCTACTGCAGGCCAGTAGAGAATGTTTCCCCATATATAATACAGAGAAATAGCCTCACCCCAACATGGCACCCCACAGCTGAAAACCATTTTGTGGAACCAGAGCCAGCCTGCAACATGAGGTAACAATGCCTTTATGGTCTTGGGAGTGAATGAAGGGACAATACAGATACATACAATATAGCGTTTCTCTAGAACACCCTGACAAGTTCCATAGGCTGCCTATGCCCAACTGTATTTAGTAGATTACTGTGGTGGCCACCTCCCCTGATGGCGACCCTGCTTCTAAGATACGTAGCTCCTGTTTTCTCCAGTGGCGTGTCATGAGTCGGGACACCTAATGAACTTTATTGTGCAGTGACTGTGAGCAGCAGGCCATCAACTGGTTGGTGGTGGGACCATGGCCCTCCAGACAGAGGTCATAGCTCTGGGTCATAGTGTCCAGGCCCGGTACTGCTGTACTGTCATTCCCCCCTTGATGACGTCCCTGCTCTGCAGTACTGCTCCTCAGGGGCTATTGCAGGAAATGCATGGCTCTTTTACAGGACAGGTATATCTGAGTATGGGATATATGCTGGGTACTGTGTGGGTTTGGGGGTGCCTTCTGTGCACTGTATAAAAATGGCTGGGGGGCACATGATGGACTCTGTGTGGGTATGGAATGAGGGTTTGTTGACACTGTGTGAATATAGGGGGAGCATTCTGTGCACTACATGGGTATGGGGGTGTATTCTGGCCACTACACTATGGGGGTTGTATGTTTGACACTGTATGAGAGGGTGCATTCTAGGTGCTGTGAAGGTATAATGGGTTTTGCTGGGCACTGAATAGGTATGGGGGTGGGAGAGTATATACTGGCCACTGTATAGGGACAGGGCATATATGCAGAGCCGGATTAACAATGGGCCTGATGGAGCTATAGATCCAGGCCCACTCTCCAAATAGGCCCATTTTGTAGATGAGGACTGGGGCTTTTCAACGAGCCCAGCCATGCATCACTAGCCTCCCGGGAACCGGAGATACCGCCAGACAAATCTGGAACGTTTTCCCCATAGGATAACATGGGACCCACTAATTCCGACCCCCACCCAGTTCCGACGGCTGTCCCCCTGGCATCACAGTAGCTCGCTTGATCTCATTCAAACCCAAATCGCTGGGCCTTTAACCAGGCTGGATTATATGGGTTAATTGGTTCCAGAGATATTGTGGTTAAACCGATCATTTCATGGCTGTTCATGTTTCTGAGGGCAGATTTCTCTGGAACCAAATGGCCCAGTTTCATGGGACCAAAATCATTCAAAGCCCACTTAAAAGTTCTTCAATATGATACTGGTCTCATGTAAATGAGTCAGTTGGTTCCGAAGATACAGTATAGACGGTGGTGGTTTTCTCTCCCCTTCACAGTAGAAAATGCAGGGACTAGGCTGGCCAGCCCAGGAATGTCCCTGCATAATCCTGGGACCATATTCCTGGGTAAGTCCCTGCATTTTCTGGTGTGAAAGGGTTATTATTTTAAATAGCCGGGACCTGCAGTGCTCTCAATACAGCCGGGCAGCCCACCCGCTCTCTGCCCGGCTGTCAATGGCTGTCACTTCTGCCCAGTGGCGGCTGTCCCCCTGTTACCACGAGCATGTATTCCCCCTTGGCAATGATCATGTAATGCCACATGGAAAAGAGCATGGAACCACTGGCAATTAGCACGTAGGTAAGCAGCACTTATGTAGCATAATTTTTAATAGGCATTATGGTGTTTGGCATAATACATAATGGAAATTATGGTGTGTGGCTTAACATATAATGGGCATTATGGTGTAAATTTTTAATGCGCGCCTTTGGTGCGCAATGTCCCTGTTTGTGAAGCATATTGTGAATTTCGACTCCGTTTGGTATAGTGTGTATTTTGGCTCAATCCATGTGGTGAAATGTTAATTTAGCCTTAATCAGTGTGGCATAAGGTGAATTTTGGCTCAATCCATGTGCCATAGTGTGTATTTTGGCTCAATCGGTGTGCATTTTGGATCATTCCATGAGGCATAATGTGTAAGAGGCAAGTACAGTATTAGGGGGTTAATCTATTGTGTTGCATGATTTGTATAAGGGGTATATGGTGTGGTAAACTTATGTGACCACATAAAAGGTGCTGAAATGTTGTCTACCAAGTTTTGGCCTTCAGTATTTTTTTTATGACTGGAATGCCGCCTCACGCCGCAAGTATCTTAGGCATGAGGCGGCATCCTGCAGGTGCACCGTTGGAGGGCACCTGGCAATATATCTCCCTGCATCCTGTGAGTGTCTGCATTTATAATTTATATATGCATGCATTAAACTGCACCAGCACTTTTCTTAATAAATTTGGAGCCTTATGTGTGCTGCCTACTTTGCTGGGACAGGGAGTGTTCATATATATCATGCAATGCTCTCAGGGATGGCGATGCATGGTTGGCACTGAAGCCCAAAATCTGCAGCCGCCGCTGGATGGTAAGTATATTCTATTGTCCCTCTTTTCTGTGCCAGGCCCTTGCATATGCCAACCTCTTTGCCATTTTCTACCCTATGCAAAACACTTTGCATTTTTCCTATTTCCAATTTAAGAATAGACTAATAGTTCAGAATATGGCAGCCCAACCACTACCGTGTTTCCCAGATAATAAGACCTACCCCGTCACCACCCCAGTTAACACCGCTAACCCCCCTCACCTCCACTTCAGCTTCTGGTCCCAGGGATGCACTGCAGGCGGCACGTGACATCATCGCGCACATCATGTGGCTGCAGCACAACACAGAGCAGTGGCGCAGCCAATAAGAACTGGAAAGTTCTTTATTGTTGGGGACTGTGACGGTATGTTATTTAAAGGAGGACTGCGGCATGTTTAAGAAGGAGGACTAGGGGCATGTTAAAGAAGGAGGACTGGGGGCATTTTAAGAAGGAGGACTAGGGGCATGTTAAAGAAGGAGGACTGGGGGCATTTTAAGAAGGAGGACTGCGGGCTTAAAATAAGCCCTACCCCAAAAATAAGGTGTTTTTTGATAAAAAAAAAAAAAGACAGTGTCTTATTATCGGGGAAACACGGTAGATTCCCAGAGGGCCAGAGAATCAACAGAAAAATAAGGGATTTTGCTATGTACCCTTGATTGAGGATCAACTTTTATATTCTGTACCAACATCCAAAGAAACAAATAAATATGCCGTTTGGATGAACAACGTCTTTGCTTACTTTACTGAAAATTGTGGACTTTCTTACCTGAATTTTATGGTTTAAATTAGTTAAAAGTATGTGCACAAATAGAGACACACCCATGAGCAGACCACCCAACCAGAACACTGGTCACCCCCCCACATTATTAGGTGCTGGCCACTTCCCCTATTATTGCGCATAACAGGCCCTTGATAATTTTCAGCTCCAGGCCCATTTAGACCTTAATCTGGCTCTGCATATATGTGGGTATGGGGAGTGTATATGGATATCTAAATGGATATCATCTGCATGCTGAGCACTAAGGGTATGGGAGGTACATGCTGGGCATTGTATGCTGTACGATTTCTTTAGATCTCAGCAGATCTATCAAGTAGTATCAGCCATGTCTTTATCTTAGTACGTTAATTTTCACTTGCCAGTGCAGAACATGCGCTTATAATTGGATTTAGGCACACCATCTGACCAGACTAAGACATGCCCCCTCAACAGTGCACTGTGTTATAAACTTCTTGAAACTACTTCCCAAAAGTAGTCAAATACTATCCAGAGCCTACAATGCTCCTCGTGCAGCAGAGGATGCAGAGCAGGTAGGCTCCGGGCAGAATAGGCACTCTCTCAGCACTGCTTCCTCTGCTGTCCTCTGTGGCTGCTGGCTGCTTCTGCGCCTGTTATGAGCATGAGCGTGAGAGGCAGTGGCACTGGCAGCACAGAGGGAGCTCCCTCCCGGCTTATCGGCAGCGCTACTATTGTCGCAGCGCTATTACTGTCAGTAACTGGCGATACTAGTGATGGCAACTGATGTGGGCATATGTATAAGCAGCGCTACTAGTGTCAGCAACTGGTTTGGGCATATGTATAGGCAGTGCTACTACTGTCAGCAACTGGTGTACAGTATAGGCAGCGCTACTACTGTTGGCAACTAGTGTAGGCATACTGTATGTATGGGCAGCACTACTACTGTCGGTTAATGTGGGTATTATGTATAAGCAGCGCTACCGCTGTCAGCAACTAGAATTGGCGTTATATATAAGCAGCACTACTACTGTCAGCAACTGGTATGGGCTTATGTATAAGCAGCACTACTACTGTCACCAACTGGTATGGGCTTATGTATAAGCAGCGCTACTACTTTCGGCAACTGGTGTGGCCATTATGTCTAAGCAGCGCTACTACTGTCGTAACCGTGGGTATTATCTATATATAAAAGCAGCGCTGCTACTTTAGCCAACTGTGGGTGTTATGAATAAGCAGTGATAACACTGTGGGCATATGCAGGATTACTCGGGGTATTATGTGTAGCATAATGTGTGTCATAATGTCATATGGCATTATGGTGTGTGGCATATTGTGTACGGGGCATTTTGATGTGTGGCATAATGGCCCTTATTCTGATTGACGCGTACTTTACCGCATACTTTCGGATCTTGTCTTTAAGGCATCTGCGCATGCGTGGAGAACGCTACGCGCATGTGCCACGCCTTGACTCCGTACCTGTTCGGGCAAATCCCGTACAAAACTGGTCACCGCAATCATTCGGGAAATATGGGCGTATTATGGGCGTCATGCGGAATGACACATGGGCGTAGTTTCAAAGTGGGCAAAACGGGGCGGAAACATGGGCGGACACGGGGGAGTACACTGATGTTGGGGGGCGTGCATTCGGATACCACTCCGAATGCACGCGAACAAAAAGGATAGAAATGTGCGGTGTCCAAAAGGCCACTATTGCTTTGCGGACACCACTCGTTCCTGCGGGAGGCGAACGGACCGCCTAATGACTACAAGCATTAACACCTGAACCCAATAAAATCGACTCCTTTACTCATTACTCACTAATAGGACGCTTGTCAGTGCTTTAATTGAAACCATTGCTGCTTCAAGGAAACCTTACTAATCACCCACATATGCTGTACTTCGGACACACTTTAAACCTGCTAACAATGGACATGACTGAATATTAATACTAGCAATACACATGTGTATGCGACATGTACTAATTAAACCACACAATTGTTGTAAAGTAAAGAAATTTATTTATATACATTTCACAGTCAATGCCACTGTGATGCAATGACAAAAAAATGAAGATACCAAAAAATACAAACCATGGCAGGAATGTCCCAAAATAAATTATAATACAAAACAAATATAATTGCACACAGATGGACTCCAGCACCTCCTATGTGCCACTGCACATGCAGCCAGTGGGAAATGAGGAGGCTGCTGGCCCTTCTACAGCAGGCCAACCTGCACCTGACCATTCTACAGCAGGGCAACCTACACCTGGCCCTTCTGCAGCAGGCCAACCTGCAGCTGGCTCATATGCACCATCAGCAGAATCATTTTGAACACAACCGGGGACTTAGCAACATCACATCAAGTGCAGCTGACAGTAATGGCAGGCAAAAGAGGGCAACAGGGGAACCAAAAAGGACATTTGAAGCAAGGGCTCATCTGGTTACCCTCAGCACGTGATTGGACACAAGAAGCTGACACACACAGTACAATGGAAGATTTGGGATGAGATAACGGTGGAGATTAATGCAGCCACAAGTTCATTTTCGACCACGTTTGGCCTTGGTAGGCTCCTTGGCCTGTGCAGCAGCTCTTCGGGCACGGCCAGATGCTGGGGCAGGTGGAGCAGATGCTGGTGAGGGGTTGGCTGGTCTACCCCTCCTGCCAGCAGGGAGTGTTGCTGGTGGTAATGCACCAGAAACGGATGACATTAGGACCCTGTTGCTGGTAACTAGCTCCACCATAAGCTCATTATGGTGGAGGAGGAGATCATTTTGGCGGGTGGCTTGCTCGGCCAGCACCTGAGCACTTGCAGCCATGGCCTGATGCGCCTCAGCCATGGCCTGCAGGCTCCCAGCGATGGCCTGCTGGGTGCTGACCAAGCTCGCCATGATCTCCTCGGTCCTATGCATCCGTTCTGATGCCAACTCTCCCTGCTGGTTTATGTCCCCAAGCATCTGGGCCAACCTGGCCAAATCGGCTTGGGCCGATGGCTGCTGCTGCACAGGCCTACCACTGGGGCCAGGTGGCACGGACTCCTCCACCTCCTGACCAGAGTCGTCACCAAGCAGTGGGGTGTCTGTGGAAAATGATAAACACAATTAGGACACATTCTAAGATAATTACTTGCACAAGTTTATGGCATGACAAATATTTACCTTCAATAAAAGACGCAAACACTTCAGCTGGGGCCTCGCTATCCATCGTGCTCACCCCCCTGACCTCCTCAAGTGATACACAGCTCTCGGCCATCAACTCCAGGGGGGTGAACTCTAGCCCTGATGGCATGGGCCCGGCCCCAGATGTCTGGCTGTGTTCCCACCGCTTGGTCATCTTCCTCTTCAGGTTGGTTTTGAAGTCCTGCCACCTGCAATGTAAGTTGACATATTAATACATGTCACTCCAGATGTTTGCTGTTGCTGCCATTGCTCTGTGCTACATATTACGACATGTGCTTAATGTCCAAAAGATAACATTACATGCAACTATGATATCAACCGTTACAATACACATTCACAATCACCCTACTCTAACTCTCAACCAAATAACATGTCAATAATGTCTGTGTATGGTAACAACCTCACCGGCCATTTGCAAAATCCATCTAAGCATGAATTCAATCATTACTTGTCTATTACTGGGCACATGTATCACAAAACAACTTGCCTCTTCTTGACATGGTCGGCCTCACGAACTTGTGGCGCAACTTCATTAATCTCTGCCGTTATCTCTTCCCAAATCTTCCATCTGCGTGTGTGTGTCAGCCTCTCTGATGGACACTCAATCAAATCACGTGCTCGGGGAACCAGGATGGCAAGCTCCTGTGCTTCATATGCCTTATTTCTTGTAGTTGGTTCCTCTGTTGCCCTCTTTCTCCCCTTGCCACGTCCATGGCCACGCCCCCTGGCACGTGTCGCTGCACTTGAAGTGCTGGCCATGGTACTATCTTGTGAAGTCCCCGGTTGTGTTCCAAAAGATTCTTCTGATGGTGCATATGAGACAGCTGCAGGTTGCCCTGCTGCAGAAGGGCCAGGTGCAGGTTGCCCTGCTGTAGAATGGTCAGGTGCAGGTTGCCCTGCTGTAGAAGGGCCAGCAGCCTCCTCATTTCCCACTGGCCGCATGTGCAGTGGCACATAGGTGGTGCTGGAGTCCACCTGGTCAAATAGTTGCTGCAGCTCCTGGTCCACCTCTGGTTGTGATCCAGACATGTTAGCAACAACATTGTCACATTCTAATACACCTTTATATACTGTTTGTGTATCCTGTTTGGCGGACATCAGCGGCAGCTGCGTTCCGTGCACGAGCGTACGTCGCTGTTTTTTCGCGCCGCATACGGTGGCGGAAATTCCATTGTGTAAAACCTGGCGAAACTTCTACATGAAATACTGGTCACCAATTCTAACATTGCATAGAATCTTCTGATACACCTGTGACTATCGCACAATACACATGCTATTTGCTAGCATGACATGACATTTGGTTCATGACTACTGTGGTATTGTGGCGTTTGATTGCAAGCTAAAAGTAGCCCAATCCCTTAGAAATTCCAGGCCACAAGTCATGCTATACTCATCACTACTGTTATAGACCACACATGTGACAGGCCTATAAATAGTGAGTTGCTGCTAGAATCATTTGTCTCCAGATCTGGACTTGTCAGGGTCTAAGGTAAGCTCTTCCATGGTCCTTGTAGATATGATATCCATTAACAATGTAAGTGTATGAATGTATGCACCATTGCCTCACTGACTACAGATTGTTGGGCCAGCAAAGTCTTTGTAGCATTATTGCAACATGTCACATGTTCACTATTTCACTCACAGGTCTTAAACCTGTGTGTGTTCATCTATTGCAGGACAACATGTCCCAGCAATAGCTGGAATGTCTCATAGTACATGATGTCGGCAACAAATGCAGACACCTTTGATACTCAAGTAGTGTTTAGTAGTTCGATGTTGTAAGCATCTGTGTGTTTAGGACGGTGTGTATTGAGTTCATATTATTGTTACATCATTATAGAGTCAAATGGATCTTCGGGATTTTACAGGGCGGCCATCTATTGTACGTATTGAAGCCTACAAATCTATTTGTAGTGGGATATGGCCATTATGTGCATAGGTGCATCAGTATTTATGTTCATTTCTTTATAGGTTGCTGAAGCAATGATGCGGGACATGGAAAGGAGGCTAAGGGCACTTGCGGCTCTCCCCACTCGTCGCCCAAGGAGGCCAGGACGTGCTAGAATCTATCGCACACGGGTGACTCTGTTTGCTATGCCCGATGATGAGGTACTTACTAGGTACCGGTTACCGCCACATGTAATTCTGGATCTGCTCTCGTTAATTGAGAGTGATCTGGAACCTCTACACGGGATCACGACAGCAATTCCGCCTCACACACAGCTGCTGGCGGTGTTGCATTTCTGCGCCTCAGGATCATTCCAACAAGTAGTGGCAGTACTTGCTGGAATATCTCAGCCGGCCTTCTGCCGAATCCTGAGGCGTGTGACGTCGGCCATGTTCAGGCGCAAGGGGCACTTCATGGCCATGACATTTGCCACCGAGACCCTGCGCAGAAGCCAGCAGGCCTTCCATCAAATTGCTGGCTTCCCTAATGTGATAGGGGCTGTGGATGGCACCCATGTACCATTTGTGCCTCCATCTCGAAGTGAGAAGATATACAGTTATGGCCTGGTACATCGTGGTTTACAACGCGCCATTGAGGGCTCTGACTCGCGAGTTGCAGATCACGTTATGTCCTGCGTTATGTACCACGCCATGCAATACATAGTTTAACCACTGGGTGACTAATGCTCCACGTTAAGACTTTACGCTACGGATTTTTGCTAACCACTTTTCACTACGGATTTTGTCCTTACTTTACGGACAGATTGTTTTGTATTTATTCGCAGAAGCAGCTACGTACGGTCATTTATGTAATTGGTACAGAAGCCATGCTAACCTTTGCTATTGCTGGATGACTACTTAAAACATTATTTGAGGACCTACAGTATCATACTTTACACTACGGATTTTGTCCTTACTTTACGGACAGAGTTCTTTTCTTTTATTCGCAGCCGCAGTGACGTACTGGATGGTCATGAACTGTATTTGATTGGTGCAGAAGCCATGCTAACCATCTGCCAGCAGTAAAATCACAGGCAATAGTGGCCTAGCGGGTAGAGGCACGGCTTCACTATCTCAGTATCAGTAGTTCGATCCTCAGTTGATTACATTATATTTTTATTTTTTAAACGTTTTTTTTCGCAAAATAGATTTAGCTTTTCAGGTAAAACTCCTTGCCTTGAGGACCGTGTTTCGGGATTAAATTCGCTAACCATTGCTAACCAGCCACTTTTCACTACGGATTTTGTCCTTACTTTACGGACAGATTGTTTTGTATTTATTCGCAGAAGCAGCTACGTACGGTCATTTATGTAATTGGTACAGAAGCCATGCTAACCTTTGCTATTGCTGGATGACTACTTAAAACATTATTTGAGGACCTACAGTATCATACTTTACACTACGGATTTTGTCCTTACTTTACGGACAGATTGTTAGTACAGTATTTATTCGCAGAAGCAGCTACGTACGGTCATTTATGTAATTGGTACAGAAGCCATGCTAACCTTTGCTATTGCTGGATGACTACTTAAAACATTATTTGAGGACCTACAGTATCATACTTTACACTACGGATTTTGTCCTTACTTTACGGACAGAGTTCTTTTCTTTTATTCGCAGCCGCAGTGACGTACTGGATGGTCATGAACTGTATTTGATTGGTGCAGAAGCCATGCTAACCATCTGCCAGCAGTAAAATCACAGGCAATAGTGGCCTAGCGGGTAGAGGCACGGCTTCACTATCTCAGTATCAGTAGTTCGATCCTCAGTTGATTACATTATATTTTTATTTTTTAAACGTTTTTTTTCGCAAAATAGATTTAGCTTTTCAGGTAAAACTCCTTGCCTTGAGGACCGTGTTTCGGGATAAAATTCGCTAACCATTGCTAACCAGCCACTTTTCACTACGGATTTTGTCCTTACTTTACGGACAGATTGTTTTGTATTTATTCGCAGAAGCAGCTACGTACGGTCATTTATGTAATTGGTACAGAAGACATGCTAACCTTTGCTATTGCTGGATGACTACTTAAAACTTTATTTGAGGACCTACAGTATCATACTTTACACTACGGATTTTGTCCTTACTTTACGGACAGAGTTCTTTTCTTTTATTCGCAGCCGCAGTGACGTACTGGATGGTCATGAACTGTATTTGATTGGTGCAGAAGCCATGCTAACCATCTGCCAGCAGTAAAATCACAGGCAATAGTGGCCTAGCGGGTAGAGGCACGGCTTCACTATCTCAGTATCAGTAGTTCGATCCTCAGTTGGTTACATTATATTTTTATTTTTTAAACGTTCTTTTTTTTTTTTTTAAACTAATACAGTTACAGTAGTTGGTGCTTATCAAAATCTTTCGGACTTTTCCACAAACAAAAACGATAGTTAATACCCATACTGTACATACTGTACTGCGCTACAGAGAACGTTTTTTTTCAGCAACAATACAGTAGATTTCTCCAAACTCAGACACAGACCGACACCTCAGACAATAAGATGTTGATTGCAGTCATATGTTAATTTCAGTCTGCCTTTTTGTTTCGCTGGTAATTGTACATAATTCCAATGCACCTATCAGCTTCATGAAGGATTTCCTTTGTCTCTGCCAGCATAAATTCAGCTACATTAAAATTGTCAAACAATCCAGTTTTTTTTTCTGCATCTAAACCGTGTAGAATTGCTACGGATCGTCTCTTCATCTCTTGCCTGTATACAAGCACGAGATTCTACCTGTACACCTGGACTATTCATTCTGCTGAATCCAAAGTCAAGTTGTTGCTGCTTTCGTGTTTCTACCGTTTTACCATCATACTGCCTTCCTTCCGCAAGAACACTACTGTATCTTCTCGCTGGAGCAGTACAGTAAGTACACTATACAGTAGTACAGTCTTTTGTACATTTCACTGATTGCTGCATTACAGTATACAGTAAGCAGCACTACAAAACGGTCCCTGCGCGGAAGCGCTCGGTTCCCACCCTTCCCTGAATGAAGCTGTTTCCCTTCTTTTCCTACTGTTCAAATGCACCCGGTGCAGAATACTGTATACCATCGCTTGCTGTGTATACTGTATTCAGATACTGCAGGCTGCCGCTATGAGTATTGGGGCAGATGTACAGTATTAAGCGTTAACAAGAGATTCAATCCAAGGGTGATAAGGAGAGATAAACGTCCAGCCAATCATCTCCTTTCTGACTTTTTTCAAACACAGCCTGTAACATGGCAGTTAGGAGGTGATTGGCTGGATGTTTATCTCTCCTTATCACCCTTGGATTTACAGTACCTCTTGTTAAAGCTTAATACACCTGCCCCACTGTCCATAAATACTAGAGTCTGTTTCGCAGACTTACTGTATACAGTATCTACAGTGGTAGTGATATCGTGATTTTTGATGCCTTACACGTTCAGTGCAGTGCAGTAGAGATAGCGCCATTGAGAATATTGTACAATGTGTTAAAATTGCCTGGTGTGTATGGGCCGCAGATCCCCGACTAGCGATGACAGTACTCTATTAGGGTGGGCTACTTTAGGCTGCTAAATACTAGTTCTCTCCGTAATACAATTGGTGTAATACTGTAAATAACGTATTTTTTCGCTATTTTGCACTCATACTGTACTGTATTTGTGTAAAAAAATACCCTAGCTGTGTACAAAATCCCCTAGCTGTGGGTGTTCGTATTGTAAGTACGAGGGGCGGCAGTACGCATCCTCTGACCTTTTCATACCCACACTATCCACGTCGGCGTGAAGTTGATCTTACTGTACAGTACAGTATACACTGTAGCGTGGCGCGCGCAGCGAGCCCCACGAGGGCACGCGCATTACTTCACAAGTATTACGCGTCCCCTCACGGGTCTTGCTGCGCTCGTCACGCTTCAGGTTCAGTGGCTCGCTGCGCTCTATATACTGTACTGTAAAATCAACTCCAAACTCCACGCCGACGTGTGTAGTGGGGGTATAAAAAGGTCAGAGGACGCGTACCGCCGCCCCTCGCGGGCTGGCTGCGCTCGCCACGCTTCGGGTTGGTGTTGATAATGGGGTCTCGTTAACAATGGTGGTGCATTTAAAATAGTCATTACCCATCAGGGTACTCATCTGGTTGCCTGTACAATTACAAATCGGTCCTATCGCTTCATATCACATGCGATGCGATTTTTGGTTGTACAATGCCCTGCGATGGAAATGGTGGGCGCCTTGATAATACACAAGTACCCCATTTTTTTTTAATCATGCTACTTTTTGCCAATTTTCAGATCTACAGTTAATCTCCAAGTGTGTATAGTGTAGGCCACCAATGGGAGACACAACACTAGCAAAGTCTCCCGTCTGCTGATTTGACCAGCATGCCAGCGATGATGGATAATTTTTCATCCATCATCGCTGTGTGTGTGTGTACACCGCGCGTGCTTTCAACTTGCGGACCGCCTCTGCGCCTCCCCTTCTCCTGTCCCTGCTCCTTCCCCCTGCTCTGTGTTGTTATGAGCCACACATTACCGGCCGCTAGGGTTGCCACCTCATCCCTTTAATCCTGGAGACTGTACTGTATTTGGTACTTGTCTATTATCATCGCATCGCATACCACTAATTAAGGGAAGGCAACCCTACTGGCAGCACGTCCGGCCCCAACTTCACTCCTGCCTGCCCGGCTGACAGCCAGTCGACTTGTTGCCGAAGTACCAAAATTTCCATTACTGGTCAGTACTGTATTTACGGTACATTACTGTACAGTATCTTGTCTCCACAGTTCCTGAGATTAAACATGCCGCCAAAAATCACCAAAGAAATGAGCCAGATCATCGTCAAGATGAAGCAAGATAACAAGACAACACGAGAGATCCAGGCTTGGCTGAAAGAAAGTGGTACTGAAGTTCATTTACAGACTGTGCGCAATCATGCTTCTATGAGGATGCGCCCCAGATACAGAACTTCTTCTCACTGCACATTGTAAGTACAGTACTCTATACAGTATTAGCAGATTCTATAATTACTGTACTGTACATTACTACTGTATACTGTACTGTACCAGGCGGCTTCAAGCTGTGGCCCTCCAGCCGTTGTGAAACTACTGTACAATTGCCATCATGCTGTGCCATCGATTTGCTATTAGAGAAAGATACAGATGTGTAGTTTCACAACAGCTGGAGGTCCACAGTTTGGGCATGCCTGCTGTACTGTACAGTATGCTGTACAATCATTTTTGTCTGTGTTATACTATAGGAAAGTCCAAAAGATTGTAGAAGAATTAACTTGTGGTGATGATGAGCGTACTGCTGGAAAAATAAAAAACATTCTTCATTCGGACTATGATATGGACGTTTCAGTTTCCAGTGTGAAACGGATGCGAAGAACAATGGGATGGAGATATTGTCGCACAAGGTAATGTAAAATACTGTACTGTACAGTACATCAACCTTAATTTTACAATACTGTATACTGCAAGTCATAAGCATTTAATGCCTCAATGGTCCTAATTTTTCTTTACTTACTGTACCTCTAGGCTGCATCCCATGATAAGAGATGTCAATAAAGAAAAGAGAGTGATACAAGCTCAACAGTGGATTGACAGTGCCGAAAAATTTAATGATGTACTTTTCACAGATGAAACTTCTGTTTCTATGGAGAGGTTCTCAAGAATGTCCTTCTGCAAACCTACCTTTATCTCATTGAAACCACGAGCAAAGTTTCCATTAAAAGTCCACGTATGGGGAGGTATATCTCGCAGGGGTGCTGGACCTATGTTAGTTTTTGAAGGTACTGTACTGTACATTTCTACTGTACTGTAGTTTTAAACAACTCAGAACCCTGAAATGTGTACATGTTAATGGCATCTTACTGTACTGTATCTCTGTAGGGATTATGGATAAGATCTTCTTCCAAGAACAAATAGTCGATCGTGTTTTGGTGCCATTTATCAGAAAATACTATCCATCTGGACACAGAGTATTCCAAGATAATGACCCAAAACATTCTGCTTCTGCAAAATACATGGAAGAGAGAGGAATAATTTGGCAACGCACACCACCAGAGTGAGTATTATTCGAACAGCATTTACTGAACTACAGTACACTACTTATTGTACAGTCGTGATTTTATTACTACTGTACTGTACAGTATGTTAATACAGTAGTACTTAACTTTTGTATGTACTGTACTACGTATACTTTAGGTCACCGGACATGAACCCAATTGAAATGGTCTGGGCACAAATGAAGAAGTTCATCAGGAATGAAGTGAAACCGAAAAATAAACAAGAACTTTTGGATGGGATCAGGACTTTTTGGGAAAAAAAACTGACACGTGTCCAGTGTATTAAGTACATAAACCATCTGGACACCGTCTTGCCTGTCGTCATTGAGCGAAATGGGCATGCAACTGCTAAGTAGATTCTCCAGTACTGTATAATACAGTATAAAGTACTGTACCTGTAAAAATGAACCCCTCGCAGCAGTCTCTTACAGTACAGTATACTGTACTGTACAGTACAGTACCTCTCCTTTTACTCGCTGTCCACCTCACAACTTACTGTATTTCCCTCCCTTCAATGTTTACTTGACATGTACTACACATTGCAGTTTGCTTGGGTCAGAGAACAAGGAAGAACCACTGGCCTGAAAAAAGTACAGTAAGTTTATGATCTTACTGTACAACACTCTTACAGATTGTCATGTGTACTGTATCTCTCCCTCGCTATTATTTTTTCTACTCTACCATGAGCAAAATCAAGCGTGTTTGGGCCAGAGAACAAAGGACTGGCAATGAAATGGAAAAAAAGTAAGTTTATGATCTTACTGTACATTATCTCTCTCCCTCTCTCCCATCCCCTTCCCCTGCCAACATGTCCCCCCCCCCCCCCCCCCGAAACCCTTGTGACCATTCAGTACTAACGCTATTCTTTTTTCTTCTCCCCTTACTGTATCCACCACATGCCACTCTACCATGAGCAAAATCAAGCGAGTTTGGGACAGTGAACAAAGGACTGGCAATGAAATGGAAAAAAAGTACGTTTATGATCTTACTGTACATTACTGTATCTCTCTCCCTCTCTCCCATCCCCTGCCAACATGTGTCTCCCCCCCCCCCCCCCCGAAACCCTTGTGACCATTCAGTACTAACGCTATTCTTTTTTCTTCTCCCCTTACTGTATCCACCACATGCCACTCTACCATGAGCAAAATCAAGCGAGTTTGGGACAGTGAACAAAGGACTGGCAATGAAATGGAAAAAAAGTACGTTTATGATCTTACTGTACATTACTGTATCTCTCTCCCTCTCTCCCATCCCCTTCCCCTGCCAACATGTGTCTCCCCCCCCCCCCCCCCCGAAACCCTTGTGACCATTCAGTACTAACGCTATTCTTTTTTCTTCTCCCCTTATCCACCACATGCCACTACTGTATACTACAGTATGAGCAAAATCAAGCGTGTTTGGGACAGAGAGCAAAGGACAGGCAATGAAATGGAAAAAAGTAAGTTTATGGGGCGAGATTTATTGTGTTTACCGTTTTTCCGAAAATGCGATTTTTGCTCAAAACGCCCTTTATCGCCGTTTTTTTAAATCGCTTTTTTTTCCAGAACTAGAATATTTAATGAGGTGTGTATTCCGGCATGAAAAGTGGTACCTGGAGGAGTGGGGACCCCCCCAATAAAGGGGTCCCCCCCCCAGCCTTCACCCGTCCAGGGCTGAAGCCTGGGGCTGTCACCGGCGTCCCTGGCCATTGGACGCCGGCCTGATAGGGTTAAATTGTCATTCCTAGCATTGCTTAATA